>NC_091063.1:149660711-149978588 GCF_000393655.2 Nicotiana sylvestris
ACCTTAGGGACTGAATGCTTCAACATATATATATTTAACAAGGGCCCCGCAATTTGTGCGTTTTTCTTTATTTTTTTTGTCGAGGCTCATCTCGTCCTTATTTTAAAAGGATATCCTATAGCAACTACGTTTCTTGTTGCGTTTGTCTCTACTAATTGAAAACAGTAGATAGCCCTAGTTAATTACATGCTTGCAAGTTATCTATACAGAATTCCGAGTGCTTGCACAAAATCAGAAGCACGGCCACGTACACAGTCGGCCGAGCAAAAATTAAGGGCCCAAATCCAGCCCATGCGTGATGGACCAGACCTGGGCCATTGTTTGTTCGATGCAGGCCTGCTTGGTCTGTTTCGACCCGGGCTCGACCTTCGTGAGGTTGAGATTGCAGTCTCCGTGTTCTTTGTCTTAAAACATGGTTTACCAGTTATATGAAGCAGTTTATCAGAAAGGAAAGAACTTAACTAATAGAGTACGATTTTCATGCTTGGCCTACATTAAAGGACATACTACAAAGTAAAACTAAGTCTAAGATACAACCTATTTCATTGGGAATATTTTCACCTATCAGCATACATATATAAACTATCATTCAGCTAATCTATATTGATATACACTGGGCATACAGGCTACTTCTATTGTCAACACAGGAATGAAAATTATTATACAGTACATGATATCTAATGTAACAATCTATGTATGAAAGTCAACTTCAGGTCTTTTCTTTTTGTATTCATGCTCAATTTTCCAATTACATTTGACAGTGTATTGGTTGTGTACCTGGTATAGAGGACAAAAGAAGAAAGGAATGATCAGCTGGGCAGTATGCAATAAACACAGCAACAGCAGATACACAGCAACAACACAGCAACAAACCAACAACCACAAGTGTTTTCCACAGTCCACAGACAACCAGCAACAGTTTCCAGAACAAAGAAAACCAACAGATGGTCGAGCACCAAACAAGTAATCCCAGAAAAGAGTAGTGAAACAACAGAAATAACAGAGTATTCGATGCAGCAACACCAGCAGTTCAACAATCACAAGCAGCTCAATCAGGGCAAACAACAGAACTTGGCCAAGACAGCTTGACCAATATGAATTCTTCTGTAGTTTTCAGACAGTGTTTGGTTACAGTGTTTCTGGAAATTTCCTTATATTTTTCAGTTTTCTTCAACTCACAAGACCTCTCTCAAGACTAAAATTTTTCCAGCCCCTTTTAAGTTCTGAAATGGCCTATTTATAAACCAAACGACCCAGTGCAGCTAAGCTGCCTGGATTCTCCCACTTGCAGACTGCCCATACCTCTTAAATCCCATGCCTAAGCATCTTTTGATGCCTGCCCCTTGTTCCCCACGCCTGACTTATTCCTTTTGTTCAAGAGTATGGGTTCATTTAAGTATTCATTTTAACCCCATACTCTTGTGTCTTGTTCCTCATTGGCATTAGTTTAATCCTAAATTAGTACCCTACTTGTCAGCTCATTTAAACTAAGTTTTTCTGTTCTTTTCAAACCCCAGACTACCCCTGTTAAACCCTGATTATTACTGCCCTAAACCCATTGCAACATCTGTGCATTTTGAACTTCTGAAAGTTCAAATTCAGAACTGCCCATAGGCTGAATCTTTTCAGTCGTTTTGCAATACAAACAAACCCATTTCAAACAGTGTCAGGCATTCAGTTAGTGACATGGTTCGATCAGTCATGTGACATTATTAGTTCATTTGATCAATTAGTTATAGAAAACCAATCGACGATGTTTATCGAGTCGACTATACTAAATACAACAGGTAATAATCAATCGTTCACATAAACAATACGTACAGGGACTCAAAGGGCATCAGACAACTTTTGTTCAATTACTGGGAACCTATATGAATTATTTATGCGACGACTATCCTAATCGAACATGTATATCACAGAATATATTCAGAACATACACAGAAAACAATCGACCAAATAAAAAGGTCTTTGACAGAGATGGAAGAAATTAAGAAAATTATCAGACAATAACACACAGTCACAACAAAGCATGCTAACAACTCAATCAAAATTAAAACAAAGAGAAGGGAAAACTTACTGAAAAAGTTTAAACCAAACTGACCCAAATCCGACTTAGCTTCGACCATTTGAGGCCGAACAAACTTTAATCAGGGTGTTCTCACACGAGAACACCTTGATTAAGGTCTATTAGACCTCAAACCCCTGTTAAGACCGGCCGAATTCCAAGGCTGTTCGTGTTCTAGGTTTTGGGTCTTCAGATCTGGTTTTTTAGGAGTTGTGGGTAGATTCGGACCAAACCAAGCCTGGTTTGGTCACGAGGGAGGTTAGGGGAGTGTCTGGTAAGAAGATGGTGAGGCTTGGTATAGGTCCGGGTTCGACTCGAATCTTCAAATGAAGATTCGAGATGAAGGAAGGTGATTCGAGGCTAGGGGTAATAGATCCATGTTCAGGAGTGTGAGGAGGTCCTAGGGTGTTCAGGAGGTGGTCATCGGCGTTCATGCCGCCGGGTTCTGGTGAAAGGGAAATCAGGGCGGCTGCTAGGGTTTGGGGGGTTTCAGTGTTTGGTGAAGACGATGAGTGGAGGGGGGTTCGGATAGGGGGCACGGGGTGTTAGGTTAGGTTTATATATGGGGAGGGTGATTCAATCCTGGCCGTTGGATTGATTACAATTGATGGTCAGGATTGGGGAAGCTTAACAATACGATGCCGTTTAGTTAAGTAGGGGGTCGGTTAAAATGGGAATGGGTCGGGTCACGAGGGCCAATAAGGGCCATCGGATCAATGGAGATGAATGGATCAGATTAACCGTCCCTAAAATGACGTCGTTTGGGTCCGTACTTGGGCAGGTCGGTCTTGGACTGGACTGGTGTGCCGGTTTTGGGCCTATTTTTGGTACATTTCTTGGGCCCAAACTGATTTTCATTCACTCTTTTCCTTTGTTTTTTTTTTCTTCTAATTTTAAAACCAAAATGAAATAATAAAAACAATGAAATTAAAACAAACAACAATGTAACATTTTAACACAATTATCACAAAAATATTTAAGTAAGTTAAATCACAACCTAGAACGAACGATGCATATATATATATTTTGAATTTTCTTTCAACGACCGAATTACGGTTTGATTACCATGACAGACGTACTTTGTATTTTGATCGATAAGATTAAATGCAAAATGGACCGAACCACAAATGACTAGCAGTACATGTCATGAAAAATTGAAAATTTGCACAGCGAGGTCACTGGTCACTATTTTTGTTTTCTTTTGGAGTGATTGTTCGTGAAGCAAAAATCACGTGCTTACACCTACTTCCACACAAATACCAAATATTGTTCCAGTTGTTGAAGAACACTTTGACAACACCGAGCAACATTTGGATGAAACACTTTATGAAGAAACTAACTCACAAATATATGACACAAATGAACCACAAGAAATGCCATTAAGAAAATCTCAAAGAGTTAGAAAATTGGCTATTTCAGATGATTACGTGGTTTATTTGCAAGAGTCAGATTTTGACATTGGTCTTAATAAGGATCCGATTTCATTTTCACAAGCCATAGAAAGTAATGAGTTTTACAAATGGATTGATGCCATAAAGGAAGAGTTAAAATTTATGGAATACAATAAAGTCTGGGATCTTGTTGAATTTCCAGAAAGTTCTAAAAGAATCGGGTGTAGATGGGTCTTTAAGACCAAACGTGATTCAAATGGCAATATTGAACGATACAAAGCCAGACTTGTTGCTAAGGGCTATACTAAAAAAGAAGGCATTAATTATAAAGAGACATTTTCGCCGTCTCAAAGAAAGACTCGTTAAGAATTATTATGGCTTCGGTGGCTCATTATGATTTAGAGTTACACCAAATGGATGTGAAAACTATCTTTCTTAATGGAGATTTCGAGGGGGAAGTTTATATGGACCAACCAGAGGGTTTCAAAACTAAAGGAAAAAGGTTAAATGGTGTGTAAACTGAAGAAGTCAATATATGGACTTAAACAAGTCTCACGACAATGATATATAAAGTTTAATGATACCATAACATCTTTTGGATTTGTGAAAAATACCGTTGATCGGTGTATATACCAAAAGATCAGTGGGAGAAAGTTTATATTTTTAGTCCTATATGTTGATGATATTCTACTTGATGCTAATGATTTAGGCATATTGCGTGAGACTTTCCTTCTAAGAATTTAGAAATGAAAGATATGGGTAAGACATCCTATGTGATAGGAATAGAAATATTCCGTGATAGATCACAAGGATTATTGAGGCTATATCAAAAGAATTCTAGAGAAATTTAATATGAACAATTGTTAAGCAGGAATTGTTCCAATTCAAAAAGTGGACAAATTTAGTCTCATGCAATGCCCTAAGAATGATGTAGAACAAAAGGAAATGGAATCAATTCCTTAGTCTTCAATTATTGGTAGTCTGATATATGCTCAGACTTGCACAAGACCGGATATTAGTTTTGCGGTCGGAATGCTAGGAAGATATCAGAGTAACCCAGGAATCGATCACTGGAAAGCTGCAAAGAAAGTTTTGAGGTACCTAAAAGTAACGAAGGATTACATGCTCATGTATAGGAGATCCAAGCATTTGGAAGTTGTTGGATACTCGGATTTAGATTTCGTTGGATGTATTGACACTAGAAAATTCACGTTTGGTTATTTGTTCCAATTAGCTGAAGGAGAAATATTGTGGAAGAGTGCCAAACAGTCTGCCATTGCTACATCCACGAGGGAAGCAGAATTTGTGGCATGTTTTGAAGCCACAATTCATGCATTATGGCTGCGAAACTTTATTTCAGGACTTGGGGTTGTCGACACCATTACCAAGCCGCTGAAAATTTACTGTGATAATTCTGCAGCAATATTCTTCTCCAAGAACGATAAGTACTCCAAAGGTGCCAAACATATGGAATTAAAGTACTTTACCGTCAAGGAGGAAGTTCAGAAACAAAGAATGTCACTTGAGCATATTAGAACTGATCTCATGATTGCAGATCCGTTAACGAAAGTTTACAGCCAAAGATATTTAAAGAACATGTACATAGAATGGGTCTTGGCTGCATTTATGATTGATGTATTTATGATTTTTTGACACTCTGAGCTCATTTATGTGTTTCTGATATACATTAGTGATTTCCTGTTTCTCATAATGGTGTACACATTATTATTTTGAGATATTACAGGATAAGTCTCAACGAGACATTATTGTGGACCATAATATTTTATAGCTTATGGACCTGGTATGATGAGTTGCTAATGTTGTAGTATATGGAAGAGAGTATGTAAACAAATTATATATAACCACCATAACTCACATTTAGTAGTTTATCGTATTATGGTATTTATGATGGACATTGTAGAAGAGATTTGTCTATGCGCAACTAATGTTCTTAAATTAATTATTAATATTATGTGATTATTGGGCCAAGTGGGAAAATGTAAGATTTTCTTACGACAATTTATTGGTGGCCCAATAGGTTTAAGGTCCATAATTAATATTTAATTAATGATCAAATCTCATCCGTCCGATCGGTTACTTGATGGACGTGCCAGATTAAATGATAACCTCTATAAATTGGTCCTCTCCCCACCCATTAGGGTTACCGTATTTTTTCTATTCTCTCTTACATCACTAAAGTCGGTGGTAACGAAAGCTAGGGCAAGGGGTGAGAAACCAATTTTAATTAACGCTTCCGCTTTACGATGATGGCTTACGATTCAAATATATTTTCTGTAACAATTTTATGTAAAATTATCATGTTCAAGCTCCCGATAAGAATTAAAATTTATGTTTACAGGGCCGACTGGGCAAATTTTGTGCCTTCTAGTGGTTGAGGTGGATGTTCAAACTAGATCAGTATCGTTACTAGGAATCTAGGATAGCATCCTCTTTCCTTTTTCCCTCCCCCTAACTTGATATAAAAAGTTTTTTAACAAAAAATAAAATGTATAAAATGGTATTATACTATTTTTCAGGTTGTTATATCATGTTACTGATATTGATATTATTAGTTATATATAGTTATAGGTCAACTTAACCCATATGACGTTGCAGGTAGCTGGCTCACTTGGTGGGTCCTTGCCTTCAATAATTGGGTGGAGGGTTCAAACCATATAAATAATGTAGCATCTCTTTTTCCTTTCCCTTTCTTGATGTCAATTTTTTTTAAAAAAATATGTTATATCAGATTATTAGCCTATTATAGGTTTTTAAAAAAATATGTTATATCAGATTATAGGTTTTTATATTATGTTTTCTCTAGTTACATGTCAGTTTAATCCGATGATATAAAAAAAATTATACACGCATCAATACATGAAATTTAAATTCTTTTTAATTATCAAATATAATATCCTTAAATATATTTTTCTACATGCATGACCTTCGAAGAATGTGGAAATAGATATTATAAGGACATCTAGCTTATTTCGTGTCCCTTATCCAAAATTTTGATTCATTGTACAGACTGCCGATAATTTCTTTTGAATAGGTGTGGATTTCGAAGCAATGCCTGCTAGCGTTTTATATCTTTGCGAGCACTGGATGATGCCATATTTGGCAGGTAAAAAGATGACTTTGAATTTGGGGATATAGTTCATGCATCCATCATAAATCTATATATATATATATAAAAGTGGGCAATAGAAAAGTGATGTGGCACCTCTCTTTGACCAAAAACTTATTTATTTTTTTCCTTCATTTTTTGTTTTTTCCCTTCATTCTTTACATTTAGTTTATGTTAAAAAGCCTAAAAATCTCTATTAAACACTAACTGTTACGGTTCTTTCCACGTTCCCTATAATAAATATTGTTTAGTGTATGTTTTACTATATCAAATGTAGGAGATCTCCGAGAGACCATGTCCAAAGTAACGAAGTTGAGGTAGTGTCGTCCAAAATTTCAGATTGATGGCTTGATCCCCTCGGGAAACAAGAGTAGATAGAAGATGGCTTTGAAGGCTATGACACAGACTGTGACGACCCGGCCAGTCGTCTCATGAGTTACCGCTCCGTTTCCTCCATTTCCGCTTCTAATTGCTTTGTATTATGGTTCTATATGCGATCAGGTTGATTGGTTAGGGTTCGGAAAGGATTTGGTAAGAATTGAGGCAAAAAGCCTCTTTAGAGTGAGTTTAAGTTGGAAAAGTCAACCGGATGTTGACTTGTGGGTTAGAGGGCTCGGATGTGAGTTACGATGGTTCGGATAGCTTCGGGAGGTGATTTGGGACTTAGGAGCGTGATCGGAATGAGTTTTGGAGGTTCGGAGTAGATTTAGGCTTGAATTGGCGAAATCGGATTTTTGGCGATTTCCAGTTGATAGGTGAAATTTTGATATAGGGGTCGGAATGGAATTCCGAGAGTGCAGTAGCGTCGTTGCGTCATTTCGGATGTGTGTGCAAAATTTCAGGTCATTCGGACGTGGTTTGGTTTGGTTTTTGATCAAAAGCGGAATTTGGAAGATTTTAGAAGCTTAGACTTGAATCCGAGATGTTTTGGGTGATTTGATGTTGTTTGAGGTGTTTTGATGATTGGAACAAGTTTGAATGAGGTTTTAGGAAATGTTGGTGCCTTTGGTTGAGGACCCAGGGACCTCGGGTGAGTTTCGGAGGGTTAAACGGATCATTTTGAGTTAAGAGAAATTGCAGAAAAATGGTTTCAGCTGTTGCAGGTGATTTGTTCTTCGCGTTCGTGAGAGGGCCCTCGCGTTCACGAAGGGCCAGGAAGAGAGGCGTCATGTTTGGCCTTCGCGTTCGCGAAGGGTAGTTCCGCGTTCGTGAAGGGCTGGATTTGGTAGGCATCGCGTTCGCGTGAGTCTGGGTCGCGTTCACGTAGGTTGGTGAAGCTGAGGCATCACATTCGCGATGGGGGATCGCGTTCGCGAAGAAGAATTTTGGTCAAAAGAATTTTTGTGCTTCGTGAACGCGAGGCTTTGACCGCGTTCGCGAAGAAGGATTTTCAGGCCTGAGCAGAATGTTTAAAAGGTCGTCTTGTCCCCGAATGTGGGTCTATTTTCCTTCATAGTTGCTCGTTTTTGGAGATTTTTGAAGGAGATTGAAGAGGGATTCAAGGGGAAACATTCGGAGGTAAGATTCTTGGTCTAAAAACTCGATTATTATGTGAATTGCACCTAGAAAATCATGGAATCTAATCCTAAAATTGAAGAACTAGGGCTTGAAATTGGTGACCAAACATTTGGGATTTGAAGGGTCATTTGTGGATGGATTTTGATGTTCTTGGTATGTATGAACTCGTGGGGAGATAAGGAATCCGTTGATGTAAAAATTTTCAAATTTCGAGTCGTGGGCCTGGGGGTCGGGTTTGGCCAATTTCGGGATTTTTGGTATTTTTTGATTGTTTTCGCTTGGGCTTCGTTCCCTTAGCATATTTTGACGCCGTGATTCTGATTTTGAATAGATTCGACGCGAGTGGAGGCCGATTAGAGGGGCACATGCATCGCGGAGTAGTATTTTCACCGGCTTGAGGTAAGTAACCATTATAAATCTGAAACTAAGGGTATAAAACCCCGGTATTGGACTTGTTTTTGATAAATACGGTGGCGCACATGCTAGGTGACGAGCGTGTGGGCATGCACCGGTAGGGATTGTGACTTTGTCCGTCCCGTAGCGACTATTAAGTCGCGTATTTGATTTGGAAATATTATGTATTCCATATTTTGGATATTTATATCGTATTATGGGTTGTATGTCATGTTTGGGGCCTTGTGCCGACCTTTAGCAACCCTTAGGGGATTTGACTATTTCCCTCACTTTACTTGCTAGAAGTATATCATCAGTCTTGTTTTACCCGTTTAAATGATTAAAACTGATTTTATCACTCTACTCCTAATTGTGAGGACTGTTTGGGCTGAGTTCCCTAATCTCTATTGATAAGCCCGAGAGGCTGTGAGGTTAATGACTGAGAGAGGTTGAGAACCTAATTGTGAGGATATTTGTATATATGTGAGTTATGGGTCGGGCTGCACGCCACATCAATATGTATATGGATCGGGCTGCACGCCGCAACGATATACATATTGGATCGGGCTGCACGCCGCAGCGATATGACGCTTGGGCTGTAGGAGCCCCTCCGGAGTCGGCACACCCCCAGTGAGCGTAGTCAACTATAAATATATGGATCGGACTGCACGCCGCAGCGGTTACTATGATTTCTATTATTATTATGAGATATAATGAGCCGAGTGACTGAGAGGCTACCCGATGGGCCATATTCTGAGTGATTCCTTGCCCGAGGGGCCCTGTTATGATGTTTTTACTCTTCTTTTAAATAAGCCTCTGTTGGATATATTGCTAAGTAATTGATTTCAATGTTTAAACTGGAAATGATGATTTTTATGTCGGAACTGATTTTTAAGCTATATGTTTTGAACTGCTCGTCATTGCTTTCAGTCCCTATTTACTTTAGTTTCTTACTAAGTTGGCGTACTCATGTTACTCCCTGCACCTTGTGTGCAGATCCAGGTGCCCGAGCAGCCGAGTGAGGGCTTTCAGCTGTTTCAGCATTTGATGGAGACTTCGAGGTAGCTGCATGGCGTCCGCAGCCCTGTTCTCTCCCTCCTATCTTATTATTTTTCGCATTTTCTAGACTATTGATGTATTAGGTAATCAAACTTGTATTAGAGTCTCTAGACTCTGACACCAGATTGTTGGGGCTGTGTAGTTTCCCTGTTATCTTGACTTCCGCATATTTCTGTTGCTTAAACGCTTATAATGAATTTAGTATTTAAAACTTGCGTTAGAAAATGGCTTAAATGTTAAAGGAAAAAGGGTTATGGTAAATTGATTAGTTGGCTTGTCTAGTAATGTGATAGGCGCCATCACGACCGGTATTTGGGATCGTGACACAGACCTTCTGGAATGGAGGCAATAAACGATGAAGTGTGTAATCATCCTTCTGTTGATGGTGGTATGATGTGGTTATAACTTCATTATTATCCTTACATTTTTCTTCTCTTTCTAAATTGGAGTAGAAAACTTCAGCTTATTTCTTGACCTTCCCAAAATCCATTTTAGATTTGGAAAAACTTCTGATGAACTAATAATGCATTAATTATTTTAACACCACTTACTCTAATATATTATTAGTGTTATCCCCTTATTCTAAGGATTTGAGGAGCTTTCACTTTCTTTTATTCAACAATATATATTTGATTATTGAAACTGTTGAAGGATGACAAGTTATATGTTATATTTACTTTATTAATTTATATATGATTGTTAAATATATTTTAAACTGTTTTATTAGAAACAAAATCACTTGACTTAAGCAAAGTCATAACAGCCAATAAATCCTTAATCTACTTTAGGTGTATCAATCTGCAATTTCAACTAAATCGGCATTCATTTCTCAATCCATTGTAAAATAATATTTCTTTTGTATAATCATATGGTATTCGATATACACAATATTCCGGATTGTTAGAAACTTGAATGTCATGTTTAACAATTCTTGGTTGCGTGAACAAATAAATTCTCAGAGAGTGAAGTAATGAAACTCACAATTCCTTATGTTATAGTTCACAGACACAAACTAACTACATTTTTCTTTCATTTCAAGTACCCGGTAATATTATTAGATCTCTAGATATTACTAAGTGACATGCTAAAGATGAACGATGATAACTCTCATATATCAAGAAATGTATTTACCTCTTCTCTCATACTTTTTTACAATTTTCTATTTTTTTCCTTAGTAGAGAATTAATTACGTTCCACCTTACATATTGAATTTTAAATATTGCTAAATTCTAACTTGAATAAGAGAAATAAACAATAATAAAAAGATATTAAATAAAGACTAAATGAGTGAAAGGGGGTTACACTAATTTGGAATATTAAAAGATACATTAAGGAGCGAATTTTCAAGAATATAACGACAAAGTTGCATAAATGAGGCTATTATCTGGACAATAAAAAAGTAAAATATTTATTCAATTGTGAAAAAAGGATACATAAGAATTTTTAATCAGCAAAGCCTGTGGTAGGATAGATGAGTTCGAACTCTTGAAAAGAGAAATTAATGATAGGAAAATTCTATCCCAATAAAAGAATACATTAAAAATGTTTATCTTTTCATTTCTTTTTAGTTTCTATTTCTTTTCTTTTTTGTTTCCCTTCTTTTTATCATTTTCTTAAAAATTTAATTGAGAAAAAAAATATAGCAATCTTACGAAATATAAGTGTCAACAATTCATATTAAGAAAATTCTAAGAGGAAGACTTGAGAGGAAGAATAAAAAAGCGGGTGGCATATATCAGGTTTATATCTCCAAGATTACATCATTACCATTTTTGTCATTATATTTTTATTTTTCTATAATTCTCATATATTCCAATATTTAGCCTAAGATGTTTCTCATGTAATCTTTCCATCAAAAACTTTATAGGAGATTAAAATAATCATGAAATTATGATAGAATAATAAAAGCTAACATGTCTCAAATGTAAAAATTATGTTTTTATTAAAACTATTATAACACTATTAAATTATATTTAATTTTTTCCAGCCGCGCGAAGCGCGGGGCAATTACACTAGTATGAAAAGAAAAAGGCAGTTGAGTTACTGGCTCTTTTTCCTTTGTTCAAGCAGTAAGGAATTTTCAAACAAGTTATTGAGGGTTCCTAAGTACACGCAAGTATACATGGCCTCAAATAATAAAATGATTCGAAAGTTGGATATCGAATTTATAGAGACTTAGATTAATTGTTAGCTAAGCAAACTACAATCAATTTACTGTCCAAGATAATCAAAAATTTGGTTTTTCTATAACAACTACTATTGCAAAATTTAAATACGTAACCAAGGGAGATATAAATTTCAAAATTGTGGTCGGTTTATCAATCCTATTGAGTTCGTAATTACACCTGATAATCCAAATTATCTGTGGTTGTTAGTTGAAATCATTTATATAAATAGCATGTTCCCATAATACTATCCGTTTATCCACAATATATCAACTTTATATTCTTATAGTATTGAATCTATCATGAACGAATATAATACGACATTCAACTAAGCAAGACTATTAGGTATATTCCTATCCTAACCACGAAATCTTTCCCCGAGCCACGGGTTCATAAACAAGCTCTTTAATTCTACTATAGTCTAAACACGGCTTTCCCAAGCATAGTATAGATAGTAAATAGAACTCAACTATTGGCCAAACAATTAAGCAATTATATATGCACAGAATTAGAGAAACAACCAAAGACGATAACTCGAATTAATGATAATGTAATAAATAAACCTCAGTATTCATGACAACCACAGCCCTAGAACGCGAAGTTTAACTCCATATAGATATGATAGCAAAACAACAAATCATTCAAAGAAATATAAAGATTACTAAGTTTGATGGAAGAAAGATGGAATCTGATGAATTCTGGCCTCCACGTCGGTTCTGTGCTCTCCCTTGGTCCAAAGTATGTTCTATCCCCTAAAAAATAAGTTTAGAACTCCTTTTATACATGTTGGGGACGTGTAGGGTTGAAATTCCCAAGCCCCGACTGAATTAGGACAAAATCCGCCCTTTGGCGTCTCGCTTGGCGCCAACATGGACAACAAATTTTATTCACTTTTGTCAATAACATTTTGGTGGGTGCCAAGCGCCAACCTAGACACCAAACTTATACTTCCTTCAAATTATTCCATTTTTGACATCAATTGCATGCAAACTTCCCAAATCATTTTCAGTTGACTCCTACATATATAAATAACATTATTAAGCTCGAGTCACAAATATTTATACAAAAATTAACAAGATCGAGGTATAATGCAAGGCAAATTACATGCAAAAATATAGATTTTTAGCCAAACATCAGTAAACTAATAAGATGCTCAAATCGAATTTGGAGTATTCCGAAAATTTAGAGATTCTACTATAAATTCTCGTCTGTTAAGAAACCTAACTCAAAGTAATAATATAGAACAAGAAAATAGACAAGAATGTAGGGAGCAAGAGATGAGAGATTCTTATTTCCTTCATGTATTCAAGTATTTTTCAAGTGTGTATAATATCACTTCTCATCCTCTATTTATAGTATTACATAGAGGTATACAAAAGAATGCCATAAACATGATATTAAAAATTTGAGATCATGAAGGAAGATTATGGGGAGGTTGTGGAGGTATAAGAGTTACAACCATAACTCCATAAGTATTGGAGTTATGGGGGTTATGAAGATAATGGAGAAGAGTAGTGGGTATTACTCCTTTATGAGTTATAGACATTCACCATTCGATAATTATTTATAACATCACCCTTATTTACTTTCTTTTACTTTTACTGACATAGGGTACTTGAGAAAACTATATTTGAATCAACTTTATTTTTACTCTTATTCGTTCTTTATTGGGAAATAATTAAAATAGAAAATAAAATTAAAAAAAAGTAGGCATGAAAGCTATAATTAATTATAAATCATGATCAAATTTATGGAAGCATTGGTTTATACATTCCTCTTAGTCCTGAGTTTAAGGATGATTTTTTTCGATATCCTTTTTTAAGGAAAGCCTAAAGTTCCAAATAAAAAGGTAAAATAATTTTTTAATATCTCAGTCCTCTCTATATCGGGAGGCTTAATACTTCAACTAGTCTCCATGTTCCTCGAATGGATCTCTTAATGAGAAAGGTTGGCCAAAAGCGGTAATACGGAATGTCCAATAAAACTTACAAGTAAACCATATATAAAAATGCCGACTAGGGTTGTTTTTTCCATTCTTATCATATTTATATAATTTCAATATCCTAAAAGATATATGATAGTATTGGTTATTTACAACAAAACAGTATACAAAGTCAACAGATCTCGATGATTCTAATAGGATTTATGGTTACACAAACAATTGAGATTAGTTCTAATCGTAGTCCAAGACGAACTGCGGTAGGAGATTTATTAAAGCCATTGGATTCGCAATATTGCAAAGTAGGTCTTGGGTGGGGAACTACTCCTTTGATGGGTGTCGCAATAGCCTTATTTGCGATATTTCTATCTATTATTTGCGATATAATTCTTATTTGCGATTTTATTAGATGTAATTTCAATGAATTAGATCTATAAGAACCGCAAAGTTCTTTCTTTAATTTGTGTCACGACCCTAAACCCCGATCCGGTCGTGATGGCACCTATCGTGAAACAAGGCCAGCCGACACAACACCCAATTAATTTAAACAAATATAATAATTCAATTTATGTCATTAACATACTATAAATACCAAAATAAAAATGAGATAGAATATATGCGGAAATAAACACAGCCCGACATCGGGGTGTCACCAGTCATGAGCATCTAACATAAGTCTAAGAGCATAAAAGACTAAATAGTTTACTACAATTTAGTACAAAAGAAGATAAAGATAGGAAGGAGAAACACTGGGATGCGAACGCCGATCAGCTACCTAGTGATCTCCGCACAGTCTGCTGGAAGCAATCAACCCTCGCTAGCAGGGCCCGAAGCTCCTGAATCTGCACACAGGGTGCAAGGAGTAATATGAGTACGCCAACTCAGTGAGTAATAAAAATAAATGAAAGCTGAGCGATAAGAAAACACGCAAAATTACAGCAAAATTCTACAAAGAGACAACGAAAAACCTTTGCAAAGCAACAAAATAGTGAAATCTCATAAAAACACCTTAGTTCAGCATAAGCTTCTTTAAACATCTTTTAACAGTTAAACAAGTGAATGAAAAGTAGCGAAAAAAGATAAACACATAAAATCAGCCCCTCGAGCAATAACATGGTACAACATAAGCCCCTCGAGCTATATCACATATCACACTAGGTACCCGCGCTCACTGGGGTCTACAGATGTGACGACCCGACAAGTCGTCTCATGAGTTACCGCTCCAATTTTCCCATTTCTGCTTCTTATTGCTTTGTCTAGCGGTTCTATATGTGATCGAGTTGGTTGGATCGGGTTCGAAAAGGATTTGGTAAGGTTTGAGACACTTAGTCTCTTTTGAGGAAGCTTAAGTTGAAAAAGTCAATCGGATGTTGACTTATGTGTTAGAGGGATCGGATGTGAGTTCCAATGGTTCAGATAGCTTCGGGAGGTGATTTGGGACTTAGGAGCGTGATCGGAATGAGTTTTGGAGGTCCGGAGTAGATTTAGGCTTGAATTGGCGAAATTGGATTTTTGGCGTTTTCTGGTTGATAGGTGAGATTTTGATATAGGGGTCGGAATGAAATTCCGAGATTTTTCCAGTAGTTCCGTTATATTATTTGGGATGTGTGTGTAAATTTTAGGTCATTCGGACGTGGTTTGGTTGGGTTTTTAATCAAAAGCGTAATTTAGAAGATTTTGGAATTCTTAGGCTTGAATCCGATGCGAATTTGGTGTTTTGATGTTGTTTTGAGCATTCCGAAGGTTGGAACAAGTTTTAATGAGGTTATGGGATATGTTGGTATGTTTGGTTGAGGTCTGAGGAGCCTCAGGTGAGTTTTGGGTGGTCAATCGGACCATTTCATGTTTTGGAAAAGTTGCAGATTTTAAGCTTCAGTTGTTGCAGGGTTTCTTCTTTGCGATCGCGTAGGGAGTCTCGCGATCACGTAGAGCTTTTGTAGGGGCAGTCCAGGTTGTTCTTCACATTCGCGAAGTTGGATACACGATCGCGTAAGGCGGTGAGATTATAATTCGCGAACGCGTGCAGAAGGTCGCGTTCGCGTAGGGTTAAGTGGACCAGGGGATTTACCTTGAGTTTGTGCATCGCGAACGCGGTCCCCTGTCCGCGATCGCGTAGGTGTAGGATGTCTGAGCATCGCGTTCATGTGGGAGATGATGTGTTCGCATAGGGTAAAAATTGGGTTATGAGAATTTGTGTCTCGCGATCGCGATTAAGGAATTTAAAGTGCTAGGCAGAATGTTTTAAAAGCTCATTTCCGCGATTTTGAGGCTAAGTTCCTCCATTTTGGGCGATTTTGAAGCTTTTTGAAGAGGATTAAAGAGGGATTCAAGGGGAGACACTTGGAGGTAAGATTCATGGACTTAATACTCGATTCTAATATGAATTCCACCTAATTAATCATGGAAATTAAACCTAAAATTGAAAAACTAGGGCTTGAAATTGGAGACCTAGAATTTGGGATTTGAGGGGTCGTTTGTGGTTGGATTTTGATGATTTTGGTATGAATGAACTCAGGGAGTGATAAGGAATCCATTGATACGATTTTTACAGGAATCCGAGATGTGGGCCCGGGGGTCGGGTTTGGCCAATTTCGGGATTTGTATTGTAATTTGATTTCTTTCAAGTGGGCTTTGTTCCCTTAATATGTTTTGATGGTTTTGCACTGATTTTGGTTAGATTTGGAGCATTAGGAGGCCGATTTGAGGGGCATTAGTATCGCGAGCTAGAGATTTGGACCGGGCAGAGGTGAGTAATGATTGTAAATGATGTCCTGAGGGTATGAAACCCCGGATTGCACATCATTGTGCTATATTGAGGTGATGCACATGCTAGATGACGAGCGTGGGGTCATGCACGATTGGGGATTGTGACTTAGTCCGCCCGGGATAACTATTTTACCGCGTATTTGACTGAAAACTATTTGCTATCATTATATTTTGGGCTGAATGCCATATTTGGGCCTCGTGCCAACTATTTGAACCCTTAGGAAATTTTTATTGATATTCCTCACTGTTTCAACTTTATACTTGAACTCAGTCATGCTATATTCCACTGTTTTCATAACTCAACCATGTTTATTCTGCTTTAACACTTAAATGATATTTTAAGTGATACTTTGGACTGAGCACCATGTTTTACTGTTGCCCGAGTGGCTGTGAGATTCTGACTGAGTAAGGCCGAGGGCCTATGTTGTGAGGAAACATTGATTATGATTATGAGGCCGAGGGCCTAAGATTTTACGCCACGAGGTGGTTAGTTGATATGAGTCCGAGGGCCTAGTGATGATGCCACGAGATGACTTGATATTGTGCTTGGGCTGTAAGGGGTCCCTCTAGGAGTTTGCACACCCTCAGTGAGCGCGGGTACCCATTGTGATGTGAGATATAGCCTAAGGGGCTAGTATTATTTTTGAGATATTGTCCGATGGGCGGATTTGTGACATTGTGCCCGAGGGGCGATCCTTTATGTATTTATCTTTTCTAATTGCCTGTCATTTACTTGCTAAATTGTTAAAAAGAACTTTTATGAAGTTTAAACTGAACTAAAGTGAATTTTTGCATATTTTCACTGTTTTCCTTACTTTTCCTGGATTTTACTGCTTCATTATAGCCTATAATGTGCCTTACGTGATTTCTTACTTCTCAATCTTTATTTATGATTATTATTCACCAAGTTACAGTACTCACTTTACTACCTGCACCCCGTGTGCAGATTCAGGCATTGTTGATTCTGCTAGCAAGGGTTGAGAGTTCCTGGCAGATTTCGGAGTTCACGAGGTAGCTGCTTGGCGTCCGCAGTCCCGTGCTTCTCCCCTTTATCTTATTTCTTTCTCTTTCTCAGTTATTTTGTAATAGCTTGGTAGATATCTCAGACTTGTAGTGTATCGATAGATGCTCATAACTGGTAACACCCCGGTATCGGGTTGTGTTGGGTTTTATTTCCGCAAACTGTAATGTTCACTGCTTACTTTGGAATTATTTATTACGTTTTATACTTAATTTTTATTATTTAATTACTTAAACTAATATGAAAAAGTGTCGGTTGGCCTTGTTTTCATGAGAGGTGCCATCACGACCGGGTCCGGGTTTAGGATCGTGACAACAGACTCTGAGAAGGGCCCCTTACGGACCAAGCGCAATATCAAACCATCTCGTGGCATAATAAATAGGAGCTCGGCCTCATATCAAGCCACCTTGTGGCGTACAACTCAGGCCCTCGGCCTCATAATCATGAACCAGCTCAATACCGCTGCGGCGCACAGCCCGATCCCATAATAACCTCATAACACAGGCCCTCGACCCTACTCAGTCAGAATTCTCTAAAAAGTCACTCGGACACAGTAAAATATGATGCTCAACTCAAAATATCATTTAAGATGTCAAAATAGTATATGCATGGCTGAGTTATAAAAACGTAGAATATAGCATGACTGAGTACAAGTATAAAGTCAAAACAGTGAGGAATAGTAGTAAAAAATCCCCTAAGGGTCCAAAATAGTTGGCACGAGGCCCAAATATGGCATTCAGCCCAAAACATGATGATAGCAAATAGTTTTCAATCAAATACGCAGTAAAACAGTCATTCGGGATGGACTAAGTCACAATCCCCAACAGTGTACGACTTCACGCTCGTCATCTAGCATGTGCATCACCTCAATATAGCACAACGATGTGTAATCTGGGGTTTCATACCCTTAGGACAACATTTACAATCATTACTCACTTCTATCCGGTCCAAACTCTAGCCCGTGATGCCCTTGCCTCTCGAATTGGACTCCAAATGCTCCAAATCTAACTAAAATCAGTGCAAAACCATCAAAATATTCTAAGTGAATAAAGCCCACTCGAAAAAATCAAATTACAACACAAATCCCGAAATTGGGCAAACCCGACCCCCGGGCCCACGTCTCGGAATCCGATAAAAATTATATCAATAGACTCTTTATCACTCCCCGAGTTTATTCATATCAAGAGCATCAAAATCCAACCACAAACGACCCCTCAAATCCCAAATTCTAGGTCTCCAACTACAAGCCGTAGTTCTTCAATATTTAGGCTTAAATTCTACAAATTCCATGATTAATTTGGTGAAAATCACATTAGGAATGAGTATTAAGTCCATAAATCTTACCTCCTAGTGTTCCCCTTGATTCCCTCTTCAATCCCCTTCAAAAAGCTTCAAAATCGTCCAAAAATAGAGAAACTTAGACCCAAAATCGCGAAAATGGGTCTTTTAAACATTCTGCCCAGCACTTAAAAATCCTTCATCGCGAACGCGATCAACACCTCGCATTCGTGAAGCATAATTTGAATTGACCAATTTTTCCTTCATCGCGAACGCGACTCCCAGTACGCAAACTCAAGGGCTTAGCTTCCTTACTCACCACGAACGCGACTCCCCATCCGCGAACGCGAAGAACAAACCCACCTGGACCCAGCTGCTCACCTTTCCTCTACGCGAACACGGCTAATCCCTCGCGAACGCGAAGGCCAACATCACAGCCTACCATCCTAACCCTTCGCGAACGCAATGGCCCATTCGTGAACGTGAAGAACAACTGTCTGCAACACTAACAGCAGATTTTCTGCAATCTTTTTCAACATGAAATGGTCCGTTTAACCACCCGAAACTCACCTGAGGCCGTCGGGACCTCAACCAAACATGCCAACATATCTCATAACATTATTCAAACTTGTTCCAATCTTCAAAACGCCCAAAACAACATCAAAATACCAAATTTGCATCGGATTCAGGCCTAAGAATTCCAAAATCTTTCAAATTCCGCTTTTGATCAAAAGGTCTATTAAACCACGTCCGAACGACCTGAAATTTTGTACACACATCCCAAATGACACGACGGACCTACTGTAACTCCCGAAATTCCATTCCGACCCCTATACCAAAATCTCACCTACCAACCGGAAAACGCCAAGATTCCAATTTCGCCAATTCAAGCCTAAATCTACTCCGTATCTTCAAAACACATTTCGATCACGCTCCTAAGTCCCAAATCACCTCCCAAAGCTATCAGAACCATCGAAATTCATATCTGAGCCCTTTTTCACATATGTCAACATCCGGTTGACTTTTCCAAGTCAAGCTTACTCAAAAAAGACTAAGTGCCTCAAACCTTACCAAAATCTCTCTGAATCCGAGCCAAGCAACCTGATAATATAAAATATAGCTAAACAAGGCAATAAAAAGCAGAAATGGAGAAAATGGAGCGGTAACTCATGAAACGACCGGTCGGGTCGTTACAATTTGAGTCCAAAATGAATCATTTATAGCTCTGATTTCTTGTCTATTTTTTGGGTAGTACGATTATGGAATTTTTTTGTTTTTGTATTTTTGAAATATGAGTGTGTGATTTGTTGTAATTGATCATATTGATGGTACGAAAATAGGTCTCTCACCTTGATGGAGATGGCTCTACTTCGTCAGATAACTATTCTAATATTTGAAACATGAAATAGATTTAGAATTTTTATCATCTTTTTATTCTTGAAACAAACATATAGTTAAATGGAAACAAGATTATTTTCCATGAGACAACTTTTTTTCATGCGATTTTATGTCTATCTCGTTCCTTTTTAACACCCTCATTCATCATAGTTTTACACCTACAGACCGGTGCATCTAGTAGGGTGATGTAAGATATGACCAAACAATATCGAGCGACCTTTTCTTATTTATTTTCAATGCGTGCTATTTGCACCTTCTGACAAATGTAGTTATTTTTAATCTTATCTAATCATGTATAACCACATATCTATTTTAACATTCGGATCTCTGCAATACTCATCTTGTGGATATGTTGGACCTTAGCTGCTCAACATTCACTATCATATAATATTATCGGTCTTATAGTTGTTCTATGGAACTTGTCTTTCCCTTTGATAGGCATCCTTCTATTATATAACACTTTGGTATCACTTCTCAATCTCAACCATCCAGTTTTAATCTTATGGATAATATCTTCATTTATCATTCTAATTTCTTGAAACAACGAGCCTAGATATCTAAATGATTTGTATTTTGATACCGCAATCCCATATAATCTCACCTCAATTTTATTTTTCTCATGCTGACTAAACTTCTAGTACAAGTATTCAGTCTTACTTCTACTTATCCTAAAGTCCTTACTCTCCAAAATGCTTCTCAATAGCTCAAACTTTTAATTGACACCTTTGCTAATTTCATCAATTAACACAATGTCATCAATAAATAGCATACACCATGGGACTTCATTTTCTATTTGTTGGTTAGCTCATCCATAACTAGGGTGAAGAAGTAAGAGCTCAATGTAGAACCTTGGTGTAAATCGAAAACTCATGTGTATTACCTATTATTAGTTTCATGTTAGTAACAACTCATTCATACATGTCCTTTATGACATTTATATAGTTAATAAAGAATTTCTTATTTTGTGGCACTCTATCATATGCTCTCTATATGTCAATAAATATCATGTGTAGTTCTTTCTTCCTTTTGTGATAAATTTTTATTATTTTACTTAGCAAGAATATAGCTTCCGTTGTAGATATATCGGGCATAAATCCAAACTTATTCTCTATTACTCTTTTTCATAGTTTTATGGTATGACTCATGAGTTAACGCCACGATAATTCGTGGAACTTTGAATATCTCCTTTATTCTTATAACTTAGGATCAGAGTACTTTGCTTGCACTTTGGGTATTAGTATAACGTCAAATAGCTTGGGAACCATTCTACTCCAACCTCCCTAAGATATTTCTTAACCTCTATAAGAATACTATCTGGACCACAAGCTTTTCTAATCTTCATAATTTTCATTACCTCTGTTGGCCTATATAATTCCATGAGTGTAACTAAAGTTTCTATCGCACATAGATGTCTGAAGATCTAAAATACTTTTCTTTTGGTTCGACTTAAATAATTGATTAAGGTATCCTCTCCAACTCTCCTTGATATCATTATCTCCTATTAATACTTGTTGAGAATCGTCCTTAATACACTTAACTTGATTTGAATCCTAACCCCCCCCCCCCCTAATCTCTTTCAATCTTGTGAGTTTGAGTATTTCTTTTTCCCTTTCTTGCTTCCCTAGCTTTTGGTACAAGCCATCAACAGTTTTTCCTTGGGCTTTACTAATAGCCTTCTTAGCTTCCTCATTAGCTCTCTTGTATTCTTTAAAAGCTTCTCTATCTTCTGCTTTTTGCAACTTCTTATAGTAGTCTTTTAGCTTAATAACTTTTTGTACCTTCTTATTTTCACTGCCAGAATTTATGTGGTCGAGGTCCTAGACCTTTTAGTTATACCTAGTATTTTTGTTACTACTTCTTTATGCAATATACCATTTCCTTGCACAAGATGTTTGCGGCTTTCTCTAAATCACAAGCTCTCTTCTCCCATAGTTTTTCTTGAAACGCTTATTGGTTAATGCGCTTTAACTTTTACCACCTAATACGGGATAGTTTGCAAGTCCGCTTCTTTCTTAATTTACTCTTAAGCTTTATATATAAGACAATTAATCTATGTCGGGGGGTCATCACTTCTCCCTAATAACCTTACAATCCTTTCATGTACTTCTATATTATCTTATTGTAAGTATATGTGATTACCCCACTCTTATAAGTTATTAGGTGTGAATCTCTAAAAATATGTATTAGCTATCACCAAATCATAAGATATAGCAAATTCTAAGATAACGTTTCCTTCATCATTCTTAGTACTATAACCATAATCTCTATGCACTTGATCATTATCTTTACCTACATGGCCATTTAGATCTTCCCCAATAAAGATTTGTTGGTCTCCTAAGATCCCTTTAACCAAAGAATTCATATCCTCCAAAATATAGCTTTATCTTCTACATCTAGTCCTATTTGAGGAGAATATGCACTAATAATATTGATTATCTCCTTGCCTCATATAAGTCTTAATACAATTATTCTATTCCTAATTTGCTTTACCTCTACAACTTTATCATTAAGTCTTGGTTCTTACAATAAGTTTCAGTCTGTTTCTAGATTTATATTGTCACGACACGAATTTTTCACCCTCGGAAGTTGTGATGAAGCCTACTAATGTGAGCTAGGCAAGTCATTCCTTTAAACTAATTACTCCATTATCCAATCAATTCTTTTTAACAGATATAAATCGATAACGTATAAACAGCGGGATATTTAATTAAGCGGAAGAAAAACAATAAAATATCTGATTCTGTAGCTATTACAACTACTTAAGCCTTAATCACCCAAAACCTGATGTCACAGTGTTACAGACGGTCCAAGACTGCTAAATACAAGGTTCGAGAATAAAAGACACACTATTTCTGAAGCAAAAAGAGGATGAAATAGGAAATAAAAGATAGAGGAGACGCCAGGGCCTGTGGACGCCTGCAGGTCTACTTTGGATCTCCGCGTGGACTGAGGGTAGTCTCCAACTACGGTCCAAGAGCTGCTTCGGGATCTGCACATAGTGCAGAGTGTAGTATCAGCATAACCGACCCCATGTGCTGGTAAGTGTCTAGCCTAACCTCGGCGAAGTAGTAATAAGGCTAGGACCAGACCAACAAATAAACCTATGCAGTTATATAATATACAACGGAAAGTAAAGCAGGAATAAACAAGTAAAGAAGAGAGGAGGAAGCATGCTTCGGGGAATAATAGGTAAAAATAAAATATCAAGAGAATTATAAAGGAATCAAATTCCAACTACTAACAAGAATAAGGAAAACAAAGGCAGATTTTACTTTCTTTTCACATCTTGTTGCAGGCGTGCAACCCGATCCCATTTCCTGTATCTTGTGGCAGGCGTGCCACCCGCTCCCATTTCACGTATCTCGTGACAGGCGTGCCACCCGCTCCCATTTCATTTATCTCGTGGTAGGCATACCACCCGCTCCCATTTTATTATATCGTGTGGTAGGCGTACCACCCGCTCCCATTTCATTATATCTTGTGGTAGGCGTACCACCCGCTCCCATTTCATTATATCTTGTGGTAGGCGTATCACCCGCTCTCATTTCATTATATCTTGTGGTAGGCGTACCACCCGCTCCCATTTCATTATATCTTGTGGTAGGTGTACCACCCCGCTCCCAATTACAAGCCAACAATAATCACAAGGAATCCCGGCAAGGGAACAAGAGCAATATAACAACTTCCCAGCAAGGGAACAATGATATTTCAACAACATCTCGGCAAGGGAACAATAATATCAAACAAACATCCTGGCAAGGGAACAATACTATCAAAACAAATATCCGGCAAGGGAACATTAATATCATACAAACATTCAGGCAAGGGAACAATGGTGATAATAACATATGAAGTGCAATAAACCACAACGGAGTCATAACAATTATAATACAAGACTCACGGGCATGCTTGACACCAACGTATAGATACTCGTCACCATCCCTATACGTCGTACTCCACAATTAACATATAGCAAATAAGACACAACTCCTAATCCCTCAAGCTAAGGTTAGACCAAACACTTACCTTGATGCTACGAACACAATTCACGACTCAGTTATAGCTTTACCCCTTGATTCCACCACCAATTCGCTCGTATCTAGTCACAAGTTACTTTATTACATCAATAAACGCTAAATGAATCAACCCCAATGTATGAAAATGAGTTTTCCAAAGTTTTACCCAAAAAGTCAAAAATTACCCTCGGCCCACATGGTCAAAACCTGAGGTTCGAACAAAAACCCGATTACCATTCCCCTACGAACCCAAATATATAATTTGTTTTGAAATCAGACCTCAAATCGAGGTCCAAATCCCCAATTTTTAAAAAACCTAGGTTCTACCCAAAACACCCAATTTTCCTCATGAAAATCATTGATTTTAAGTTGAAATCATGTTAAAAGATGTTAATGATTGAAGAAAATGAGTTAAAAACGATTTACAATTGATTAGGAGAAGAAGAAGCCTTTGAAAAATCGCTCTAGTGTGTTTATGTTTTGAGAGGATATGAAAAATGGGTTTAAAATCGTCTAAGTATAAAAGCTGCAGGTCTCAGGTATGGGAATTGCGAACAGGGGTTCGCAATTGCGAACTCCGACCTCTGCTGGCTTGGGAATTGCTCGTGCTCATCAATGAAGACTATCACGAACAAATCCAAATAAGGCCTGAACACTCGGTTCATCAAATCCATAAAGGCTACTGGGGCATTTGTCAACCCGAATGACATTACCAAGAACTCATAATGCCCGTACCGAGTGCGGAAAGCTGTCTTAGGGACATCGGATGCCCTAATCCTCGACTGATGGTAGCTAGATCTCAAGTAAATCTTCGAAAATACCTTGGAACCCTGAAGTTGATCAAATAAATCATCAATCCTTGGCAATGGATACTTATTCTTGCTTGTAACCTTGTTCAACTGCCGGTAATCAATACAGATTCTCATTGATCAGTCCTCCTTCTTAACAAACAATATCGACGCACCCCAAGGTGAAACACTGGGTCTAGTGAAACCCTTCTCAAGCAGGCCTTGCAACTGCTTCTTCAACTCTTTCAACTCAGGCGGGGCCATACGATATGTCGGGATAGAAATGGGCTGAGCGCCCGGAGCCAAATCAATACAAAAGTCAATATCCCTGTCAGGTGGCATATCCGGTAGGTCAGAAGGAAATACCTCAGGAAACTCACGAACAAGGGGCACAGAATCAATAGAAGGAACCTCAGTACTAGAATTACGAACATATGCCAAATAGGCCAAACACCCCCTTCTCGAACATACGTTGAGCCTTCACATAAGAGATAACACTACGGGTAGAATGACCAGGAGTCCCTCTCCACTCTAAACGAGGCAAACCCGGTAAGGCTAAGGTCACAGTCTTGGCATGACAGTCCAAGATAGCGTGGTAAGGTGATAACCAGTCCATCCTCAATATGACATCAAAATCAACCATGTCCAGAAGCAACAAATCTACACGAGTCTCAAGACCCCTAATCACCACTATACATGAATGATGGACTCGATCTATCCCATTAGAATCACCCACCGGTGTAGACACATAAACAGGATCACTCAAAGAAGAACTAGGCATGACCAAATACGGTGCAAAATAAGATGACACATACGAGTACGTAGACCCTAGATCAAATAACACTGAAGCATCTTTATCACAAACCAGAACGTACCTGTAATAACTACATTAGAAGCCTCAGCCTCGGGCCTGGCTGGAAGAGCATAACATCGGGGCTGGGCCCCACCACTCTGAACTACATCTCTGGGACGGCCTACTGCTGTCTGGCCTCCACCCCTAGCGGTCTGAGCTCCACCTCTAACACCTCTACCTCCACCTCTAACACCTCTACCCCCACCTTTAGCTGGTTGGGCGGGCTGTGGAACACTCAGTGCATGAACCATGGCACAGGAACCCTGCTGCTGAGAACTGCTTGATGCTCGAGGGCAATATCTAGCAATGTTCCTCGTGTCGCCACAAGTAAAACAAGCCCTCGGCTGCTGGGGCTGATAACCCTGGAAACTCTAAAGCAGTGGTGCACTGATAGGAGCTGGTGGTACATTGTAGGACTGCTGATCAGAATACTGCATCTGAGAACCACGGCCACCTGAAGCACCGTGAGAAACCTGAAGTGCTGACTGAAAAGGCTTGGGAGGATGGCCCCTACCATATGGATCCCAACCTCCAGATGAGGTACCACTGAATTTGCCCGAATGACGAGGCCTCTTGTCAAACCCCTGACCACCTCCCTGCGACAGAACTATCTCAACTCTCCTAGCCACATTGGCCGCCTCTTGGAAAGGTATCTCACTCCTAGTCTCCCTAGCCATCTGAGGACGAATCGGTTGAATAAGTCCATCAATGAACCTCCTCACCCTCTCTCTCTTTCGATGGGAAGTATGATAAGAGCATGACGAGCCAAGTCGATGAATCTGGTCTCATACTGGGTAACAGTCATAGAACCCTGCTGGAGACGCTCAAACTGCCTCCGATAGGCCTCTCTTTGAGTGATGGGGATAAACTTCTGTAGAAATAGCTGAGTAAACTGCTCCCAAGTCAAAGCTGGCGATCCGGCTGGTCTAGCCAAATAGAAATCCGTCCACCAAGTCTTGGCAGATCCAGATAAGCGAAAAGTGGCAAAATCGACCCCATTAGTCTCAACTATCCCCATGTTCCTGAGAACATCATAACAGCTGTCTAGATAATCCTGGGGATCCTCAATAGATGCATCGTTAAAAGTAGTAGTAAAGAGCTTGGTGAACCTATCCAGCCTCCACAAAGCATCGGCAGACATAACTACTCCATCACCGGTCTGAGCTACCATACCCGGCTGAACTGCTCTAACTGGCTGGACCGCTGGAGTTTGAATCTGGGGAGCTACCTGCTCTAGAGTGCGAGTAGCAGGAGTCCGGGCTCCTCCTCCAGCCTGAGAGACGACTGATGCTACATGAAGCAATCCTTCTCGGGTGACACTCTCCATAAGGCCCACTAGACGGACCAGAGCATCCTGGAATACTGGGGTAGCAATAAACCCCTTTGGGACCTGAGCTGGGCCCACAGGAACTGCCGAGGGCCGGAACCTCATCATCAAAGTCAACCTGAGGCTCCCCCGCTGGTGCTGCTGCTCTGGGCTGAGCTCTGCCCATACCTCGACCTCTAGCACGGCCTCGCCCTCTGCCCCCCCGTGGGAGCTGCTGCTGGGGGCTCGGATTGCTGGTCAGTGGATGAGGAAGCGCGTGTTCTCGTCATCCACGAAAGAATAGAGTAGATATTCAATTAGCTTTGAGAAACCAAATCGCACGACAGGAAAGAATAAATGTGAGGTTTTTCCTAACTCTGTAGCCTCTGGGGGATAAATACAGCCATATCCGTACCGATCCCTCAGACTCTACTAAGCTTGTCTATGAACTGTGAGACTTATATAACCTAGAGCTCTGATACCAGCTTGTCACAACCCGGATTTCCCACCCTCGGGAGTCGTGATGGCGCCTACTAATGTGAGCTAGGCAAGCCAATCCTTTAAACTAATTACTCCATTATCCAATTAATTCTTTTTAACAGATATAAAGCGATAACGTATAAACAGCGGAATATTTAATTAAGAGGAAGAAAAATAATAAAATATCTGATTCTGTAGCTATTACAACTACTTAAGCCTTAATCACTCAAAACCTGGTGTCACAATGTCACAGACGGTCTAAGACTGCTAAATACAAGGTCCGAGAATAAAAGACACACTGTTTCTAAAGCAAAAAAAGATGAAACAGGAAATAAAAGATAGAGGAGACGCCAGGGCCTACAGACGCCTGCAAGTCTACCTTGGATTACCGCGTGGACTGAGGGTAGTCTCCAACTACAGTCTAAGAGCTGCTCCGGGATCTGCACATAGTGCAGAGGGTAGTATTAGCACAACCGACCCCATGTGCTGGTAAGTGTCTAGCCTAACCTCGGCGAAGTAGTGACGAGGCTAGGACCAGACCATCAAATAAACCTGTGCAGTTATATAATATACATCGGAAAGTAAAGTAGGAATAAACAAGTAAACAAGGGAGGGGGAAGCATGCTTCGGGGAATAATAGGTAAAAACAGAATATCAAGAAAATTATAAAGGAATCAAAATCCAACCACTAACAAGAATAAGGAAAACAAAGGCAGATTTCACTTTCTTTTCACATCTTATTGCATGCGTGCAACCCGATCCCATTTCTTGTATCTCGTGGCAGGCGTGCCACCCACTCCCATTTCATGTATCTCATGGCAGGCGTGTCACCCGCTCCCATTTCATTTATCTCGTGGTAGGCGTACTACACACTCTCATTTCATTATATCTTGTAGAAAGCGTACTACCCGCTCCCATTTCATTATATCTTATGGTAGGCGTACCATCCACTTCTATTTTATTATCTCTTGTGGTAGGCGTGCTACCCGCTCCCATTTCATTATATCTTGTGGTATGCGTACCACCCGCTCCCATTTCATTATCTCTTGTGGTAGGCGTAACACCCGCTCCCATTTTATTATATCTTGTGGTAGGCATACCACCTGCTCCCAGTTACAAGCCAACAATAATCACAAGGAATCCCGGCAAGGGAACAAGAGCAATATAATAACTTCCCAGCAAGGGAACAATGATATTTCAACAACATCCCGGCAAGGGAACAATAATATCAAACGAACATCCCGGCAAGAGAACAATACTATCAAAACAAACATCCCGGCAAGGGATCATAAATATCAAACAAACATTCCGGCAAGGGAACAATGGTGATAATAACATATGAAGCGCAATAAACCACAACGGAGTCATAACATTTATAATACAAGACTCACGGGCACGCTTGACACCAACGTATAGATACTCGTCACCATGCCTATACGTCATACTCCACAATTAACATGTATCAAATAAGACACAACTCCTAATCCTTCAAGCTAAGGTTAGACCAAACACTTACCTTGATGCCACTAACACAATTCACAATTCAATTATATTTTCACCCCTTGATTCCACCACCAATTCGCTCGTATCTAGTCACAAGTTACTTAATTATATCAATAAACGCTAAATGAATCAACCCTAATGCACGAAAATGAGTTTTCCAAAATTTTACCCAAAAATTCAAAAATCGCCCCCGGGCCCACATGGTCAAAACTCGAGGTTCGAACCAAAACCCGATTATCCATTCCCCCACGAACACAAATATATAATTTGTTTTGAAATCGGACCTCAAATCGAGGTCCAAATCCCCAATTTTTGAAAAACCTAGGTTCTACCCAAAACACTCAATTCCCTTATGAAAATCATTGATTTTAAGTTGAAATCATGTTAAAAGATGTTAATGATTGAAGAAAATGAGTTAAAAATGACTTACAATTGATTTGGAGAAGAAGAAGCCTTTGAAAAATCGCTCTAGTGTGTTTATGTTTTGAGAGGATATGAAAAATGGGTTTAAAATCGTCTAAGTATAAGAGTTGCAGGTCTCAAGTATGGGAATTGCGAACAATTGCGAACCCCGACCTCTGCTGGCTTGGGATTTGCGAAGGGAAGTTGGGAAATGCGAATTGGGAATTACGAAAGGAGGTTGGGAAATGCGAACTGGGAATTGCGAAGGGAGGTTGGGATATGCGAACTGGGAATTGCAAAGGGAGGTTGGGAAATGCGAAGCCTGCAGGCCTGCAATTCCTTAAGTCCACAATTTCACCCTGCGGCCTATCTGAAACTCAACCGAGCCCTCGGGGCTCCAAACCAAACATACACACTACCCTAAAAATATAATACGGACTCGTGCATGCAAATCACTAAAATAACATCAACAACTATGAATTAAACCTCAAAATCAATGAAATTTTCCCAAAACTTCTTTAAACATCAAATTTTGCATTTTAGGTCCGAATCACGTCAAATGGATTCCGTTTCTTACCAAACTTCACAGAATTATCTTAAATCATATATAAGACCTGTACCGGATGCCGGAACCAAAATACGGGCCTGATACCATCGATTTTTAATCAAAATTTATTTTCAGACCTTATAAACAATTTCAGAAAATAATTTTATTCAGAAATTTATTTCTCGGGCTTGGGACCTCGGAATTCGATTCCGGGCATACGCCCAAGTCCCATATTTTCCTACGGACCCTTCGAGACTGTCAAATTACGGGTCCAGGTCTGTTTACCCAAAACGTTGACCGAAGTCAAATTAACTCATTTTATAGTCAAAATTTATTATTTTTTCACAGATTTTCACATATAGGCTTTTCGGCTACGCGCCCGGACTACGCACGCAAATCGAGGTTGTGCTAAAAAAGGTTTTTAAGGCCTCAGAACGTAGAATTTCATTTTAAAACAAGTGATAATATTTTGGGTCATCACACATATATCCCATAATATCAAGTATTTTAACCCGTATTATCTATCTCTCTAGCCTTTTGCTCAGTCCACTTAGTTTTCTCATTCATGCAATATCAATTGTTCTCCTTTTTAAGGTGTTCGCTAATTCCATTTACTTTCCTGTCAAAGTACCTATGTTCCACCTACCTATCCGAATTTGTTTTTCTTGGACTAGCTTTTTAACCATATTTGTCTATAATGCGAGAATCCTTTCTTATTTTGCACTACATCCAAAAACTAATGCGGCAGAACTTACTTCTTTACCTATGCACATCCATCATGTAAGAACCCTTTTATATTTTATACCACATCGGAGCGCTAATAAATCGGAACTAACTTCTTTACCTGCATCTATCCATGATGCGGGAACCCTTAATCATACTCCCTCACACTCATGTAGCAATGTGATCCGTTGCTTATTTTTCATCACATGGGGTGCGATATAACGCATGCCTAGGTGTGTACGACGATATTTGTGTTATTGACGGTTCATCATGAATTGACAAATTTTATACTAGCTGTCATCCTATTGCAATCCTCCTCTTTTATCCAAACTTTGAACCAGCAATATGAGCAAGTCCACACCAGTGAAGTTGACCTTTCTCTTGAACCGTTCTTTTTTATCTAAAATTATTTTTAAAATTTCTTTCACTATTTGTAAGAACACGTTGTATTATAAACATGATTTTTTTTTTTTGTGTGTGGCAATTCTTGTATTCAAGAACCAATTCTTCTAAAACCAATCCAACACAAATCCAAAAGAAAGCAATACTTATTTATTTTTCAACTCCAATAACCCAATTTTATTATTTTCAGTAGGGTACCAAGTAGGCTAATACACATTTCATTTTAGATTAAGGATAGGTCAGACTAGTAGCCTGGGCCATAGATTGAGGCTAATAGACTATTTACTGTCCATGGACCATAATAGTCTTGTAGCCTGGGCCTCTAGCCTGTAAGTGAATCCTAGGAGAAATTGGAAGACCCACAGGCTTTCTTTCAGCTAATGGGCCGCTCCAAAAGTCGGAAGCTCAAACACCAAATGGACCATATCAAAGTATCTTGAACTTCGTACAATTTTTTCTAAACGGCAAAGGGCCAAATATACCCATCTACTTTTAAATATTATTTACATGTACTCTTCGTTATATTATTAGGTTATTCATACCCCTATCGTCATACTTTGGAACAAAAATACCCCTATTTTGGATGGAGTGACATGTGGCAGCACCAGGTTAAAATGGCCTATTTCTTTTTTTTACCCAACCCATTTTACAAAAAACCCACAACCCGAACCATATTTTTATTTTTCAGTTTTTTAAAGAATTTTCTTTTTGTAAGACTTTAAAAAAAAATTCAAAATATTTTCGTTTTTTCAAACTGGGTAGATACTGAAAAGATTTTGCAAAACAAATTGTAAAAACTGGAAAAAAAAAATTTTAACAAAATATTTTTTTTGTAAAAACTGTAAAAACATATTTGTAAAAATTGAAAAAAATTGGAAAAACTGGAAATTTTTTCCCCTAGTTTTTAACAAAATATTTTCGTTTTTGAAAAATGTTTTTTTTTCTTCATTTATTTTTCAATTTTTAAAATATTTTCTTTTTGTAAAAACTGAAAAACAAATTTGTATAAACTGAATTTTTTTTCCTAAAAATAGAAAAAAATATTTTCGTTTTTGAATGTTTTTTTTCATTTTTTTAGTTTTTTAAAAGAATTTTATTTTGTAAAAACTGGGAAAACAAATTTGTAATAACAGAATTTTTTTTTGGTTTCTTAACAAAATATTTTCGTTTTTTAAAAACTGAAATTTTTAAAAAAAAAACTGGAAAAAATGAAAATAGTCAGGTTGTGGGTTTTTTTAAAAAACGGGTCGGTTAAAAAAAAGAAATTGGTCGTTTTAATCTGGTGTTGCCACGTGTCACTCCATCCAATATAGGGGTATTTTGTTTCAAAGTATGACAGTAGGGGTATAGATAACTTAATAGTATGACGGTAGGGATATAGATAGCCCAATAGTATAACGAGGGATATAGGTAAACAATATTTGAAAGTAGAGGGGTATATTTAACCCTTTGTCGTTCATTAAATACTACTAATATTAGCCAAATATTATCAATATTAGCCAATTAGCTATTTGTATCGAAAACAAGGTCAAGTTTTTGCTTTCTTTTGAGTATGTGTTATTAAAATAGATTGAGCACTTCTTAAGGAGTTTGAATCTCAGTTTTGGAATGACTTGGTGGGGTTTTTAGGCGGTTTGAATAGGAAATTCGAAGTAGAAGATGAAAAAAATAATGTGTATCACTCTATGTATTATTTGTGTATCACATATATATATCATATTTTGTATCAAATGTGTATCACATGTACATCCATGTATACCTTTGTGTGCGTGTGATACATGTTTGATATATGTGTCGCCGAAAAAATTTCCGAACTCGATTTTAACTACGAATTTTAATATCAAATCAGTTGAATCACGTCCAATCGTCCTCAAAATTTGTATATTGACTCATCTATATGTTTTCAATTGAACAGGGTTCTTTTTTGCTTAGTAGATATTTTGAATTTTTTATATATATTTTTGGTATATATCATTCTAGCCCCCAAGTAATTCAATATTTTCTCTTTCTTTGTTTTTTCCCACAATTTAACTAGATGAAAATTAAGTTTGTTGCGCAATCAATTCTTTGATGGGTCAATACACTAAGCAACACAAGGCAAAATCACCGACCCTTCGAACGTGATTTGTTCCATATAGTGACCAAGGTTTAAAGTAATGGCCAAAAAAGGAGTTGACTTTTGTGAAAAACTCCAACCAAGATTTGGTCACGGGCTACTTGGAATTTTGCAATAGAAAGATGACACCAAAATTTTGTCATTTGTTTTAACAGCTCCACCTTTCATGTTCAGTCAACCCATATTTTGTCCCTCCTCAAAAATACACACAAACAAGTCACTATCCAAATAACCACCCCCACATTAGGGCTTCCAAGAATTATCATTTTGGGGACTCTCAAAACAAAGTCAACTCAATATAGGAACAAAATTTTACCTGACTTTAAAGCAAACCACTAATTCTTGGATCCATTTGGGGTTGACCCATACACATAAAAGTTTGATTAAATCTTGATTTGATTGTTTTGAGCTCTTGTCAAAGAAGTCAGTCATTTTGTTGGTATAGTATATTATGATTTGTTAACATCAACCTAACCACGTTAAGCTTATAAAAGAAATGCCTTATAAAGAGATTTATTTTAATACTTTTTTTAAATGATAGTAGTGATTGGGCTAGCTTCCGCATATTACCTTGATTATTCTATTGAGTATCTGCTTTCTTCTATCAATATAAGTATGCGATTTGAATATGAGACATCATAGTTCGCCTCCCACTTTATTTACCATTAGATCACACTCTTAGGATGCTGATTAATTAGATTTCTTTTATTGTTATGTTAAGACCATGCATAACGATTAAAATGTTAAGCTTGATCAATGCATTAGGAGTACGTTATTATTGACTATATACAACCCAGGCTATACATACTTGAAGTATAGAGACATGCATCGTTGTGATTGAGCACTAATCAAGCCACCACTCTTGACCTCATGTAAATTTGGTTAGGGTGGAAGAAAAATCATGACTTGTGGAATCTTATCTATACATATCTTTCGGTACGCTGTATTTGTACAATGGATTAGGTTAAAGTTAGATATGGGCTAAATTAAAAATCTATATTTATTTATTTACTTTTATTCCTTCATATTAAGTCTTAAAACCGCAAATCTTCTTTTTCTCATTGGTAGGTTGAAATGGAAGGGAGTGTAGAGGTCTTTAAGTGAGAAATACATAGAGCCTTGGAGTTTTCGACTCAACCTAGGTTAGGGGGCGTTAGACCGTAGCTTGCTGCTGAAAAATGTTACTAGGCTAGCGCGGCTCACTTCGCTCTTTAAGCTCCGCCCATGGAGCTAGACCAGTGAGTTATTACGCTTTCTTCAAAGGATGGCTGCTTCTAAGCTTACTTCCTGGTTGTCATCGCTCGATCACTTCTTTTTCCACCTGTGGGGCCTCCCCTTCATGTCTACGTGAGGACTGAAGAACGAGTAAATCTTGTTTTATGGTTTATGCCCATTGCCGATTATGCAGTCAATTTTCCCCCATTGCTATAGGAGCTTCGCCCTCTTGACTTGATATGTCAAGAAAACTACAACCGATAGTGGATCACCTTTTGCTTAAAAAGCTTTGGAGAAACTATAAAATTATTCGTGTGTGACTTATAGGTAGGGATGTACAAAGGAAACCGACAAACCGCAACAAACCGATAATCCGAATCAAATCGAGAAAAAAATTCTGACAATAGTTCAGTTTGATTTGGTTTGGTGTTAGAAAAAAAAACCCGTGGTTTTAACTAAAAAAAGTCAAAGCGAAACCAAACCAACCCGACATTACATGTATACAAGTTTTAATATTATGTTATACATAAAAATAATTGTAATGTAATTTATAAATATTTTAAAACTTTTTCATAGTTCTCTCTTTTAGTATATTATTTCAAGCTTGTACTTAGAACTTTTGAATGATAAAATATGTTTTATAGCCCATAAAAGTTAGTAACTCAAATAAAACCCAAAGTGAAATCAAATTAATACTAATGCTAACAAAAAAAATTCAATCAATACTAGGAATGACAATAGTATTGGATATTTATTTTTTTAGTTTTGCATTGAGTTAGATAGTGAAAATGCATAACTTACTTTTAATATTATTTAGTCAAGTAATTAATACTTAGTACTTATTAGTCGTACTTATTTTAGCATGACTTAATACTTTTAGATTATGTTTATTTTTATTATGAGTTATTAATTGGCAATATTTTATTTATGCAATTTGTTGAGTATTTTAGTATAATCATGACTCATCTCACATTATTTTGTATTATTTTATTGGGTATCATCTTATATAGTTTTATCATACTAGGACCTAAGAAATATTAGAGCACAAATTATATATTTTATGCTATGAAGATTTTGCCAGAAAAACCTCGAAGAACCCAACTTTTGTTGGTTTGGTTTATCGATTTGAAAATCCGAGACAATTGATTTGGTTTGGTAATTGAAAAATACGAACTAACCCGACCTGTGTACACCCCTACTTATAGGTCATGGGTTGGAACAGTGGAAGCAACCACTAATACTTGCATAATAGGGTAAGCTATCTATATTATACCTATAGGGGTGCGACCCTTCCCAAGCCCTGCGTGAATACGGAATACTTTGTGCATGAGGCTGTCTTTTTTTATTACATAGAGAGAAAACAAGAGAGAGAGATAGCTATAATTAGGAAATTAAAACATTTGTGAGTGTGTCAAGGAACAAAGATATGTCCAAGTGTTCATCAATAGTTGGTTGATTCACAACAATCTTTTGGTAACCAAAGATATGGATTATATTCTAACCAAAGATTAAAATAAAAATTAATTAACTTTGACCCCTCCACTTCAGATTATATTGGAAATCAAAAGGTTAAACGAATGGAATTGCAAACGTACGCGTATGCATGCAATGTCCCTTATTTGTGATAACATTTTCTTTTTCCCTTCATAAAATACGATTAAACCTGTTTTATGCTGTTTCTAGAATATCCCAATGCATGAAAAAGGGGAAAATAAAGACTAGCTATCTACATATTGGCTGCTTTTATAGATCTTGAGTAGTCATTTCTATTTAGCTGTTCTCCATTTCATGTTTAACTTTGTAAGAGAATAAATGAAGTGATATATTCAGTAAAAATTCACATTCACAATTTTTATTATTGAACTTGATCTTTTGTGCTGGTCTGTTTAATTCTTGATACCTTCCTTTATCTCTCTTTAACTTTAATGCCCAATTAGAGTCGGATGCAATATATTGGCATCCAGTTGCCCTGATTATCATTAAATTTGATAACATAAAAGGAAAAAGAAATAAAAGGGATTATTATGTGAATAAGAACAAGGTAAAGGATAAGTGGCAGTTCCTATACATCTAATACATACACATGCCCAAAATGCGAGTTAATTTCATGGATGGTCGTCCAAGTTATAGAAATAACTCACTAAATTCACTTGTGTTTTATTTAGGACAATAAAATCATTCAACTTTAGTTTTGTCGCTTAGAAAGTAACTCTAGTTGAAAGTCTGCAACGGCCTATTTCTGTCACGACCCGGATTTCGTTCTCGGAGTCGTAATGACGCCTACTAATATGAGCTAGGCAAGTCGACTGTTTGAACCAATTACCTTTTTACCCCTTTTATATTCTTTAAAATTATAAAGCAATAATGTGTAGACAGCGGAATTTACAATAAGCGGAAGAAAAGCAATAAATTATCTGAATATGTATCTAATACAACTGTTTGAGCATCGACTACACAGCACTGGTGTCACAGTTTCACAGACGATCTAAGAATACTACATACAAAGTCTAAAAGATAAAAGATACACTTATTCTGAAATAAGTAAAGGAAACAGGATAAAGGAAAGATAGGAGGTGACGCCAAGGCCCGCAGACGTTTGCAGGACTACCTCGGGTCGCCTGTGTGGACTGAAGACAACACCCTCACTACGGTCCAAGCGCTCCGATATCAGTATCTACACACAGTGCAGAGTGTAGTATCAGCACAACCGACCCCATGTGCTGGTAAGTGCCTAGTCTAACCTCGGCGAAGTGGTGACGAGGCTAGGACCAGACTACCAAATAAACCTGAGCAGTTAAATCATATATAACGGAAATAGAAGCAGATAATTACAATAAAAATTGGGCGGGGGAAACATGTTGCGGGGAGTAACAGGTAACAACAGAACGACAATAGAGAAACATAAGGAATGCCATAAATCAATTACCAGCAAAAATAAGGAAATAGAAGAAATAGGCACACACGTAATATCATAGCAGGCGTGCAACAAGATCCCATTTCATATATTACCGTTGCAGGCGTGCAATCCGCTCCCATTTCACATATTACCGTTGCAGGCGTGCAACCCGCTCCCAATTCACATATTACCGTTGCAGGCGTGCAACCCGCTCCCATTTCTTATATTACCGTTGCAGGCGTGCAACTTGCTCCCATTTCTTGTCAACACCAATAAAAAAAGGGTCCCGACAAGGGATCAATAATATCAAACAAACATCCCGACAAGGGAATAATAATATAACAATAACATCCTGGCACGGGAACAATAATGATAATAACATGTGAAGCGCAATAAACCACAACAGAGTCATAACAATTACAATACAAGACTCACGGGCATGCTTGAAAATCGACGTATAGATATTAGTCACCATGTCTATACGTCGTACTCCACAATTAACACGTAGTAAATAAGACAAGATTCCTTATCCCCCAAGCTAAGGTTAGATCAAACACTTACCTCGATGCCACGAACACAACTCAAGCCTCAACTATCGCTTTACCTCTTGATTCCACCACTAACTCACTCGTATCTAGCCACAAGTTACTTAATAATATTAATAAGTGCTAAATGAAACATTTCTAATGTATGGAAATAAGTTTTCTAAAGTTTTTTCCAAAAAGTCAAAAATACCATCGGGCCCACATGGTCAAAACTCGAGGTTCGAACTAAAACCCGATTACCCATTCTCCCAGGAACTCAAATATATAATTTGTTTTGAAATCGTACCTCAAATCGAGGTCCAAATCTCCAGTAACTGGGGGGGGGGGGGGCATCACATTTGCGATGGAAGACTCGCATTTGCGACCCAGCCCTCGCATTTGCGAACTCACAATGCGAAGCCTGCAATAGAACAGCTGAAACCTGCAATTTTTCCAAGTCCAATTCTACTCCGTGGCCTATCCAAAACTCACCCAAGCCCTCGGGGTTCCAAATCAAACATGCCCACCAACCTAAAAACATCATACGGACTCGCTCATGCATTCAAATCACTAAAATAATATCAACAACTGTGAATTTAGTATCAAAATCATGAAATTTCTTAAGAACTTCAAATTTTTCAATTTTCTCAAATACGATCCGATTCACGTTATTTCAAGTCTGTTTCTTACCAAATTTCACAGACTTATCTTAAATCACATATAAGACCTGTACCGGGTTCCGGAACCAAAATACGGGCCTGATACCATCAAACCTTAAACACATTTCACTTTAAAAAACTCATAAATATTCCAGAAAATAATTTTCTTTAAAAATTTATTTTTCGGGCTTGGGACCTCGGAATTCGATTCCGGACATACCGCCAAGTCCCATATTTTCCTACGGACCCTCCGGGACCGTCCCATTATGGGTTCGGGTCCGTTTACCCAAAATATCGACCGAAGTCAACTTAAATTCATTTTAAAGCCGAAATTCATCATTTTTCACAGTTTTTCATATATTGGCTTTCCGGTTACGCACTCGGACTGCGCATGCAAATCAAGGTGAAAACAGAAAGAGGTTTTTATGGCCTCGAAATGCATGCAGAAATTATTTTTTAAATGGCATCACAATTTCTCTTGCCAAATTACTAAATGGCAGCCATATCATATTAAAATTTATTTTTCAATCACAAAACCCATTTATTCTTACCCGAAGCAAAGCAAGGTTTCTATGAAATATATGAAACCGATTAAGTAGGCGTTTTGACATGAACATTGTAATTTTTGAAAAAAGTAGTATTTGGTTAAGTTGAAAAATAGTATTTGGAAATTGAAATTGTGTTTGGACCTGTATTTCTGTTGAAAAAATATTGCAGTTTTGTGACTGGGAAAAAAAAGTTTTTTTTTGAAAAAATGGAAATTTTTCAAAAACTTGCAAAATTTCATGAACAAACACATTTTTGAAGAAGAAATTTGTAAAAAAGAAAAAATATTTATGGACAAATGGGGCCTAAAACTTGTTCAAACTTTGTTTTTATAATTACTCTGAGGGCTTTTAAAGCGAGTGTATTACACTTGTTGTGCCATGCTAGTTGTATGTGTTCAATAGGTATAGTGTAGTTTTAGTTCACGTGTCCAATAGATACCCCTTTTAATTCAAGTGTCTCAATGAAAAAACTAAGCAAGTTTAAGGGGTTGCATATACATTCAACATAGAAAATAATAGCTGGCATAAAATAGTCCAGTCCCGGAAAATACACAAAAAAGGAAACTAAAAGTGATTATTTTGATTTTTGAGACAGAAAAAGCGATTTGAATCAAATTACGAAAATGTGCAAGTCATTCCTTATTCCTCCTGCTTTTGAATAAAGAAATTGAACCTCTGCTTTATATTCTAGAGCAGCACTAGCTAGAAGCTTGTATTTCTGCTATTATTGGAATTCCATTATGGAGTACTCTAACCTCAATTATTGTCATATAAGTTAATCTAACATCACTACTTATACTTGATATTCAACTGCCCATGAGAACCTTTCCTAAAATAGATAAAGGAATATTAAGACCAAAATATTATTCCAATTAAGTATTGCAATAGCATCTTTTCAAATCCTTCTTTAGTGGTTGACTCTTGTTCACATATACACCAAACACAAGTCATGGTTCAGGTGGCCTACGTCCACTTTTATTCAAAGCAGGACAAATATACAAGATAAAATGATTAGAAGATTTAGCAAATTAGTTTGAAGTGAGTCCTGACGTAACCGATAAAGTTGTTGTTATGTCACATGTGATCAAGTGGTCACGGGTTCTAACCGTGGAAAGAGTCTCTTGCAGAAATGCAGGGTAAAACTGCATACAATGAACTCCTATGGTCCGGCCTCTCTCGTACGTAGCGGGAGCTTAGTGCATCGGACTAAGAGGAGAAAAAGCAGTTCAGTATCTTCAATAAAAATTGTGACAGCTCAAGTGTATTTTTTTAAAAAATAAAAATATGATAATACTGTGGTAATTTTTATGACCAAAGAGAATAGAAGTGGCTAAGTTTTTCTTCTAGGAAAAAGAGAAAAAGAAAAAATAGAATACCAAAAAAAAAATAGAATATTTATTAATTTGGAAGTAAGGTCAAGTTAATTTGAAATAACCTTGTGCTTAGAATGTACATATATCCTTATTATATTATACATTGGAATTGAAAATATTCCCAGGTATTGTAAGAATGACACATATAAAGAAAGTGTATAAGAAAAAAAATATATATAACACACAGATTCTGCATACCTTATCTCTTTAAATTATATATATATATATATATATATATATATATATATATATATATATAAAGCACATCAACTACCAATAATAGCTTTATAACTTAGTAGTAGTAGAGCTATAACTGAATAAATCAAACACAAACAAAAATCAAGAACTTCCCCTTCATCTGCTCCACTCTCCTTCACCTTTTTCTCAATTTCTTAAAACCCCTTTTGCTACCAAGTTAAATCATAGCTAAGTACCAATATATCTAAAAGCTAGCTAGTGTACACTAGTAGTGAAATGGCAACGGAGGAATTAGAGGAACTTAAAAATTCATGGACTTATCATGATGAGTTGATAAAAGAACTTCTTGATAATGAATCACCATTCTTTTTAGCACCTCAAGATTCAAATTCAACCAGTTGCCCCTCTTCAACCGACAACTCAGTAGTAACAAAGAGCTTCATTTCTGCAGTTTCCTCAGGGCCAAACATGGATGATATAGAGAGTCGTTTGTCAGTGACAAGCTATGGAAATCCATCTCATGATGTTTCATATGTCAGGTCTGAATTTTCTTACGATGTTTTTCCGACGAATTAATAAGTTATATGTACTGACAGTATAAAGAATAATATATTGCATACTTTATTTAATTTTAAACGTTAATTGGTAAGCTAACTTGGTATAGCATGTTTTTGTGCATAAAGATAGTACTTGTTATAACATGTTAAATTAATTATACTGATAGCATGAAAAACTTTCCAGTGTCAATCTATAGAGACTTATATGCTTTTTTGACTACTTAACGTCCATGTGCTCGAATCTCCAGTTTATTAATTCCAGTTAATTAAAGCAAATGTTGGTTTTTGTTTCTTTGTAATGAGCATGAATTTTGTTCATATGCTGCAGAACCTTTGGGTTGGAGAGAGGATTGAACTTGATGATGAGTAAGCAGGAGACTAATGAGACTAAATATACTTTGAGAATAAAGACTTGTGGTAATGCAATGGCTGATGATGGTTATAAGTGGAGAAAATACGGCCAGAAATCCATTAAGAATAGCCCATATCCCAGGTATATACTCATGCATTTTTGCCTCATTTTCTTGCTGTTAGAAAAAGAGTTTTGTTTCTATTGCTTTCCATAGAATGTCAGTCCAAGCCTTTGCATATGCCATTAGCAAATAGGTAGAATTTTAATATTTAAGTGATATAATCGATAAGTATGACAAAGATTGAAGTATAAAGGTCTAACAACATTTATTTATTTATTCAAACATTACTTTACTATTAATCTTTTCTTAAACAAAAAAATACATAACAACAACATTAACAAGCCTAGCCCAATCTCACAAGTGAGGTGTGAGGAGAATAGTGTTTAATAGACATCGGCTCTAGAAAAGATGAGAAAACAACAATAGCAACAAGCAGGATAGTAAAAAACCAAAGCGAAAGAAACATCAAGTAAAGGGCAGCCCAATGCACTAAGCTCCCTCTATGCACGAGGTTTGAGGAAGGGCCGGACCACAAGAGTCTATTGTATGCAGTCTTACCCTATATTTTTGCAAGAGGTTATTTCCACGGCTCGAAAGAAACATCAAATAGTAATAAAAATTTACGAATAAGAAAATACAGGACTACCCTGATACTACTAGTACTGAAAAGAAAAGCGCACAACTATCTATTAATCCTCTACATAAAAATACTATAAATCGAAGTTTTTATACTTATAAACTATTTGAAAAAAGAATAACCAAAAATTATCAGAATTGCTTATTGATGTTATTGAATTGTTTTTAAACAGGAGCTACTACAAATGCACAAATCCAAGGTGTGGGGCGAAAAAGCAAGTGGAGCGGTCCAGCGATGAACCGGACACTTTGGTAATCACTTACGAAGGCTTTCACCTCCATTTCGCTTACCCATTTCTCACGCTCGATCCAACTCAATTTCTTGAGCAGCCCAATAAAAAGCCCAAATTGACCAATTCAAAAGCCCATAACGAAGAATCTGAAAATGCAAGCGAAGTTGATGAAAGCCCAAAATGTGTTAATCTAAGCCCAGTTATAGACTTTGAACAGAAATTGGGCTTTGGTGGAATGGGCTCACAAGGATTACTTGAAGATATGGTTCCATTAATGGTTAGAAATCCATCTATGAAGCCCACAAGCTCTTATTCTTCATCGTGCTCATATTCGTCTCCACCAACTTCGCCTTCATTTTCTTGGTCAAATAATTAGTTATTTTAGCAAATATTGTATGTATAATAGACTATATATTGTTGTAGGAAAATTATTATAAGGGGATTTTAGCAAAATAAATTGTGGGTCAAACGTTGTAAAGTTTGTTAGATCTGTAACAAGGAAGAGCAAAAAACGCATTTTGATGAAATGAAAATCTTCCCTAGTGGAAAATGATCATATTTTTGTTTCATAAAGGAAAACTTGTGAGGGTTTTTGCTCTTTATTCTATTATTTAATACTTTATTTTCTTACTGTTATCCCCTGAGTAAATTTTACAATATTATCATGCCCAAGGGAAAACAAATTAATGCCCCTTTAATTTGTATAGTGGAATAAGTTGTACTATCATGATGCAAAATATATTTGTTTTATTACCTCGTATTCTCAAACTTGATACTGTTATGTAAGGTCCAACTTAAAGCACTCCCGAACAGTGCCAAATCCAAGATTTAAGATCGTGTGTGATCACTTTCTTTAAATATAAAGGTGCTATCAATCACATTGTATAAGTGCAAATTATTCCAACGAGGCAATAAAAAAAATTAATGAGAAAAATGATTACTATTATCATTACCAAAAATGACTTCTAGCCACAAGTCACAATAATAATGTTATAATTATAAATAAAAAAAGGACTTCTAGTCATAATGCACTACTGTACTCGACGACTTTTCATATGTTGAAAACGATGAATAATAGCATCATTGCTAACACTTGCAAATATCTTACGCTCTACATAGCAAACTAAACAACTATTTAAAATTCATCACCGATGTTGGTACAAAGTTCATTTTTTATATAGTCCATGGATGAGAAAGCTCGTCCTACAGAAGTTGTAGTAACAGGAAGAATGAGAGTCAACTTAATAAGCAAATAAACAAGCGGCCAAGTTTGGTGCAGATCAGACTTAACCTTTAGACACTAGTTCCCTTCATGCCAAAGAACCTCTTGCTAACACCACAAGCATAAACTAAAAACTATCAAGTCGACAATGGAGATCTCGAAGCTTGTTGCTATCAAACTCATTCGAATATATTCAGCCAACCTCATTATCCCGTTCTTATCAAAGTTACCAAATGAATTAACTGTATTTAAACTAGTCATATTGAGGAGTAAGTTAGTACTCATAGCATCAAAGCAACATTTAAGCTCTTGATGATGCAAATCTATAACAACATCAAAAATTTTAACACGCAAATGATGAAAATATGTAACATCAAGAGCTCTACGCTTCGATTTCCTAGAAAAATGAGCGTCCGTCTTTGGAATCATTATATCATGTTTATAACATAAAGGAGAGGCAACTTTCCATTAAAGATTCAAATATACTATTCCTCATTGTTTGCAATTGTTGCATTGTAAGAGCAATGAGTCCCATAACATTGACAATATCTTGATCCATCCTTTTTAATGCACAGCTCAACTCATCTGCCATTATTAGAACTTTTAACATCAAGTGCAACATAAAAGCAAAATCAAATTCCTTGATCTTACCCATAAGAATCTTAGCAACAATTTTATCGGTATAGTTTGGACACTCACGTGCAGTAAATTCAAGCACATGAATAATTGATGGAAATAGGACAATAAGATTATCCAATAATTTATAATGAGAACCTCAACTAGTATCACTTGGTCGTTGAAACCCACATTCTTGATTTAATCCTCGTTTAATATGCACTTCACCTGATTTGAGCAACTCCTCTAACTTTTTCAGCTTGATGTTCTTGAAGCAAATCCCTGCGCTAAAAAGATGCTCCATCAATATTTAAGGCATTAGAAACTATACAAAAAGTTTCATCTACATCTGAATATTTCTTTGCAAGAGCCATAGTGTTAATTGTATTTGGTGAGCAAAACAGTGAATGCAATATGCTGGTGGAGTCTCATTCAAAATCAAAGTCTTAACACCATTTAGCTCTCCCTGCATGTTAGTAGCCCCATCATAACCTTGCCCACGTATTTGTGTTGGACTTAATGAGTGATAAGAAAGAAAAGAGCAGATTGCCTTTTTCAATGACATAGCCAATATATTACTAAAATGAACAATACCAACAAATCTCTCTATTACTTTGCCTTCTTTGTTAATGTATCTCAAAACAAGTATCATTTGCTCCTAGTGTGATATATCTTTTGATTTATCAACTAGTATCCCAAAAAAATGCTTATCCATATCTTCAATGATAACTTTGATTGTTTCTTTAGCAGAAGCATCACCAATATCTTTTTAAATATTTGGAGAACACATCATTTCATTTCTTGGAACAATTTTTAATATAATGCTTTCGACATCCCAATCAATATCTCCATACCATTGCAAATGCTCAAGAAAGATACCTCTATTTGTAGAAGATTGACTCTCATCATCCCACGAAATGATTGTAACAACCCGGCCGGTCGTTTTGAGAGATGTAGCCCCGTTCTCCCATTTATTGCTCATTTAATGCTTTATAGTGGCATATACCTATCCAAAAATAGGCGTGTAAATTGGTCCCACATCATGTGAGGAGAACCTGCTGGTCTGCCAAGAAGATAAGATTGCCACTACCTATGGGCCTTGCCCTCTAAGCTGAAAAGTAGTGAAATCCACCCCATGGGACTCCAATATCCTCATGTTATGTAGTTTGTCCCTACACCAATCAACGAAGTCCTGGGGATCCTCATGTTTCTCACCTTCAAAGACATGAGGGTGTATCCAAGTCCATCTATCCAATAGCTTCTATGGCTCGCTGGCCGCAACTGGTCTAGGCTCAGGTACCGCTGCTGCAATTGGTTGGGCATCGCCCATGAGTAGTGCACCAGGGGTCTGTAATATGACAGCTGCATGTCCCGAAGCCTGAGAGGTAGGAGTCTGTGCTCCCCCTCCCACCTGGGATGTGGCTGGGTCTGTTGAAAATAAACTAGCCTGGGTCATGGAATCCATGAACTGTAGCATATGACCCATGACCTCCTAAAAGTCCGGTGCTGACATAAAATCGACCAGGGCTGGCTTTGCTGCGGGCACCTCGCCTTGCTCCTCAATAATGGGATCCTTCATTGGATCCGCTGATGGTGCAACCGGGGTAACTCTGGGATGTCCTCGTCCCTACCTCGGGCTGGTGCTCTCCCTCGGCCTCTAGCAATAGGGGTGGCAGCCCCTCTCGGGTCTGGAACGTCTGTCGTGCATGTTCTAACCATATGTGAGGGAATAAGAGAAGAAACTTAGTACACCATCAACTGCACGATAGGAGACGAATAGAAAGTAGTTTCCTAACACACTATAGCCTCTCGAAGATAAGTACGGACGTCTCCGCACCGATCTGCAAGACTCTATTATGCATGCACATAACTTGTGCAAACTATGTGAACATAATGCTCTGATACCATGTTGTCACGATCCAATTTTATTATAGGTCGTGATGGTGCCCAGCATCCCCGCTAGGCCAGCTAACAGTGAACTAACCCCGTGATTTCTCTTTTTAATAAATTTCCAAGTAATTAAACTCCCTTAATTTAAAATATTTAAGAAATAACAAATTTAAAATAAATAAAACGAAAGCAACCGAATGCAATCATAACCATAGAAAATGGACCAAAACCACAAGTCTACTAGCGTGTGTGCCAAGACCTGGTGTCACAAAAGTATGAGCTACTAGTAGAATATACAAAAGATTATTACTCTATTGTCTGAAATAAAATAGATAGAACAATAACAAAAGAAAGACTCCTGCTACTGCAGAACGACTGGGAAGGCAGCTCATCATATAGTCTTGTAAGAGGGATCAAGTGTGCGCGCCAGACTGATATCCAGATGCACCTGCCTCAGATCCTACACATCAAGTGCAGAAGTGTAGTATGAGTACATAAACAATATGTACCTAATAAGTATCCAGTCTAACCTCGAAGAAGTAGTGATGAGGGGTCAACTTTGACACTTACGATGGGCCAACATTAAGATGTCAAAATAATAACTAAGTATGGATGACATAAATATGGAAGAAAGCTCAATAACAGGAAGGATATTTACACTTTTTCTTCCGCTAAGAGTATATCTCGAGTTTATTTTCCATCATTTAACAATTTATGTCTCAAGTCAATGAACAATATCAATTATAATTGGTTCCATAGATTTATCATGCGCAAGTTATGCTGAGGTCGTACGACCCGATCCAACATAATAATATTTAAATTGTGCACTACCGAGGGTCGAACGACACGAACCATAGATGCATCTATCTACTATCGAGGCGTTCGGCCCGCTCCACAAATAGAAAATACTTTAAAGAAACACAAATTCTCAATAACAGTCAAGTGTCCCATTCACAACTTCAAGTAGTGAAATTTAACCTTTTACAATTCTTTTATTAATTTTCAATATGACTTAGGCAATTAAGTTAACAAGTACAAACATTTCAAGTATAGCATGATATGAGTCCTAGACTACCCAGACAGTAGCATAATTAGTAGCTACGTACGGATTCTCGTCACCTCGTGCGTACGTAGCCCCCATAAATAGGAACACACATTAATTAATTCACATATGGGATTAATTCCCTCTTACAATGTTAGAAAAGAGACTTACCCGCTTCAAAGCCTACTTTTTGGTCCAAGATTCTGCTCAAACCCTCAATTCGATGCCAAACGACTCGAAACTAGTCAAATATTATATAAAATAATCAATACATATTCAAAAATTCATATTCTAACTATCAAAGTGATTTCCGAAGCCTATTTGAAGAATCCCTAAAATTCCCCCTCGGGTCGTCATGCCCGGATTCCGGAAATTTTCGAAGAAAGTTGTTACCCATAACCTCATGAACTCAAATATATGATTTTTACTAAGTTTCATAACAAATTTCGTGGTTAAATCCTATTTTTATCAAAACCCTAGGTTTTCACCTAAAACCGTGATTTTTCAGTAATTTACATGTTATAATCTACCCATAACCTATATATTTAACTCATAATTGGTAGAAATTACTTATCTCAAAGTGTTAGACAAAATCCCCTCTTTGAGAGCTCCAAGAATCACCCAACAATGGAACAAAATGAGCCAAAAATGACTAAGTCCCGCATCAAATGAAGGGTCTGCCTTTTGCGATTTTCGAATATACGGAGGTTTGGGCATTTCTGCGGCTCAGCATATGCGAAAAAATTATCACAGATGCTAGCCTTTCCCAAATGGCCCATTCCTGCTTCTGTGCCTAGCTAGCCGCTTCTACGGCTTACCCAATGCAACTGCGACCCTCCCCCACTCCTGCGAAAATCTCCTTCGCACCTGCGCCTTCGCAGGTGCGGCCTGGCTTGCGCTTCTGCAATGGCTAGGCAGCCCCTTCTGGGCTGATTCTGCGGTCAAGTGCTCGCTTCTGCGAGCTCGCACCTGCAGCTGTCTAAGCGCATGTGCGATTACACCAGAAGCTTGAAGCTTCAGCTGCTACTCCAAGTCTAAACTTGGTCCGAGCCTCGTCCGATTGACACCCGGGGTCCCCGGGCCCCACTTGAACATATCAACATGTTTAAAATCATAAAACAGACTCGCTCGAACTCTCGGAATGCCCAAAACAACATCAAAACTAAGAGTCACACCCCCAAACCAATTGAATCAAAATTTGAACTTTAAATTCTTCAATTTACTCCTAATGCGCCGAAACGTACTTAAACTATTCGGAATGACACCAAATTTTGTGTACAAGTCTTAAATGACATGACAGAACTATTCTCAGTCTTGATATCCCATTCGGACCTCGATATAACCAAAACCTAATCCAAACCAAATTTAAAGAACTTCAAAACCTTCAAAGAACCAACTTTCACTATTAGGCACCGAAACGCTCCCGGGTCATCCAAAACCCGATCCGAACATATGCCCAAGTCCGAAATCATCATACAAACTTGTTGGAACCTTCAAATCCCGATTCCTAGGTCGTTTACTCAAAATATTGACCGAAGTCAAACTTAGCCTTTTAAGGCCAACTTAAGGAACCAAGTGTTCCGATTCCAACCCGAACTCTTCCAAATTCCGAACTAACCATCCTCGTAAGTCATAAAATAGTAAAAGCACATATGGGGAGTCTTATTTAGGGGATCGAGGTTCTAGAAAGCAAAATAACCGGTCGGGTCATTACATTCTCCACCTCTTAAACAAATGTTCATCCTTGAACGGGTTTAGAATCATACCTGGAGTGCTAAAAAGGTGTGGATATCTGCTCCGCATGTCCTCCTCAAACTGCCAGGTCGCCTCCTCGACTGGTTGGCCCCTCTACTGGACCTTACCGCAGAAATCCTCTTGGATCTCAACTGGCGAACCTGCCTATCAATAATGGCAACTGGCTCCTCCTCATAACCTAGGCTTTCATCTAACTGAATTGTGCTGAAGTCTAACATATGTGGCAAGTCGGCATGATACCTATGGAGCATAGACACGTGGAAGACTGGATGAACTCCCGATAGACTGGAAGGCAAAGCAAGCTCATAAGCATCCTCCCAACTCACCTCAGCATCTCAAATAAGCCTATAAACCTTGGGCTCAACTTGCCCTTCTTCCCGAATCTCATAATCCCCTTCATCGGCGAGACTTTCAGGAGAACCTTCTCATTCACCATAAATGATAAAGCATACGCCTTCTGATCCACGTAACTCTTCTGTTTGGACTGTGCTGTGTGAAGTCGCTCCTGAATCAACTTTACCTTTTCTAAGGCATCCTTCACCAAATCAGTACCAAATAACTTAGCTTGGCCTGACTCAAACCACCCGATGGGAGAACGATATCGCGGACCATATAAAGTCTCAAATGGAGCCATCTCAATGTTGGACTAATAACTGTCGTTGTAAGAAAACTCTGCCAAAGGTAAGAATCGTTCTCACTGCCCTCCAAAGTCAATCACACATGCTTTGAGTATGTCCTCCAAGATCTGAATTGTCCGCTCTGACTACCCGTTGGTCTGTGGATGAAATGCTTTGCTGAGCTCTACACGGGTCCCCAACTCACTCTATACTGCTCTCCATAAATGCGAAGTAAACTGAGGGCCTCTATCTAATATGATGAAAATGGGCACACCATGCAACAAAACTATCTCCTGAATATAAATCTGGGCCAACCTATCTGAAGTATACGTAGTCACAACTAGAATAAAGTATGCCGACTTGGTCAGCCTGTCGACAATGACCCAAACAACATCAAACTTCCGCAAGGTCCGCAGCAACCCAACTACGAAGTCCATAGTAATGCGCTCCCATTTCCACTCCGGTATAGTCATCTGTTGGAGTAGGCCACCTGGCCTATGGTGCTCATACTTAACCTGCTGGCAATTTAGGCATCTAGCTACATACTCAACTATGTCTTTCTTCATCCGCCGCCACCAATAATGCTACCTCGGGTCGCGATACATCTTCGTAGCACCTAGATGGATGGAATATCGAGAACTATGTGCCTCCACTAGAATCCTCTCCCTCAAGCCATCGACATTAGGAACACATAGACGACCCTGGAGTCGCAGAACACCATCCTCGCCAATAGAAACCTCCTTGTAGTACCGTCTCTTTGAGAACTATCAGGTGCAAATCATCAAACTATCGAGCCTTGATCTGCTCCAATAGCGAAGACTGGGCAACGATGCATGCAAGGACTCGACTGGGCTTTGAAATATCCAACCTTACAAGTCTGTTAGCCAAGGACTGAATGTCCAAAGCTAGTGGCCTCTCCTCTGTTGAAATGAATGCCAAGATACCCATACTCTCCGCCTTTCTGCTCAAGCCATCTGCGACTACATTCGCATTGCTCGGATGATAAAGAATGGTGATATCATAATCCTTTAATAACTTAAGCCATATACGCCACCTCAAATTGAGATCCATTTGCTTGAACAAATGCTGTAAGCTGCGATGATCCGTGTAAACCTCACAGGACACTCCATAAAGATAATTCCTCCAAATCTTAAGAGCATGAACAATCGCGACCAACTTCAAATTGTGCACAAGATAATTCTTTTCATGGAGCTTCAACTGACATGAAGCATATCAATAACTCGCCTCTCCTACATTAATACATAACCCAAACCAATCCGTGAAACATCACACTACATAGTATACATCCCCAAACCGGAAGGCAATACTAAAACTGATGTTGTAGTCAAAGCTATCTTGAGCTTCTAGAAACTCGCCTCACAATCATCGGACCAATGCGGAGCACCCTTCAAGGGTCATTCTAGTCAAAGGTGCTGCAATAGATGAGAATCCCTCCACAAACCGGTGATAATAACCTACTAACCCCAAGAAACTCCTGATCTCAGTCGCCGTTGTAGGACGAGGCCAACTCTAAACTGCCTCAATCTTCTTAGGATCCACCTTAATACCCTCGCCTGATGTAACATGCCCCAAGAATGTTGCAGAATCTAGCCACAATTCACACTTGGAGAACTTAGCATATAGCTTATGTTCCCGTAAGGTCTGAAGCACCACTCTCAAATGCTGCTCGTGCTCCTCCATGCTACGCGAGTAGATCAAAATGTCATCAATGAAGACAATGACAAAAAAATCAATGTAAGCTCTGAACACCCTATTCATCAAATCCATAAACAACGCTGGGGCATTAGTCAAGCCGAAGAACATCACTAGAAACTCATAATGGCCATGTCTAGTACGAAAAGCATTGTTCGGAACATCCGAGTCCCGAATCTTCAACTGATGGTACCCCGATCTCAATTCGATATTAGAGAACACCCTATTATCCTGTAACTGGTCAAACAAATCATCAATACACGACAACGGGTGCTTGTTCTTAATGGCAACTTTTTTCAACTGGCGGTAATCAATGCACATCCGCATAGTCCCATCTTTCTTCTTCACAAATAAAACTGGTGCACCCCAAAGTGATACACTTGGCCTGACTAACCCTTTTTCTAGCAACTCCTCAAGCTGCTCCTTCAACTCTTTTGGAGCCATACGGTATGGTGGGATAGATATAGGCTGGGTATCTGGAGCCAAGTCAATACAAAAATCGATATTACGATCTGGTGGCATGCCTGGAAGGTCAGAAGGAAACACATCTGAGAACTCCGGACTACTGGCACTGAATCGATCATTGGAGTCTCTCGCGATAGTATCCCGAACATAAGATAGATAAGCCAAACAACCCTTCTCGACCATATGTCGAGCCTTGTAGAAAAGAGATAACCCGACTAGATGTACTGATAGATGAACCCTTCCACTCCAATCTAGGCAACTCTAGCATCGCTAAGGTAATAGTCTTGGCATGGCAATCAAGGATGGCGTGATATGGGGATAGCCAGTCCATGCCCAGGATGACCTCAAAGTCGGTCATATCAAGCAACAGAAGGTTCGCTCTAGTCTCGTATCCATAGAATGTGACCACTCAGGATCGATATATCCAATCCACAACAATAGAATTGCTTATAGGAGTGGACACATAAACAGGAGTATCCAAGGACTAACAAGAAATATCCAAGAAATGAGCAAACAGAGATGACACATATGAATAGGTAGCTGGAGCACCGACTGGATGGTCTCCTCCTGACTGAACAGTAGCTGGCTAACCTCCACCTGTATGGCCTCCACCTCTAGGACGACCCCTACCCACCTATCCTCCGCCTCTAGGCAGCTGGACAGCTGGTGCTGTAATCATGGGTTGCTGGCCCTATTGCACTAACTTGCCCCGTAGCCTAGGGCAGAATCTTTGCACATGACTGAAATCTCCATACTCGAAACAACCTCTAGCTACGGTGATCTGCTGGCCTGAATACCCACTGGAAGAACCCTGAATAGTTGGTTGGTGGTATGAACTCTCTGGTATGGCACTGAAGTAGGAACTGGAAGAACCCTAATGGCTTGAGTACCCACTGGAAGAACCCTGAATAGCCAGTGGGCGGTAAGAACTCTCTGGAATGGCACTAAAATAGAGTCTCGCCAAAGCACCCCGAGCAGGTGGCAGTGCTGGATATGTGGGCCTTCTAGGCTGACCCCTCCTAAACTGACCTCGACCCCGAGCCAGGGCACCTCTAAACTCCCCAAAATAACAGAACCTCTTGTCCCGATGCATCTGCTCTTTACCCCTCTAAAGCTATCCCTCAATCCTCCGAGCAATATCCACTACTAGCTGATACGAAGTCCACATCTCAACCTCCCAGGCCATAGTAGCCTGAATACCTGAGTACAACCCCACAACAAACCTCTGCACTTGCTCCTCCTTAGTAGAAAGTATCATAAGTGCATGGTGAGACAACTCAGAGAATCTCGCCTCATAATCGGTCACTGACATCTGACCCTACTAGAGCTGCTCGAACTGGAACCGCAACTCTTCCCTCTGAGAGGGTGGAATATACCTACCCAAGAATAGGCATGTAAACTGGTCCCAAGTCATGAGAGGAGAACCTGCTAGCCTGCCGAGAAGATAAGACTACCACCACCTACGAGCCCTGCCCTCTAGCTGGAAAGTAGTAAAATCTACCCCATGGAACTCCAATATCCTCATGTTGTGTAGTCTGTCCTTGCACCGATCAATGAAGTCCTGGGTATCCTCACGTTGCTCACCTCCGAAGACAGTAGGGTGTAACCTAGTCCATCAATCCAATAGCTTTTATAGCTCACTGGCCACAGCTGGTCTAGGCTTAGGTATCGCTGCTACAACTAGTTGGGCACCGCCCACAAGTAGTGCACTCGGGGTCTGATATACGACAACTGCATGTCCCGGAGCTTGAGAGGTAGAGGTCTGTGCTCCCTCTCCTACCTGGGATGTGGCTGGGTCTGTTGGAAATAAACCAGGGTGGGTCAGAGAATCCATTAACCGTAGCATACGACCTACGACCTCCTAAAAGCCCGGTGCTGGCATAAAATTGATTGGGGATGACTTTGCTGCAGGCACAACGCCCTGCTCCTCAATAATGGGATCCTCCACTCGATCCGCTGGTGGTGAAACTAGGCAACTCTGGGACGTCCTCGACCCTTATCTCAGGCTGGTGCTCTCCCTCGGCCTCTAGCAATAGGGGTAACTACCCCTCCCAAATCTGGAATGTCTATCATGTGCGTTCTTACCATCTGTGAGAGAATAAGAGAAGAAACTTAGTACACCATCAACTGCACGATAAAAGAAGAATAGAGAGTAGTTTCCTAACACCCTATAGCCTCTTGAAAATAAGTACGGACTTCTCTATACCGATCCGTAAGACTCTATTAGGCCTGCCTATAACTTGTGAGACCTATGTGAACCTAGTGCTTTGATACCATGTTGTCATGACTCAACTCTATTATAGGTTGTAATGGCACCCAGCACAGCCGCTAGGCAAGCCAACAGTGAACTGACCACGCGATTTCTCTTTTTAATAAATTTTCAAGTAATTAAACTTCCTTAATTTAAAAGATTTAACAAATAACAGATTTAAAATAAATAAAACCAAAGCAATCAAGTGCAATCATAACCATAGAAAATGGACCAAAACCACAAGTCTACTAGCATATGTGCCAAAACCTGGTGTCACAAGAGTATGGGCTACTAGTGGAATATACAAAAGATTACTACTCTGCTGTCTAAAATAAAATAGACAGAACAATAACAAAAGAAAGACTCCGACTGCTGCAGAACGACTCGGGACGCAGTTCATCGTGTAGTTTCGTAATAGGGATTAAGTGTGCGCGCCAGACTGATATCCAGATGCACCTGCCTCAGATCCTGCACATCAAGTGCAGAAGTGTAGCATGATTACATAAACAACATGTACCCAGTAAGTATGCAGTCTAACCTCGAAGAAGTAGTAACAAGGGGTCGACTTTGACACTTACTATGGGCCAACATTAAGATGTCAAAATAATAACTAAGCATGGATTACATAAATATAACAGAAAACTCAATAACAAGAATGATAAACACTTTTTCTTCCGCTAAGAGTGTATCTCGAGTTTATTTTCCATCATTTAATAATTTATGTCTCAAGTCAATGAACAATATCAATTATAGTTGGTTTCAAAGATTTATCATGCACAAGTTATGCTGAGGTCGTACAGCCTGATCCAACATAATAATATTTAACGGCACGAACCATAAATGCATCTATCTGCTACCGAGATGTTTTGCCCAAACACAAATTCTCAATAATAGTCAAGTGTCCCATTCACAGCTTCAAGTAAGTGAAATTTAACCTTTTACAATTCTTTTATCAATTTTCAATATGACTTAGGCAATTAAGTTAACAAGTAGGGTGCAAACATTTCAAGTATAGCATGATATGGGTCCTAGACTACCTGGACAACCGCATAATTAGTATCTATGTATGGCCCCTTGTCACCTCGTGCGTACATATCCCCCCACAAATAGGAGAACACAGTAATTAATTGACCTATGGGGTTAATTCCCTCTTACAAGGTTAGAAAAGAGACTTACCTCCCCTTAAAGCCTACTTTCTGGTCCAAGATTGTGCTCAAACCCTCAATTCGGTGCCAAACGACTCGAAACTAGTCAAATATTATATAAAATAATCAATACATGTTCAAACGTTCATATTCTAACTATCAAAGTGATTTCCCAAACCTATTTGAAGAATCCCTAATATTCACCCCCGGGCCTACGCGCCTGGATTCTGGAAATTTTCAAAGAAAGTTGTTCCCATAACCTCATGAACTCAAATATATGATTTTTACTAAGTTTTATAATAATTTTCGTGGTTAAATCCTATTTTTATTAAAACCCTAGGTTTTTACCTAAACCCATGATTTTTCAATAATTTACATATTATAATCTACCCATAAACTATGTATTTAACTCACAATTGGTAAAAAATACTTACCTCAAAGTGTTAGACAAAATCCCCTCTCTAAGAGCTCCAAGAATCGCCCAACAATGGAATACAATGATCCAAAAACGACTAAGTCACGCATTAAATGAAGGGTCTGCCTTCTGTGATTTTTGCACCTGTGGAGGTTTGGCCGTTTCTGTAGCTTAGCATCTGTAGAAAAATCATTGCAGATGCGGTCCTTGCCAAAATGGACCATTCCCGCTTCTGCGCCCAACTAGCCGCTGTGAGCACGTGATTTTTGCCCTATATGAATTACTCCTATAGATTCAAGAAAATAAATTTCTCCCATTATTTGTAATTTTGTAGATTTTTGTAGCATTTTTTGTCGACTGTTTGCATTTGACTGTGCACGTTTATTTTATTTAATTCATGAATAATACAAAATATGTTGCATTTGCATTTAAGATTTGATTTGATATTTTGGAATTAGTTAGTACTTTAGTTGTGTTAGAAAAATAGAAAATCACAAAAAAATAACTCATTTTTTTGCATTTAGCTTCGAATTTTGTATTTTTCTTAATTTGATAATAATTAGTTGTGGTAAGTATTATTTTGAGTAACTAATATAACTTGGTAGGATAATTTGGTTTAGGAATTAATTTAAGGTTTTAATTTGAAAAGAAAAGATTTTGAAATTGAAAAAAAGAAGAAAAGAAAATAAATTGAAAGGAAAGTCTGCTTGGGCTATTCTTTTAATTGACATTCCTCAGGCCCAAGCATCTTACTCAAATACCCGTCCGAACCATGCCTATACCTGGCCAAAAACCCGTTCCAGAATCGGCCTGCCCAACCAATGAGCCAAACGACGCCGTTTCAATCGATTGGATCATGACCGTTGATCTCTTTTGATCTAACGGTCCGGAAATGAGGCATGTGACTGTATTTAACTGTCTGAATCTGCATACCCCCCCTCCAAAACCTCGTCTCTCTCACTTCACCCATCATCAGAGATCTTATCCCAAACCTTAGAACGCCGCCCTGATTTTCCACTACCTCGAGCCCGGCGGCACCACCACCAAACCACCCCAAATCAACACCCCAAACTCCCCTTCATCCCCTCATTCTAAATCTTCACTCTGTTTCCCTCGAATCTTCCTTGAACCTCTCGAATCTTGAATAAAAATTTGAACCCTAAAATTCCAAAACTTCCAAATCAAGATTTCGTTGAAGATTTTAGGTCCATTTTGACTTTATTCGTGTGTTCTTGATAAAGAACACATGATTAATATCAGATTGAGCTGAAGTTTGGGAGATTTGAAGACTCAATCTCAGTTCTTTGTTGTCCGAGTTTTGTAGGTACTTCCCCTTCTCTTTTGTTTAATCTTTTCCTCATTGTCTTTGTCATCAGTTTTCCTATCTTCTGTCTCATTCGTTCTTCTGGATTTTTTCTCGTGTTTTTGTTAATTCTTCAGGGGTAATTTTCTTTATGCATGTTAATATTAATTTGTTACTTAGCATGTTTCCATTTTTGTGTTAGATTTGTTCGAGCTTCATTTTGTTTTCTCTTTAAGCCCAAGGCCTCATAAGTCTTTGTGATTCAGTAGGTCATTTAGGCTAATAAATTTGTTTGTTGATTTGGAATCTAGGTTTGATAGAATTCAAAGTGGATTTGGACCCTAAAAATTTGAAGCCTAAGACCTGGGTTATACAGACCCACACTAAATTGATTTGGGTCAATTTGACCCATGTTTTGGTCTAATTTCTGAGGTAATTAATAGGGCCCTAAGGAGTTAATTGGGGAATTTAAGTAGGGAATCTCTCAGTAACTGATTTAGGCAGCTTCTGGGAAGGTTCCTTTAGGACTATTTTGAAAAATCTGAGTTTTAAGCCAGGGGTACCTAGGCAAAAATAAAAATTCTGAAAGGTTTTATGTGCAAAACTTAGCTTATTTCTGATGCCCTAGAAGCTTGCCTGTAAAGGCATCATTACTTGAGTTTCAAAAAAAGAAGGAGAAAATTAGAGATAAAAAACCTCTGAAAATTTGAAACAGCTGGCTCTGAAAGATAATACTGGATTTCTACATTTCTTGGCTGGAAACTGCTCAAATTTGGTTTGTTTGCTGGGTTTCTGACCTTCCCACTAGCTAGAACTCTTGAAAATTATAAATTCCTGCACTTGAGTTGAAAATGGTTTGAGTTTTGGGATTTTTAAAAGTTGGTTGAAGTTGGTTTGGATCTGGGGGTACTATTTTATTGCTGTTGCTGGGTTTATTCTACTACTGTTGTCTACTGATTCTGCACTTCTTTATTTCCCTTTCAGTTCCAGGTATTTCTCACCTTCTTGACTTGTAGAATGGAAGATCATGAAGCTATATGCTTGAATTGAAATACAGAACATATCAGTTTATAAATGTTGTTTCTTGCATTCTCAAAATCAGATTCTATAGTCACCTAATTCCCTTTGGATATGTCTTTTTTTCTTTGTTTTAGTTTTGATCTTGATTTTGTAATATTGGATAAATTATGGGTTTAGCTATTTAGTCTTCATGAGTTTGAGCCTGTTGTTTTGTATAAAAGGGACTCTTAAGGGTATTTGCAAAGGGTATTTGCATACAAAAATTCAGTCAAGTTATATGTCAGTTTAGTTGAAATCAGTGCACTGTTTTGATTTAGATTTCTGATTTTAGGCTATGGTATAAAACCTCCCTTTGGAGTCTAAATTAGTGAACATTTTTTACTGTTATTTCGGGGTTATGGAATGCTGTTGGTTAAAGTTGTGATGGTATTAAATGTCGGATAACAATAATGAGTTGGTGGTGAGATTGTATCTTCTGCATAAAAAGTAAAGTGACGTTAAATGTGTTCTAGTATTTGTTTAAAAGACAGTAATTGTTTTGTTTTTCCTAAAACTATATGACATGTAATTCTGAATTCGAACGCACGATGTCTTGTGTTATGAGGGGATTCGACCTTGAGTCCCAGGTTGCGCAAGACTGGTACTTTCTCAAAGGTTGGGCTCCTTTTGGGCCACAGCTTGTATTATTGTGAAATTGGCAATTTGACAGTCTTGCATTTTTTTAAATTATTGGGCCTCACAGTAGGCCCAGGCTTTTAAAGACTGGATCTCATAAATGTTAGTTTTTTATGTTTAATGGATCAATCTCGAGCTTTGGTTTAAAGTAGTTGTAACTTCCTCAAAACAGTCCTCAATTAACTAGTTGGGCTCTTAAAGTAGTTGAGGAAGTGCCATAGTAAGCAAAATATAGTTATGGCTCTCAAAGTTTAGTTTTAATTTTCTTTAAAAATTGGAATCGAGGTGTGTCGTGCCAAACCAAACCTCAAAAATACATGGCCCTCGCTTAATTAATTTTTAATCCTTAGAAATCGAGGCGTGCCATTTAGTTGAATTTCCATGGCCCTCGCAAACTTGAAAGTGCGTAGTTGCTTTAGGCGTGCTATTTAAAAATTACTTCCCTAAACTCGGGTGTGCATTTATGTGACGTGGTTCAAGATGTGTTTTAGATGACATTGAATCTTCCTGAAAAATATTTAAATAAAAGCGGTTATAAAGTTAAAATTGAACTATAGGCTAAAACATGTATTAAAATCAAGTAAATATGCCAAATATAACAGTTGAGCGAACGTGCTAGAACCACAGAATTCGGGAATGCCTAACACCTTTTCTCGGGTTAACAGAATTCCTTATCTGGATTTCTGTGTTCGCGGACTGTAAAACAGAGTCAATTTTTTCCTCGATTCGGGATTTGAACAGGTGGCTTGGGATACCATAAACTTATCCCAAGTGGTGACTCTGAATTTAATAAATAAATAATCTCGTTTTGATTGTCACTTAAATTGAAAAAAAATCCATTATACCCTTCGGGGTGTAGGAAAAAGGAGGTGTGACAGCTCTCGCGACTCTGCTGGGGATCGAACCCAGAATCTTTGGTTTAGGGTTCAGAATTCGAGCTTGGAATAATTATTATAGTTGGCTTTGTTTATTATCTAATTTTTACGTGTTTGGGCCTAATGTGCTAAGTGTTACTTTTTACCGCTTTGATATTATTTGAACTGTATATAAACTACTACGAAACCCTTCTCTTCTCATCTTCGGGGATGTGGATGCAGGCGTGGCTCCCTATTCTGTTAGTGTCTTACCTTGAAATAAGAAAGAGGCTCGGACAAGTTACAAAGCCGGATGGCCTTTTGGTTCCTGGTACGTAGCCCTCTCCTCGGCTCGAGCTGTCCGCTCGGGTGCACAAGTCTAGAACAGTATACCCAGGTTTTATACTTAGAATAACTCAGCATCATGCCGGATCCCTAGTAGGAACGTTTGTTTACATCATGTGCATTTGACTTTGGAGACTTAACACAGGGGTTGGGTCTGTCTAGGACAAGTGTACCCGAAATGAAAAGACCATCCTGATACATCCTACTTGCTACTTGTGCATTCATTTGCTTCGGATTTGCATGTTGACCGGCTTATCAAATAATAGGAGAAAGTTGAGAAGAAGAAAGTTAATGTGAGGGCTGAGAGAGATAATTGCCTGTTTTTGAAAAACCGATGTCCAAAATATACTGAAACTCTGCCGAAATGTTGAAAAAAAAGAAAAAAAAAAGAAAATTTTGTTTTTTTTTTAAAAAAATATAGTTGGTTTTTGTTTTGTCAAAACTGCCCGAACTACGCCAGTTTGATTTTTACCGGATGTGGGATACGTAGGCAACCCCCCATCAGGTCCAACTTTTCTTTTGCAAAAATAGCCCAAAAGAACCAAAAATTTCATTGCTTTGTTGTAAATAATTAATGGGGTGCCATGTTTGTCAAAAATAGTCGAATGTCCCCAAAAGGACGCTGGAAGGCCGCTTTTGCAAGAACATCCACCTTTGGTCTCTTTTTCAAAATTTTGGTCGGTTAGCAAGAACAACCTTAAAATTTCTTCCCCTGAAGTGCTGAAAGGCCGTATTTGCAAAGCCGAGATTTATTTTTGAAATGAAAATTTGAAAAAAATAGTGTTAACTTTTTCTTAAGTCAAATGAGTCATGATTTTACTTAATTAAATCATCCTAATAAATGTGCAGAATGAGCCCGAGTCAAAATTTGCCAATAACAGTCATGACCAAGATTCCTTTGGAGCTGTATATGTGGTGGGAGGATCTAGGTGAATCAGGACAAGATAGGGTCAATCGCTACCTGGGAGTTCTCCCCGGGTTATTGAAGATCAGGCCTAGAGGAGACATCATAAAGGCGTTGGTTACATTTTGGGACCCAGCTCACAACGTGTTTCATTTCTCAGATTTTGAACTCATACCCACTCTGTAAGAAATAGCCAGATATATTGGGAGCATTGAAGCTCCTCTAAGACACAAGTATTTGATTACTCCAAGAGTCATCACTGCACACAAGTTCTTAGATTTCTTAAAGATAAGCGGGGGGTCCATTACCCAGATTTGGCAGCTGGTTTTTCCACTCCGCAGTTTATATACCAGCGATATAGACACATAAGGGGGGTTTAACAATCCAGAAAGCAAAATTTGCAGCAAAGGGAATATCCTAAAATGGGAAGAACATAGGTGTTTTGCTTTTATGATGGTATTTTTGGGTCTTCTAGTGTTTCCTAGGAAAGATGGGAATATCGATATACGTATAGCTGGGGTCGTCAACACTTTACTTACTCAGGCCAAAAGCACCCTCGCACCCATGATAGTGTCTGAAATCTTCCGAGCTCTCACAGCCTGTAAAGCCGGAGGAGACTTTTTTGAAGTGTGCAACTTGTTGCTACAAATGTGGATTATTGAACATCTATGTCATCGTCCTCAATACATGAACTATGGGTCGATAGAGAAAAGTTGCATAGAGGAGTTTTATACAAGTGGCGAAGGGTTTAGCATGCCATAAGGGGTCACATAATGGATATCATGTCTCCGTTCCGTCATTGCAAATCAAATAGAATGGACATTTGGGTGGCTTCCTGTAGATGAAATCATATATATGCCAGCTACCGGGCCTCACTTCCTCCTGATGGGTCTCAGAAGTATCCAGCCTTATGACCCATACTGGGTTTTGAGGCAGCTGGGGAGATGTCAAATAGTTCCAAAGGATGAAGACCTTAGTACTCAGGTAGTCGAGATTGGTGCTAACAGTCAATTTCATGAAGCAGTAGTTCGCCAGATCTGGAGCGAGTGTCAGTACTTGACAGCAAGCACGCAAGTGCGTGATCTATCCAAGGGTGAAGTCTCGCCCGGTTACCTTGCATGGTACCAAAGAAGTGTTGAGTTTGGGAGACCAATCAAAAGACCCCATCTTCAGGAATTTGTCGAGGCGTCACAAGCGCAATGGGATTGGTTGGCCAAAGAAAATGAATATAGGGCTACCATAAGCAAGCTGAAAAAGCAAGTTAAGGATCTTCAATTTGAGAAGGGCTTGCAAGCCGTCGCAGATGAGGGTGAGAAGAAAGGGCTAGACAGGGAAAATGATGCCCTACGAGCCCAAATTTCGGGAAATGAAAATAGCAGCCAAAAATCCCGCCAGAAGTGCAAAAGACGGAAAGCTTATAGATAACTTAGGCGGAAGGTGAGAGAGTATTGTTTTGATCTGAACAAGGCAGAAGGTGAATTAGCAAGGGCTCGTATATAATTGGCTAAGAATACAGAGGAACGAGCGCGCTTGGTTAAATAGTTAAAAGAGAAATATGACAATGAGGTTGTGGGGTTGAAGAAAAGGGTCATCATATTTGAGAATAAAATGATCAAGTAGGCAAAAGACTTTAAGGCAGAAAGAGAACACTGTTATGCAGCGATGACACAGTTAGAATAAGATCTACAACAACTTTAAGAACAGAATCATATAGCTGAAAAAACTTTGGAAGCTAGGGCCCAACAGATTGGGCGTTTGTTGCAAGAAAAGGGCGTCATAAGAGAAAGGGTCAGAAGGATCGCCGACTACATCACAATGAAGTGCAGTAAGTGTGAAGACATGACTAGATCCATGTTTTTCGCCACTGTAATGACCTTTGTCCGCCAGATAATAGAGGATCTCTATCATCTCCAAGGGGATTTGGCGCACAGGCCCACGACGAGACCGACCGACGTCCCACAGGTCCCAGGAGCAGTTGAGGTATTAATGTATTCATGATTTTTACTCGAGTCTATATTTTCGTCTTTCTGTTAGAGTCTGTTTTCGAGTCTGTGTTTTTATCTTTCTGTTGGAGTCTGTTAGTTTCCCTTTTCGAGTTTGTTAGTTTTTATGATTAAATTTGATAGGATGAATCGTTGTAATCACAATGTTTTCGTTTTATGGAAAATTTGAAAATCCCAAAATGTTTTATTATTTATTTTTAAATTTATCCCTCAGAACTACGCTCGGTCTGATTCATGCGGCATCATGATACGTAGGCAATACCCATAGGATTCGATCATAACAAGAAAAAAAAAGAAGAAAAAGAAGAGAGAGAAAACAAAAAATGGTGGGAAGGAAACAATGGCAAGAGAGGAAAATGAGGGAATAAAGAACAACAGGAAATCAAGCAAAGAAAGTCATGAGTGGAAAAGAGAGAAGTTGCAAAATAAAAATTAGGGAAAGCCGGGATGATGCAAGCAACCGATCAAATGCATAATAGAAATGGTTAACTGCTTAGGTGCATTGCATCCCCAATGTGCGATTGCCTATCTGTTAAGCTCTAATCGCTAACAAGTTTGTTGTTGAAAAACAGTACAGACGGGTGATTAGTTTGTTTGGCATTCTGGCAACTCATCCATACAACACCAGGTCCAAAAACAAGTTGATCATGACTAACCAAGAACTGGATTCAAGTGTTATTGATCCGTCGAGAGAGGGGGAAGAGTCTGATGCTAATCTGAAAGAGGAAGTGTATAAGCTGAAACAACATATGACAGAGATGTACCAGGCATGGGCGAAAGGGCATCCACCACCATCCTACCCCGCCAACCCTGTTTTCGTCCCGCCATTGGCTCAATCCCAGGAACCTCCCACTGTAGATTCATCTCCAGGCTTTCCCATTTACCACCACTACCACGACACCACTTCCCAAACACCAATACTATCCCCCGGAGCCTACTTTCAAGGCCCCAAAGCCTTACTCCTACACCCCTCATTTTGACCTCCTTGTTGAGGCTGAGAAACCACCTAAACATCCAGAACAAGAGGAGATGTCCAGGAAGGTTAAAAGCTTGGAACAGTCATTCAGAAACATGCATGGATTGGGAGGTCAGGTGAGCGTGGCCTACAAAGATCTGTGTCTATTTCCCGATTTTCAACTGCCAGTGGGATTCAAGATGCCTAAATTTGATCAATATGATGAGCAAGGAGACCTGGTGGCTCATTTGAGGGGATTTAGCAGCAAAATGAGAGGAGCAAGAGGTAAGGAAGAGCTGTTGATGGCATACTTTTGTATGAGTTTGAGTGGTTCGGCGTTGGAGTGGTACACTCGTCAGGATCACAGTAGATGGTACACGTGGGATGATTTGGCCCAGGCATTCGCTTGTCATTTCCAATACAACCTCGAGATAGGTCCAGATCGTTTGTCTCTGACGAAGATTGAGAAAAAGCCTAGTGAAAGTTTCAGGGAGTATGGTTTTCGTTGGAGAGAACAAGCGGCAAGGGTTGATCCTCCGATGAAAGAGAGCGAAATGGTGGACTACTTTCTGTAGGCCCTGGAGCCCACTTACTATGGTCTTCTGGTATCGGCCATAGGCAAGTCCTTCAACGAGGTAGTGAAGATGGGTGGCATGGTGGAAGAAGGGCTTAAATTAAACAAAATCATGAGTTACTCAGCTATTAAGGCAACTACCCAAGCCATCCAGAACGATACTGGGGGATGATCGGAAAGAAGAAGAAAGAAGATGTGGCAACAATTGACTCAGGATCATGGTTTGGACCCAGGGGCCTATCCCACCATTATAATCAGCCTCGTCCCCACCACCAAACCTACACCCAAGCCCCGCATAATCCACACCAACATTACTACCTATCACCAGACCCTCATTTTTCTGTCCACCACGCCCAAACATACACTCAACCTCCCGCCCATGCACAATGGCGTGTTCCAACCCCACAAAACACTTACCCAGCTCCACAAAATGCCTACCTACCCCCACGAGTCTATCGAAACCCTCCCGGCTCAGGTTTCTGGCCCAATCAAGCATTTAAGAACGAGAGATTGCAGAGGAAGAAAACCTTCACTCCATTGGGAGAGTCCTATACTAGTTTGTTCCACAGGCTGAGGCAATTGGATGTGCTGAGGCCAATTGAGTCAAAATTGCCAAATCCTCCTCCAAAGAATCTTAATTATTCTGTAAGCTGTGAATATTGTTCTGGTACTCCAGGGCATGATACGGAGAAGTGTTGGCACTTGAAAAATGCTATCCAGGAGCACATTGATACATATCGGATTGAAGTCCAAGCTCCAGAGACACCCAATATCAACCAAAACCCACTACCAACCCATAAGGAGACAAACATGATCGAAATAGCACATAAGGGAGGGGATCCCAAGAAACCTTCACAGACCGCCATGATGATTCGGTCTAGTGAGTTCAAGCCAGTTAAAAAACCAACAGTTGAGAGATCAGTGAACAAGTTTAGCGGTACAAATGGTGAACCATCTGCGGTAGTCAAGAAAGGGCCCCCAAGTGATATTGTAGCAAAACAAGAAAAGTCAAAAGTGGTTGTGCCAGGAGTGGCCAACAAGCCTGCCGTAATTGTAGAGGGTGCCCGTACGGATCCTGTCATCATCAAGCCTGTAACCTAGTTGCTGATAGTCGACAGCAAGGCTATCCTGTGGAACTATGAACGGATGACGGTGACTTACAAGGGAAAAGAAGTTAAAGAAGAAGTCAATGAGGCCCATGGATTAACTCGTTTGGGTGCTTCGCCCCGGAAGAGTTAAGGAAAGCTAAAACCTAAAGATAACCCAATTCTAGTGAAGAAAGTGGTAACTGAAGAAGAGGCGGAGGAATTTCTGAGAAAAATGAAAGTACAAGACTATTCCATTGTGGAGCAGTTGAGAAAGACTCCTGCTCAGATTTTACTGTTGTCATTGTTAATTCACTTAGACGAGCATCGTCGGGCCTTGATGAAACTCCTGAATGAGGCTCACGTTCTCGACAAAATCTCAGTGAACCATCTAGAAAAGATTGCTAATAATATAGTTGAGGTGAACAGAGTCACTTTCTTTGATGATGAGTTGCCTATGGAGGGTACTGAGCACAACAGAGCCCTCTATCTTACGGTGAAATGTGAAGATTCTGTAGTTACTAGGGTATTGGTTGACAATGGTTCCAGTGCAAACATTTGCCCTCTCTCTACTCTGAACAAGCTAAAAGTGGATGATAAGAGGATTCACAAGAACAATATCTGCGTTCGGGGATTTGACAGTGGAAAGAAAGATTTAGTTGGTGATATAGTGCTTGAGTTGACAATAGGACCAGTTGAATTCACCATGGAGTTCCAGGTGCTGGATGTAGCCATTTCCTACAATCTGCTATTTGATCGACCTTGGATTCATGCCACCAAAGCAGTCCCGTCCACTCTGCACCAGATGGTCAAGCTCGAATGGGATAGACAAGAAATCGTTGTTCATGGCGAGGATAATTTGTGTGCTCACAGTAATGCCATTGTCCCATTCATTAAGATTGAAGATGACAAGGGGCCTTGGGTCTATCAGGTTTTTGACACAGTGACGGTCAAGAAAATTCTAGAAGGGAAATGCGTTCCAACTCCAAAGGTGGCCGCCACATCAGTCATGTTGGCTTTTGAAATGCTGAAAAATGGCTTTGTACCTGGCAAGGGTCTGGGCGCATCTCTGCAGGATATTATACAGCCAGTGTTCCTCCCTAAAAACTTGGGTACGTTTGGTCGGGATTCAAACCTACAACGGCAGATGTGAAAAGGGCTAAAAAGCTGAAACAGAGGGCGTGGGCACTTCCAAAGCCTATCCCACACCTCTCCAGGTCTTTTGTCAAGCCCGGTGCCAAGAAATGCCTGGTGATAATAGTTCCAAGTTCTGTGGTCGACGTTGATGAAGAGTTAATTGAAAGGTTCCAGAGGTTGTTCGATGAGGTGAATATGGTGGAAGTTGGAGAAGGTTCTAGGAAAGCAGATGTGCAGTTTGTTGGGCCGAATGCAAAGCTTAACAATTGGAAGGCTACTCCTCTCCCTACCCGAAGGGAGTTTTGGTAGTTTGCTTTGGTTTTCTTTCATTTTATTTGGATTATTTTAGGGTTGTAATTCAGATTCTATGTTCCGTCCATTTGGATGTATAAACCATGTTATCTTTTATTTTTCAATGAAATGCAATTTCCCTTTTCATCATTCCTGATAGTTTTATTTTTTGTTTTTCTTTTATTCCCTGTATAGTTCTTTTTATGTTGGTTTCAATGACATGACATGCATGAGGAATCTTCGGCCCAGTCTTAAAAGTTAGTCTAACTCTGAAATAATAATTCAAGAAATAGTGTGTGATGGTGAATTAGAATATGATGAGGATGATGTCTTTGAAGAGATTAGTAAAGAACTAAGTTATTTTGAGGGAAAACCCAAGCCTAACCTGAATGATACAGAAGCAATCAATTTAGGGGACCCAAATAATGTCAGGGAAACTAAGATAAGTGTCCATTTTGAACCGCAAATCAGGGAAGAGATAATTAAAGCATTGTTTGAATACAAAGATATATTCGCATGGTCATATGATGACATGCCGGGTCTAAGCACTAACTTGGTGGTTCACAAATTTCCCACTGACCCGACATTTCCTCCTGTCAAGCAGAAGTTGAGAAAGTTCAAAACCAACATGAGTGTGAAGATTAAAGAAGAGGTCACAAAGCAATTTGATGCAAAGGCCATTCGAGTCATGAAGTATCCCACTTGGTTAGCCAATTTTGTACCTATTCCAAAGAAAGATGGCAAGGCCAGAGTGTGTGTTGATTACCGTGATCTCAACAAGGCTAGTCCGAAAGACAACTTCCCACTACCAAATATCCACATTTTGATTGATAATTGTGCCAAGCATGAGATTGAGTCTTTTGTGGATTGCTATGCGGGCTATCATCAGATCTTAATGGATGAGGAAGATGTGGAAAAGACGGCATTCATCATACAATGGGGAACATATTGTTACCGGGTCATGCCTTTTGGTTTGAAAAATGCTGGGGCAACTTACATGAGGGCAATGACAATCATATTCCATGACATGATACACAAGGAGATCGAGGTCTAGGTGCATGATGTGATCATAAAGTCTAGGAAACAGCCGACCATGTCAGAGATTTGAGGAAATTTTTCCAGAGGCTTCGCAGGTACAATCTTATGCTTAACCCCACCAAGTGCGCACTTGGTGTTCCATCTAGAAAACTGCTAGGATTCGTAGTCAGCCGTCGAGGTATTGAATTGGACCCATCAAAGATCAAAGCTATCCAAGAATTGCCACCTCCAAGGAACAGGACTGAGGTGATGAGTCTGTTAGGGAGGTTGAACTACATCAGCAAGTTTATTGCTCAGCTCACGATAACTTGTGAGCCTATTTTCAAGTTGCTGAAGAAGGATGTTACGGTTAGGTGGACTGATGAGTGTCAAGAAGCATTTGATAAGATAAAGGGGTACTTGTCAAACCCACTTGTGTTGGTCCCACCAGAACCGGGGAGACCTTTAATTCTGTATTTGACAGTCTTGGATAATTCATTTGGTTGTGTGTTGGGTCAGCATGACATCACTAGCAGGAAGGAGCAAACCATCTACTATCTCAGCAAGAAGTTCACATCTTATGAGGTTAAGTACACTCACCTGGAAAGGACATGTTGCGCCCTAACTTGGGTAGCACAGAAGCTGAAGCATTATTTGTCATATTACACTACTTACCTCATTTCTCGCTTGGATCCGTTAAAGTATATCTTTCATAAGCCTATGCCCATAGGGAGACTTGCGAAGTGGCAGATTTTTCTCACGGAGTTTAACATTATTTATGTGACTCAGACTGCAATTAAAGCCCAAGCATTGACCTATCATTTGGCCGAGAACCCGGTTGATGAAGAGTATGAACCATTGAGAACTTATTTCCCCGATGAAGAGGTGATGCACATTGATGAGGTTGAACAAGTTGAAAAGCCAGGTTGGAAACTTTTCTTTGATGGGGCTGCTAATATGAAAGGCGTTGGGATAGGAGCTGTACTCATTTTTGAAACAGGGCATCACTACCCTATTACGGCTCAGCTTCGTTTCTACTATACCAATAGCATGGTTGAGTACGAGGCATGCATTTTGGGTTTAAGGTTAGCTGTAGACATAGGTGTCCAGGAAGTCTTGGTCTTGGGAGACTCGGACCTTCTGGTGCACCAGATTCAAGGAGAATAGGAAACACAGGATCTAAGACTCATACCGTACCAACAATGTTTGCATGATCTTTGTCAATAGTTTCGATCAGTAGAGTTCAGACATATCCCAAGAATCCATAATGAGGTTGTCGATGCTTTGGCTACCTTGGCGTCAATGTTGCACCATCCGGGCAAAGCTTATGTTGACCCTCTGCATATTCATGTCCACGATCAGCATGCTTACTGTAACATGGTGGAAGAAGAACTTGATGATGAGCCATGGTTCCATGACATCAGGGAGTACATCAGAATGACGGTATATCCGGTGCAAGCCACGGGGGATCAAAAGAGGACAATTCGACGGTTGGCAAGTGGATTTTTCTTCAGCGGAGGAGTTTTATTCAAAAGAACTCAAGATCTCGGATTGCTAAGATGCATAGATTCTAGACAGGCCACGACTATCATGACCGAAGTACATTTCGGAGTTTGCGGACCGCATATGAGTGAGTATGTTCTAGCAAAGAAAATTCTTCGAGCGGGTTATTATTGGATCATCATGGAGCAAGATTGTATCAATTTTGTGCGCAAGTGTCATCAATGTCAAGTGCACGGAGATTTGATTCATTCTTCGCCATCTAAATTGCACACAATGTCTACACCATGGCCCTTTATTGCTTGGGGTATGGATGTCATCAGACCAATCGAGCCAGCAGCATCCAATGGGCACAGGTTCATTCTGGTGGCCATTGATTATTTCACCAAGTGGGTTGAAGATAAAACTTTCAAGTCTGTGACCAAGAAAGCAGTGGTCGATTTTGTTCACTCAAATATCAATTGTCGGTTCGGGATCCCAAAGATGATCATCACAGATAATGGTGCTAATCTCAATAGTCATTTGATGAAAGTCAACAGTTTAAGATTACGCATCGCAACTCCACTCCATAACGCCCCAAGGTGAATGGAGCAGTCGAGGCAGCCAACAAGAACATAAAGAAGATACTTCGGAAAATGGTGGAAGGTTCCAGGCAATGGAATGAAAAGTTGCCCTTTGCGTTGTTGGGTTATCGCACTACTGTTCGCACTTCAGCAGGGGAAACTCCTTATTTATTGGTATATGTCACTGAAGTAGTAATACCTACGGAAGTTGAAATCCCATCCCTCCGGATTATTGCAGAAGCCAAAATTGATGATGACGAGTGGGCCAAAACCCGTCTAAAGCAATTGAGTTTGATTGATGAGAAGAGGTTGGCGGAAGTGTGTCATGGCCAGTTGTATCAAAAGAGAATGGCAAGAGCATACAACAAGAAGGTGCGTCCCCGGAAATTCAAAGTAGGTCAGCAAGTATTGAAACGTATCCTTCCACATTAGGCTAAAGCAAAAGGCAAGTTCGCCCCAAATTGGCAGGGTCCGTTCATCGTAAAGAGAGTGTTGTCCAATGGTGCTTTGTATTTAACGAATATAGAAGGCAAATGTGTAGATATGGCTATCAATTCTAATGCAGTCAAAAAATATTATGTATGATTTCTTTTGTTTAAATTGTGTTTGTTTATACCTGGCATGTTTTGAAGATTGGAATAATGAAGGCATTTTGTTCTACTATCTAAACACTTTATCCTTTGTTACCCCTTTGAGCCTTATTTATTTTCTTTCATACCCCTCTTCGGGAATCAGTAGCAAAGTTTAGAAACACGAGCGCAAAAGAAAAGTGAAGGAAAAGAGAGAAAAAAAGAAAGAAAAGAATGAAAAGAGCAAAAAAAAAGAAGAAGAAGAAAAAGAAGGATAAAAACAACAACAACAAAAAAGGGGGGAAAAGAAAAAAAAGAAGAGAAAAGAAAAGAAAAAGAAAAATCACAACAACAAACTAATTCCTATGACATGAATTACGTTTGACCTGATTCCTTTTAAGGATACGTAGGCAGCCTCACGGTTCGGTCCCATCAAAATAAAAATCTAAAAGCCCCCAAGCAAAGAAACTGAGGCAGAAGTTGTGGTTGTTGTAGGAAATCTGATTCCGAAAGTTGTAATTTTGAACTCATTTGAATTGTTTTGAGCCTTTTGACACCCTTTTTTTCTAACCCTATCCAAAAGCCCACATTACGGTCCAAAGAAAGACCTTTCGATCAGTCTTCGAGAGATGCCAAATGTCGCGCCCCCTTTTTCTCGCGAAATTGGGCTTGTGACATTTAGGAGGACAACTCATTCCCTTTTGGGAATTGGGTTTTGGAACTTGAAGAGTCGCCACCTAATGATTAAGTGCATTAGGACACTAAGAAGGGTTTGAGTTTGAAGAACCAGAGTTCGGGTAAGGGCTAGAAAGTATCTCAAGGGGAAGGTGTTAGGCACCCCTCAAGATCCACTAGTGTGGTTCCTGACCATGTTACAATTGTGACTTCATATAATCAAGTAAGAAATTAAGGGCCTCAAATAGAAGGGGATTTTCACATATTATTGCAAGCAAATTGAAAGTTTGGAGAGAATAAGGAAAGCAGAAATAGTTCGAACAATAAAACAAGTTAAAAGAAAAAAAAGGGGTCATAGGTTTACAAACAATATGGATCACATCAATGCAATACCCGACAATCGCTCCTCCGAAGAGGGGTTGCACGTGGTATTAGCGCACCAGTCATCATATCCATATCTACCCTTTCCCATCTGGTTAAGGTATTAAGCGGAATAATATCGTTACTTATTACATGCTATTACCCGCCCCAATCCTATCAGTCCTGGAGGCATTTGGGACTACTAGTCCTAAAGGGAAGGGAGATTTGGTTTTTAGAGTTTTAAAAGGAAAAAATTCTAGGGCGACAATCAAAACATATAAGACAGGTATGGGGATAACACATAATAGTTTAAAGGGCTCAAACAGGCCTCCTCATTTAAAAACAGATTGTTTAGCATGTCTTGCATGTACTGGTTATGGTCTGAAGTCAAATTAAAGCGTGGGATAGGCTGATTTATCACATATTTCTCAGATGAGGAGTCCAAATTAGCCTTCCCTGCCTGTAATTTATCAAAGACTGATGCAGTTAATTAATTACCTAATGGCTTGCCTAAGTGATACTTATAGGCATGATATCTAACAATGCTTGCTCTGATTTTAAAGAAAACTTACTAATTATAGAAAAAACAAAAGTTCCGCAGATTTTAGACAACATTGCAACTGATTTTAAACTTGCAGATGACATAAGCGAATCAGATTCAAAGGTTACTCCTATAGGCATGATTTTCTAGGCGTTGTTGGTTTTAAAACGATTATGAAAGTGCAAACGTCCTATAGACATGGTATCTAGAATGCAATTGATTATTATTTAACATATGACTGTTTGCCTAATGATAGATGTAAGATGTAGAAATGCAAAAACTATAGGCAGGATTTCTATACGTCGTGCATGAATGCAGAAAACTTATAGACATGATTTCTATATAACGTGCATGAATGCAAAAAACTATAGGCAAGATTTCTATATGATGTGCATGAATGCAGAAAGCTATAGGCAGGATTTCTATATATGCAGAGGTGCGGAAAACTTATAGGCAGGATTTCTAATGCTGAAGTGCAAAAATTGTAAATGGTAACACCTATGAGCATGTTGTCTACCCTTTGCATACATAAGTGACCCCCCCTTTTAACTAGAACCCCATAAGTTATTACAACATAGTACATACCAGAATGAATTAAGAAAAGTAAAATTACATAAAAAATTAAGCTACAACCAAGGAGCCTAATTCAGACTCAAGGTCCAACAATATGAGGTGAACCAGCTTCTATGATTAGGTTTCCAAAGCCTTTTCTTATTTGGGATGTGTCAAAGTTCCTCAAGAGCCTCAAATGGACTCCGGGCAGTGCTTACAACCCAAATATTGCAGAATTAAGAGCATATTGCAGTATGGAAATGCCAGCCTTCAGATGTCCAAGTTCAGAGGGAACTCAAGGTCCCAAAGAAAGGCTCATAAGAGGGGGGAAGAACTTAGAATCTAAGAGTAAGTGTAAGTGCATAGAGGGGATTTAGGGGAAGGTCATGACAGGCTGTTGGTCATGCCCAACAATCAGGAGTGCTGGCATACCCCTGACTAGCCTATTAGCCACATTTTGAGAATTAGGATCCATTGAGGATCAAGTTCAGACCTAAGCAGCAATTTGGATGCTGTCAGGCCATGAATCTTAACTCAAACACATAGAAGGGAGTGGGGGCATAGAGAATTCATAACAAACAGGAGATGCAAAGAAAAAAAACAATTTACATAGTTAACATTAATCATTGAACATGAACAACAAAGTAAACAAGCTTGCAGAAACTGTAAATAAACACATTGGGGAGTGAGGCAGAAAAGTTAAATTAGAACATACCAGTTTCAGGGAAAACAAACAAGTAAAAGCAGTCTTGAGAAAACCAAGTTGCAAGCAGACAGTTCCAAAAGATCTCAGAAAGAGTAGAATGTTGAAAGAGTATTGTAATTGAGAGGTGTGTGTGTAAAGTGTTGAATTAGAAGTATTGAACTGACGGTTCAAGGTGTCTAAGTGCAGAAGGGTCGTGCCCCTCTTATAGTGCAGAAAAAAGTAAGAAAAAGTAAGGGAATAGTTTGCAATAAATCACACAGAATCTCCCTTCAGTTAAGGGATTCTGATTTTAAATGGGTAGAAGACAATTAAGGAAAAATTTGATTAAAATCTTTTCCAAAGTAGTACAAGAAGGGTAAATACACAGGATTTATTTAAGTCATAGTCCAATGGTACACGGTTTGTGAAAAATAAGGAAAGGGAATCAATCAAACAGCCAGGGAAATCAAAATTACAAATTCAATTCGAATGAACCAAGTCAAAAAAGGTAAAGGAGGTTCAATCAAAGAAAATCAGTAACAATCAATCAAACCCCCATTAGAGGATTTCAGAATCAATCATTAGTTGGTAAAAACCTCTTGAAAACAAAGTTTCTCATATATAAAGCACACAAATAGGTGAATCAAGAAGGAACTGTCATGTTACTTAGAAAAGAGTCTAACATAGAAAGGTTCAGAATCATAAGCAAAGGGATACGAGTTTAGTTTGTAGACTCATAATGAGTCTGAGAGTCCAGGGTCCCAAAGTAGAACCCTAGTCCAAGATAAAACTTGCCAAAACCCAAAGCCTAGGGTTTTCAACTTTAATCAAAAGCAGAGATGAAAGGAAAGATAACCGGCTCAGAGGTCTCTTTCAGAGACTCATGAGAAACAAACAGACATGATACACAGTCAAGAGCATGGAGAACACATTTTGAGAAAAACTCAAAACTTAAGCAAGTTCAGAAGAAAAGTGATACAAACTTAAGAAGCGGTAGACGAAACACATTTAGCAAGAGCACGAATAGATTCTAGTAAAGCAAACAAAATTGAAGAACTTAACAGTAAACACATATAGTAGAAGAGTAATGAAAACATAACAAGGATAATCATGTGAGCACAGGAGTACCATGTATATTAGAAAAGTAGAAGGACAGTACATGCGTAGTTAAAGAAGTCACACGAGCATGATATATACAAACACACATAAAGAAAGAAGAGGAAGAATCAGAAAGATGTTTTTTTGAAAAAAACCTTTCAGAAACCCTAAATCGAAGACAAACGATTTTGAAAAGAAAATTTGGGGAAAACACTTTAAATGTCAAGTAAAGCACAGATACATCACAGATCTAAACAAACAGAGAAAGAACCTCGAATAACTTAGGGTTTCGGCGAAACCCTAGAAATGAGAAAGGCTTGGAAGAAGGTCCGACCTTGATTTGGATGAGTTAGAATCAGGCTCCTAATGCTTGAATATGCCGGAGCATGGCCGAAGAAGCCATAGAACTGTAGATCTGAGAAAGATCTGAAGAGAGCCATCGGAGTCGGGCCTCGAAGCTTCGAACAACCACGGTTTGATGGTGGAGGGGGGTAAGTACAGGCCATCCATGGCCTGAGAAGCCATGGATTCCGGTGAAGTAACGGTTGAAAAGGGTGGAGGTCGACTAGGGTTCCAAAGAACCTTTGAGAGAGTTTGAGAGACGAAGGATTCAAAGGCGGCTAGTTAGGTGAAAGTGATTAGGGTTAGGGGTGTTTGGGAAACTAAAAAGGAAAGGGGAAATTATGGTCGTTGATCAAAATGATCAACGGCCTGGATCAAATGGGAAACCGGGCGGGTTTTTTAATTGGGTCATGGATCGGGTAAAAGATGAAATTGGGCCGGTCCAGCTGAGGGTTAGGATTGGGTTAATTTGAGGGTTAAAATTGAAATGTAAATAGGCTGTAATTGAAATGGAATGAGGCTAAATGTTAAATGGCCAGTTTTTCCCTTTTATTTTACAAAAATGGTAAAAATTGATTTTAAAAGCAAATTAAAAGTACTGAGCTAGTTAATAATACACAAATATTAATTTAAAAAAAAACTGGAACAAATTTTACAATTATAAAATGCTATTAATCTTAAAATAGGCTATAATTGTAATTGCATGCAATTTAGTCTTTTAAATACCAAATAAATTTGTAAAAATCTACAAAAATTATCTTAACTATATTTTGGTATAAATATGGGAATAAAATAAATTATTCACCAAAATTGATGATTTTGGGAAATAATTATGGATTTAGTACTAGTAAAATGAATAGTAAATTGATTTTAAACAACTCTTCAAAAGATCGGAAAAATACTAAAACACTTGGGTATGCTTATGTATGCATGTTTATGCTATTTTGAAAGTATTTTGTGTATAAAAAATACATAGGGAAAAATTGGGTATCAACACCAAATCGAGCAAGTAGAGGTGATTCGTATCGGGGGCAACACTCTGGTCCAAGCAGGAAAAATGAAAATGAGAGAGTCTTATAGGTGAAAACCCTTGCAGGCACCGTAAGGCGACGAAAGCTGAAAGAAATTAAAATGAGAGTCTTATTGGTGAAAACCCTCAGGGGCACCGTAAGGCGACAGTGAGTTGAGAGGTGAACAAATGAGAGAGGTTTGTTGGTGAAAACCCTCCAGGGAACCGTAGGCCGAGCAGGGTCAGTGATTTGGTAAAGAAATTGGGTTTTGAAGATCTTGAGGCATAAAGTATGACAACTGAAAGTTAATTGGTTGGATAGACTGGACTGATTAATCTGAAATGCATGTCATGATCATTGGTACCAGCTGTTCCACTCAGATAAGTCTTTTTTCCTTTTCCCTTTCAAACAGCCATCCAGTTTTGGATTTTTCTTCCTTATTCCTAACTCTTAAAGTCGTTGCATTTCATTTCTTTTGGGTTTATTTCTATAAGATGTTTTCAATGTCAGTTGTGTAAGCAAACAAGACAGGATTTCAAAGCTCACTACCAACTTCCAAAATTGCACAAAGCGCAATGTGGCCAAGCATACCAGAGATAGTATGATGTAAGGTGGGACACAAAGTGTCGGTGAAAGTTCTAACATTGGAATGGTTTAATGATTCCATGGGAGAAGCAGAGGTTCAGATAGAGGGGTTGGAAGTGTAAAACAACGGTGTGGGTATGGAGCACTCAGGTCATCCATGGTCTTGAGGTTGAGGATCAGTCAGAAAGTCAAACAATTCTTGGTCAATTCGGGGAAACTAGTCAAACCAAAGCACGACAGTAGAGAGGTCACCTTCAGCAAGAATGCCACAAACTAACCACCACATTTTAAACTGACAAGATTTTTCTTTGATTTGAAACAGTGGCAGGAAATTTCGTTTGTTTTGGAGAAACCCTCCGTAAGGAAAAACAAGTACCAAACAGGTTTGACCGTAAATTCTCAGGACCTTCCTGGAAAATGGGACCTAGTTTAAATTTAAAATAACCATGAGTAATAAAATCTAGCATAAATATACCCCAAAGGAATATAAGTTGGCTTCAAGGTTTGCATTTTTGAGATAGGATTCAAATAGGAGTTTTCAGGACCCTCCTGAATAATGGGATCTAGCTTTAAGATTTCCATTAGATAACAAGATTTAGCGTAAGTTCTGCTGTAGGGAAGCATAATTCAGCCTTAAAAATTGTCACTCTTAAGATAAGACTTGATTTTGATTTTCAGGACCCTCCTGCATAATGAGATGTAGTTTTAAGACCTTCTTGGATAACGAGATTTAGCGAAAGTCATACCTTTAGAAAACATAATTCAGCTTTAAAACTGTCATTTAACTAGGCGTTTTTAGTGCCCTCCTGGATAATGGGATATAGCTTTCAAATTCTTAGTAATATTTGATAACATGATTCAGTTAACACTCACAGATGTGCCCAGCTACCAAACTGGGGCAGAAAATTTTCTTTAGTTTGTCTATCTCGTCGAAATCAGGAGCCCACCTGGAGAGCAAGGGAGAACAACGCCAATTTTAAGGATCGGAAGCAGTTCAAGTATTGGTAATCAAGATCCCACCTGAAGAACAAAGCAATGGTTCAAGTGCTGGTAATCAGGAGCCCACCTAAAGAACAAAGCAACAATTCAAGTGTTGGTAATTACGATCCCACCTGAAGAACAAAGCAATTTAAGTGTCGGTAATCAGGAGCCCACCTGAAGAACAAAGCAAGCAATTCAAGTGTTGGTAATCAAGAGCCTAACTAAAGAACAAAGAAATTCAAGTGTTGGTAATTAGGAGCCCACCTGAAGAACAAAGCAACAAGTCAAGTGTTGGTAATCAGGAGCCCAACTGAAGAATAAAGCAGTAGCGCAAGTGCTGGTAATCAGGAGCCCACCTGAAGAACGAAGGGAAAGAAGCAATGTTCGAAGGAAGACAATTCAAGTTTAGCAATCAGGCACCCGCCTGAAGAAAAGGGAAAGCGCCTCAGATTACAATTCAAGTCGGTAACAAAGGAATTTCATCTGGAGAATACAAGTCAACAAAGCAACAGGAACTACAAGGTCAAGTTTAAGATTTAGATAGGATTCTTGTAATGCATAGATCGTAGTTTAGTCTAGGTTCTTTTATTTTGTCTTAGTGTAATAAGGGGTTCAGTAAGCAGCAGCAACAACAACAGTGAAATCACAGCTTCATGGTAGTCCCAGCTACCGAAACTTCCCAAACTACATTGACCTGATTCCTTTATAACCAAGGATATGTAGGCAACCTCGGAAGCAGGGTACGGTCAAATTTTTCAAAATTCTTCCCACAGAGTATTCAAACGGGCAAAAATCGCTCGTATCCGCTCACTTTATCTTTGCACGAAAACTCTTCTTGTTTCCGAGCAAAGAAGGGCAGCTGTGAGCAGGTGATTCTTGCCCAATATGAATTACTCCCATAGATTCAAGAAAATAAATTTCTCCCATTTTTTGCAATTTCGTAGATTTTTGTAGCATTTTTTGTCGACTGTTTGCATTTGTCTGTGCACATTTATTTTAATTAATTCATGAAAAATACAAAATATGTTGCATTTGTATTTAGGATTTGATTTGGTATTTTGGAATTAGATAGTACTTTAGTTGAGTTAGAAAAATAGAAAATCACAAAGAAATAACTCATTTTTTTGCATTTAGCTTCGAATTTTATATTTTTCTTAATTTGATAATTAATTAGTTGGGGTAAGTATTATTTTGAGTAACTAATATAACTTGGTAGGATAGTTTGGTTTAGGAATTAATTTAGGGTTTTAATTTGAAAAGAAAAGATTTTGAAATTGAAAAAAAGAAGAAAAGAAAATAAATTGAAAGGAAAGTCTGCTTGGGCCATTCTTTTAATTGACATTCCTCAGGCCCAAGCATCTTACTCAAATACCCGTCCGAACCATGCCTATACCTGGCCAAAAACCCGTTCCAGAATTGGCCTGCCCCACCAATGAGCCAAACGATGTCGTTTTAATCGATTGGATCAGGACCGTTGATCTCTTTTGATCTAACAGTCCGAAACTGAGCCATGTGACAGTATTTAACTGTCTGAATCTGCATACCCCCCAAACCCCGTCTCTCTCACTCCACCCATTATCAGAGATCTTATCCCAAACCCTAGAACGCCGCTCTAATTTTCCACCGCCTCGAGCCCGGCGGTGCCACCACCAAACCACCCCAAACTCCCCTTCATCCCCTCATTCTAAATCTTCACTCTGTTTCCCTCGAATCTTGAATCAAAGTTTGAACCTTAAAATTCCAAAACTTCCAAATCAAGATTTCATTGAAGATTTTAGGTCCATTTTGACTTTATTCATGCGTTCTTGGTAAAGAGCACATGATTAATATCAGATTGAGCCGAAGTTTGGGATATTTGAAGACTCAATCTCAGTTCTTTGTTGTCCGAGTTTTGTAGGTACTTCCCCTTCTCTTTTGTTTAATCTTTTCCTCATTGTCTTTTTCATCAGTTTTCCTATCTTCTATCTCTTTCGTTCTTCTGGATTTTTTCTCGTGTTTTTGTTAATTCTTCAGGGGTTATTTTCTTTATGCATGTTAATATTAATTTGTTACTTAGCATGTTTCCATTTTTGTGTTAGATTTGTTCGAGCTTCATTTTGTTTTCTCTTTAAGCCCAAGGCCTCATGAGTTTTTGTGATTCAGTAGGTCATTTAGGCTGATAAATTTGTTTGTTGATTTGGAATCTGGGTTTTACATAATTCAAAGTGGATTTGGACCCTAAAAATTTGAAGCCCAAGACCTAGGTTATACAGACACATACTAAATTGATTTGGGTCAATTTGACCCATGTTTTGGTCGATTTCTGAGGTAATTAACAGGCCTTATGGGGTAAATTGGGGAATTTAAGTAGGAAATCTCTCAGTAACTGATTTAGGCAGCTTCTGGGAAGGTGCCTTTAGGACTATTCTAAAAAATCTGAGTTTTAAGCCAGGGGTATCTAGGCAAAAATAAAAATTCTGAAAGGTTTTATGTGCAAAACTTAGCTTATTTCTGATGCCCTAGAAGCTTGCCTATAAAGGCATCATTACTTGAGTTTCAAAAAAAGAAGGAGAAATTAGAGATAAAAAATCTCTGAAAATTTGAAACGGCTGGCTCTGAAAGATAATACTGGATTTCTTACATTTCTTAGCTGGAAACTGCTCAAATTTGGTTTGTTTGCTGGGTTTCTAATCTTCCCACTAGCTAGAAATCTTGAAAATTATAAATTCCTGCACTTGAGTTGAAAATGGTTTGAGTTTTGGGATTTTTAAAAGTTGGTTGAAGCTGGTTTGGATCTGGGGGTACTGTTTTATTACTGTTACTGGGTTTATTTCGCTACTGTTGTCTAATGATTCTGTACTTCTTTATTTCCCTTTCAGTTCCAGGTATTTCTCACCTTCTTGACATATAGAATGGAAGATCATGAAGCTATATGTTTGAATTGAAATACAGAACATATCAGTTTATCAATGTTGTTTCTTGCATTCTCAAAATCAGATTCTATAGTCACCTAATTCCCTTTGGATATGTCTTTTCGTCTTTGTTTTAGTTTTGATCTTGATTTTGTAATATTGGATAAATTATGGGTTTAGCTATTTAGTCTTCATGAGTTTGAGCCTGTTATTTTGTATAACATGGACTCTTAAGGGTATTTGCAAAGGGTATTTGCATACAAAAATTCAGTCAAGTTATATGTCAGTTCAGTTGAAATCAGTGCACTGTTTTGATTTAGATTTCTGATTTTAGGCTATGGTATAAAACCTCCCTTTGGAGTCTAAATTAGTGAATGTTTTTTACTGTTTTTCGGGGTTATGGAATGTTGTTGGTTAAAGTTGTGATGGTATTAAATGTCGGATAACAAGAATGAGTTGGTGGTGAGATTGTATCTTCTGCATAAAAAGTAAAGTGAAGTTAAATGTGTTCTAGTATTTGTTTAAAAGACAATCAGTAATTGTTTTGTTTTTCCTAAAGCTATATGACATGTAATTCTGAATTCGAATGCACGATGTCTTGTGTTATGAGGGGATTCGAACTTGAGTCCCAGGTTGTGCAAGGCTGGTACTTTCTCAAAGGTTGGGATCCTTTTGGGCCACGACTTGGATTATTGTGAAATTGGCAATTTGATAGTCCTGCATTCTTTTTAATTATTGGGCCTCACATTAGGCCCAGGCTTTTAAAGACTGGATCTCATAAATGTTAGTTTTTTTATGTTTAATGGATCAAGCTCGAGCTTTGGTTTAAAGTAGTTGTAACATTTTCAAAACAGTCCTCAATTAACTAGTTGGGCTCTTAAAAGTATTTGAGGAAGTGCCATAGTAAGCAAAATATAGTTATGGCCCTCAAAATTTAGTTTTAATTTCTTTTAAAAATTGGAATCGAGGTGTGCCGTGCCAAACCAAACCTCAAAAATGCATGACCCTCGCTTAATTAATTTTTAATCCTTAGAAATCGAGGCGTGCCATTTAGTTGAACTTCCATGGCCCTCGCAAACTTGAAAGTGAGTGGTTGCTTTAGGCGCGCTATTTAAAAATTACTTCCCTAAACTCGGGTGTGCATTTATGTGACCCAAATCCAAATCTCAACTACGCTAAATAAAATATGTCGTGTAATGCGGATGTATTTATGTGACGTAGTTCAAGATATGTTTTAGATGACGTTGGATCTTCCTGAAAAATATTTAAATAAAAGTGGTTATAAAGTTAAAATTGAACCATAGGCTAAAATATGTATTAAAATCAAGTAAATAGGCCAAATATAACAGTTGAGCGACCGTACTAGAACCACGGAATTCGGGAATGCCTAACACCTTCTCCCGGGTTAACAGAATTCCTTACCTTGATTTTTGTGTTCGTGAACTGTAAAACAGAGTCAATCTTTTCCTCGATTCAGGATTTGAACCGGTGGCTTGGGATACCATAAACTTATCCCTAGTGGCGACTCTGAATTTAATAAATAAATAATCCCATTTAAATTGTCAGTTAAATTGGAAAAAACTCTCTTATACCCTTCGGGGTGTAGGAAAAAGGAGGTGTGACAGCCGCTTCCGCGAGGCTGATTCTTCGGCTTACCTTGCGCACCTGCGACCCTACCCCGCTTCTGCGGAAATCTCCTTCGCACCTCTGCCTTCGCAGGTGTAGCCTGGCTTGCGCTTCTGCGATGGCTGGGCAGCCACTGCTGGGCTGCTTCTACGGTCAAGTGCTTGCTTCTGCGAGCTTACACCTGCGGCTATCCAAGCACAGGTGTGTTTACACCAAAAGCTTGAAGCTTCAGCTGCTACTCCAAGTCTAAACTTGGTCCGAGCCTCGTCCAATTGACACCCGGAGCCATCGGGGCCCCTACCAACAAGTTTGAGATCATAAAATGGACTCACTCGAACTCTCGAAATGCCCAAAACAACATCAAAATTAAGAATCACAACCCCAAACCAATTGAATCAAAATATGAACATCAAGTTCTTTAATTTACTCTCAATGGGCCGAAACATACTTAAACTACTCGGAATGGAACCAAATTTTGCGTGCAAGTCTTAAATGACATTACGAAACTATTCCTGGTCTAGAAATCCTTTTTGGACTTCGATATCACCAAAACCTACTCCAAACCAAATTTAAAGAACTTCAAAACCTTCAAAGAACCAACTTTCACTATCAGGCGCCGAAAAGCTCTCGGGTCATCCAAAACCCGATCCGAACATATGCCCAAGTATAAAATCATCATACGGACCTATTGGAATCATCAAATCCCGATTCCAAGATCATTTACTTAAAATGTTGACCGAAGTCAAACTTAGCCTTTTAAGGCCAACTTAAGGAACCAAGTGTTTCGATTTTAACCTGAACTCTTCCAAATCCCGAACTAACCATCCCTGCAAGTCATAAAATAGTAAAAGCACATACATGGAGTCTTATTTAGGGGAACAGGGTTCTAGAAAGCAAAACAACTGGTCAGGTCATTACAGGATGATCCCATGTGCGGGCACCAGGATTGTATATTTATGTTTGGGTTGTGTTCGGGCTCCTATAACCCCAGAAATGACTGTTAATCTTTGAGATTCGATATCTAACATGTGGTACCCGTTTATGTGATCTAATTGATACCATGATGAGTCTACTTAGAGGTTTAATCCCTGAACAAATTTGATAGTGCTTTTCATTGATGAAATTCCCGAATTGAGCTATGTTAGCGCACTTTGCACATGCCTACACCTTAGCATGCTATTTATACTAGTCCAAGGATAGGGGAATCTTATTTCAACCAATATAACTGCAAACATGTTTTAGTGCCTTTGTAAGATATTTTGTACTGGAGCCTACAGCTATGCCGGGCAGATTATGTTATTGGCACGTGAGTTATCCGTGCGGATCCATGCATTGATATTATTGGCACGTGAGTTGTCCATGCAGTGTGTGAGACTTGTATTTCTTGATCATTTATTTGATTACTTGTTTCTTTCCTATATATGTCATAGTACCGTTGAGCAGGGTATTTGAGAACCAGTGCTCATGCACACACGAATATTCGTACCATGTAGCCTTATGAGCTAGTTTTAAATCTTATACTATGTTAATAAAAAAAATGATAGGATTGCACTAATTTAACCAGTGACCTCAAAAATTAAGCTTCTCTTACCTAGCCTTGTTATTTGCGATACTTATTGAGTTGGTTATACTCACACTACACCATGCACCTCGTGTACAGATCCAGGCATATCCGGGCACGACGATTGTTGATTGCGGAGTCTATTTGTTCGGAGATCATCGAGGTAGCTTCTTGGCGTCCACAGACCTTGACCATTCTTTCCTTATTTTTCAATTTATATATTTAATTTGACTTTCCAAATAATGTAGTAGTCCTTTTGTTGTTATGTATAGATGCTCATTTGCTCGGTGACACCCCAATTTTGGGAGAGATTATGTATTGAGATGACTTCCTATTTTGTTTTTAAAGGTTTTCCTTCAAATTGAACTATTTTCGTATCTTTAAAAGCTTTAAGTGTTGGAAATATCTGAGTAGTTGGCTGGCCTAGTAATATGATAGACGCCATCACGACGGGTTGGTTTTGGATCGTGACAAGTTGGTATCAGAGCCTAGGTTACATAGGTCTCACGAGTCATGAGCAAGTGTAGTAAAGTCTTGCGGATCAGTATGGAGACACTTGTACTTATCTTCGAGAGGCTACAGAATCCTTAGGAAACTTCACATTCTTGTATTCTTGTCGTTCGGATTTGTTGATTCCGATAACGAACCTGTTATTTTATTCTCTCATAGATGGTGAGGACAGGTGCTATCGGTCAGGGCAGACGACCACTAGTATCACCAGCTAGGGCCACGAGAGGCCAAGGTCGCGGTAGGGGAAGAGGTGCAGCTCGTACAACAGCTAGAGCAGTGCTTGCAGATCCACCAGCCGCTCCAGCTCAGGAGCAGGTACCAGATATGGTTGAGCCAGTAGGTCTAGCCCAGGCACTAGTTGTGCCCATTGTGATTCTAGGCCTTCAGGAGGCTTTGGCTTAGATTTTGACGGTGTGCACCAGCCTTGCTCAGATAGTCTTTGTTCCGACCGTAGCAGCCACTTCTCAAGCTGGAAGAGGTAACCAGACTCCCGCCATATGTACTCCAGAGTAGCTGATACAGGGACTTCAGACACCAGGGGTACTACCAGCTCAATTGGTTGCAGCTGCTCAGGCCTAGGTGGGTCCCGTTATGACTGATGACGAGCAGAGGAGACTAGAGAGATTTGGGAGGCTTCATCCTCCATCAATTAGTGGGGCTGAGTCAGAGGATGCCCAGATCTTCTTGGATAAGTGCCAGCGGATTCTTCACACGTCGGGTATTCCGAAGACCAGTAGGGTCTCGTTCACTATTTTTTAGTTTACTGGGGCTGCCTTCAAATGGTGGGAGGCTTATGAGAGGCACAGGCCGATCGGTGCAACACCACTTACATGGTATGAGTTCTCCGTTCTTTTCTTAGAGAAGTTCGTGCTGTAGTCCCGTAGGGAGGAGTTGCGGAGATAGTTTGAGCAGCTTCGTCAGGATGGCATGTCTATGACCCATTACGAGATGCGGTTTTCAGAGTTGGCTCGTCACACAGTTTGGTTGGTTCCCACTGATAGGGAAAGGATTAAGAGGTTCATTAATGGCCTCACATATCAATTGCGATGGCTTATGACGCGGGAGAGGATATTTGGTGCTACTTTTGACGATGTGGTTGATATTGTTCGGCAAATAGAGTTGGTCCGCAGTCAGGAGTGCGAGAAGAGGGAGGCCAAGAGTCCTCGAGGTTTGGGTGGTTTCGGTGGTGTTCCTTCTAGGGGAAGTCGTATAGGGGTTGCCCTTATAGGCCCGCTCAGTGATGACGTCCAAATCCACTACTAAAAAGTAAATGGACACGGTCGCATGCAATATAATTTACCCAACTATGAGTCGGGGTTGAATCCCACAGAGAACAATATGTAGGTGATTAGGAATGTAAGAGAATTATCACTTGTTATGCAATGCCAAACACTTATACTTGTTTTAAGAAAGTATTTATACCTAAATGCGGAAATGTAAACTAACCTAGAAAGCAAGTAAAATGATCAATGGCTACAAGGATGAATGCATTGGGAATTACACTCAAGTAACGATCCAATGTATTTCATAATTTTACAAATATGAGCGATTTTATGTTAATTAGCCACGAGTAATAATTCTATATTAGCTTCTTCTAAAGACTAACAAGACTTCCTAATTGAATTATCCCTAAAACAATTAAGAGACTAAGTACACCCGGATATGGCTACAAGTAGTTCAATGTTATCCCTAGGTAGAATCTATAAAATGAGGGTTAAAGCCTCAAGTTCTTGTTAGTTAAACTTTCCCTACCCCGAATAATCTTTCCCAAAATTAATTCGAAGTTATTGGGTGAGTTCTAGGGTTAGCTAATCCCTTTGGAAATATTAAGGAACGAAAATAATTAAATTAACAATAACTCACTTCATAAAAGAAACAAAATCATTCAATACATAAGCACAACAAGGTATTTAATCCACACTTTAAATATGGTTATTTCCATAAACAAGATCAAGTGTTGAATACAATACTACACACTTAAATATTCAATACAAAGCAAAGAAATAAAGAAATGAGTACAAAGGAGTAAGAAATTCTTAACCACAATCTTCAAATCTTCAAAATCCAAGTGTAAGTGCATAAACCCTAGCTTCCAACCTTATTCTATCTAGCTCTAAGACTGAAAATAAGCCAAAAGATCTTTTACAAATGAGCTGGTTTGGATATTAAAGGGTTTGGGGCCAAAAAATGTGCAATGACATAATTGCCCAAAACTGAAGCACGATTTTCGCATTTGCGAACTATGACTATATTGTTGACCTTCGCATTTGCGATCAAGACTTCGCATTTGTGAAGGTTGATTGCCTGGTTGACTTCGCATTTGCGAGCACAGCTTAAATGGTCTTTCTTCGTAATTGCAATGGACTGCTCGCAATTCCCACCTCTGCTTTCTTCGCATTTCCCAGGAATGTGTCGCATTTGCGACAACTGAGGCCCTTTTCCAGATTTTGAGGCCCTTTTCCAGATTTTCTTCTTTTTAGCTTCTTTTTGACTCTTTCACTTGGTTTCTTCAAGATCACTTCTAAATCGCACAGAACCTGTAATATAGAAGTAAATGACATTAAATACATGATTTTATCAATCAAACATAGCAAAATATAGGCTTAAAGACAAGATAAGTTGGTAAAATACCAACTTATCACTCAAACGGCTCGTCCAGCTCATCGTGGTGCATCAGTTAGCCACAGTTCTTATAGTGCTCGCTCAGGCCAGTCTTCATTCATCTCTTAGCTTAGTATGGTTAATTTCGATGTGATCTTGGGTTTGGTTGGTTGTCTCCATGTCATGCTGTTCTTGATTGTCACAATAAGACCGTTACATTGGCGATGCCGGGGTTGTCAAGGATCGAGTGGAGAGGTTCTCTAGATTATGTTTCTAGCAGAGTGATTTCACATTTGAAGACCTAGTGGATGGTTGTGAAGGACGTTGTTGTTGATACCCTACTATTGATTCTGTTTCGGTGGTGCGAGACTTTCCGGATGTGTTTCCTACAGACCTGTCGGGCATGCCGCTGTTGATACCCAATTTTGCCCTCATATTTTTCAATATTGAAAAATATGAGGGCAAAATTGGGTATCAACAACGGCATGATACATACACACACACACACACACACACACACACACACACACACACACACACACACACACACACACACATATATATATATATATATATATATATATATATATATATATATATATATATATATATATATATATATATATACACACACACACACATATATGTATATACATATATTTTCAAAATAGCATTTTTGCATTATTATTTAGTTTACAAACCTATACAAGCATTTTCCATAATTTTTAGAGTTTTAAATTAATATTCTTACATTTAACTTATATAAATATTTAGTAATTATCCCTTTAAATTATTTTGTGATGACTTAGCTACTTAAAATTATTATTTTGCACCTATAATATATGTTTCAAATATTGTATTTTATTTCATATAATTACATTAGTATTTTTAAGCTATTTATCTAATTTTGCAATAATAATATATATCCATACATTAAAGCTCTTCATTTTATATTATTTGTGTCAAAATAGCATTTTTTGTACTTTTATAATAAAATTATTATTATAAATATTTCAGTGTATAAATAATATCTTATTGTATTTATTAGCATTTTTTATAAAGTATTTTGACAATTTTAGAGTATTTAAATAACAACCCAATTTTTAACCTATTTTTCGCACCCAAAACTACCCAAACCTTAGCCCAATTACCCCAAGCCCAAAACCAAACACCTCTTTTAAAATACCCGGCCAGCAACCTGCTCCAAATAACCCGCCCCATCCCCTTTACTATCCTGGCTGTTGATCTCAAGTGATCAACGGACCACAATAACCCAACCCCTTTTAATTACCCCCTTCACCCAAAACCCTAACCCATTTCCCCTTGCCCATCCGCCTTATTACCCTCTCGTCGCTCCACCTGCCTCTATTAAACCTAAGCCGCTGTAACCCTAAGATTTTCTGATTGCAACTCAAACATGGAATCAATCCATGATGTACTTACCTATTTTGTGATAGTCTACTATTACACGCATGTTTATGGTATTACTAAGTTCTTGCCCTATTTTTGGCAAGAACTACTTCTTAAGAACGAGGCGATTTACTTTGGTTCTGTGAAGATCTGGACGATCTTTCGTCCATATACATGTTATATGGAACGATTCTTACATTTTTTGTTCGATTCAAGTCGTCAGTCCTAACTAGGGTTTGAGATTTCCCCTTTTTCTTTACTGATATTTGATTGATATTCTTCCCTTTTGTGTGTTTGACTGATATTTTTCTTATTTTTGTTTAATCTACAGTACCTCCTTATTTTATGTGTTATTTGCCCTAAGACTGACTCAAATTGATTCTCGTATGCTATATTTTCCTTATTCTCCATTTAACCTACGATACTTACTTATTTTATGTGTTAATTGCCTTAAAACTGATTATAATTGATTCTCGTATGCTATATTTTCCTTATTCTGCGTTTAATCTACCGTATTTCCTTACTTTTGTGTTGAATCTGCTACTATATAAACCCCTCCCCTAAATCCCCTTTGACAGACTTTGGGAATCACCTAATTACTGCTATTGTTCTCACTACTCTCCCTTCTTATTCTGTCACTCACTGTTACACTCGAACACTCTCTAAAATCATTGAACTCTGGGTAGGCTGAAAGCCAAGGCCATTAAACGACCTCCTCCGGTGCAAGCACTGCTCGGAGCCCATTCTCGAGGCTCTTGTGAAATCTGAAGCATCGGAGACCTGGGTTTTTGCTATTACGCTCTTTACTCTTTTGATTCTTCTACTGGTTAGTGTTTTAAAAACCTTTGCAATGTTCAATTTCATTCTTTCTTCTTGCATACTTGTAAGTGTTTGAATTACTTGAGTATGGTTTAACTATGATATTACTCAATAATCTTTGTCATTCTGTGATAATAGAACGCATGAGATAGTTTACTATTTGATTCACACTTCTGAGATTCTTTGCTTTTTGGAATGAGTTCTGTCCCTCTAGCATCTGAATATGTTCTGTTTTGAGCAAGTCTATTCTGATATGAATCTGACCATTGTGGCTATATGTTATGAGTAATAAAATTTCTTCATGTTTTGCTTTAGATATCACTACAACTCATAGAAATCACCCCCCACACAACCCCCCCGAATGAATTCTTTACGTGATGAGTCTTATGTTTGATTGACTGTCCTTTATTTACCATATGGAATATTGTATTAAATTTTGCTCTAAACATGTTTCCTTGATGTCCTGATTTTTTAGATAAACCCTCTATTCTTTTATCAATTATGACCTTGCTTTCTATGTTAATGTGTTTCCCCAGTATGCTTTGGTTCATTTGCTACCTTGTCCTTTCAGTGATTATCACAATGTGTGTTCCCTTATCATGTCTATATGCTGATTAACATGGTACTAGGATGTACTCAACTTAATTTGGATCTTTAGGTCTCGATTAGTTTAATTTTATGTATGTTTTTAAACCTATTTATTCTCCTAATTCCTTCAATATAAGGTTGTCTATGTGGTACTTTGTTATGTATACTTTGCTGAACCTATTAACCTGCCTGACTAGTTGCCCTCTATGCTCAATTTGGTGTATTACTTTATTCCCATTCCTCTATCACTATCCACCCCCCTTGCTTGCTAATCTGTTATTCTGAATTCTCATTCCTAGCCGGCTGAAAGACAAGGCTATCTAGGTTCTATTCTTGGAATCCCTAGTGTGAGCAGTGCTCAAGGTCCAACTGAGGCCCTTGTGAACTCTGACACACTAGTGTTTGGTCCTAGTCACTCCCTCAACCTACAGAACTGTTCCTACTATCCTACTTCTCTGTCGTGTATTGTGTACCTGTATTGGTTATTCCAAGTGGTGCAACACTTGGTGCTATGGTTAAGCAATTGGTTTGGACTCTTCTATGAACCTTTGGGTCATGTATTTAATATGGTTTTTTGTTGAAGGCTTGGGTGTGCTATGTGAGAGACATTGAAGTCCCAACAATGCTAGGTATTTAGTTATTTTATTTGGGCCTACTATAGTCATGTTCACTGTTATTTAATATTGCTACTTTACTCATTATTGGGCACGTAATAATCTTTGTATGAACAATTGGGGTTGGTAGTAAAAGGGAATGGGTAGAATTTAATACCTACACGCAATGGGTAGATAACATGCCTATAGGACTTGGTAATATGTTTGCTATATGTGTCGTTTACTCTCTATGCACAATATAGAAATCATGCCATTAGGAAAAGCACACACACTCACACTACTTATCTAATTAGCAAAGCATAAGCTCAAATGCTTCAATTATTCTTGCTGCTACGTGTTATTAGAAAACCTGCCCATAAGAACAAATGTCACTGAATTTCCTCCAATTCACTTCATCATGTTCGTTAGATATTATGCCTATAGGATTTTGATCAACTCATTTGCTGTTATCTCGTACTGTCCACTAGACGCCAAGCTTATAGGATTTCAACCATCTCATTTATTACTACATCACAGTGTTCACCTAGAAAACATGTCTACAGGGTTAAGTATAATAATAAAATCAGCTCCAAGTGCTAATTATTAGATATCCTAGTTATAGGGTATCACTGTTCGTCTTAATAAGGGTCAATGTTGCATCTCTGAATATGATTTATTGTGCACTTAGGCCATTGTCAATGCGTAAATAATTTTGGTCTCCTCTCAATAGTTTTGCATTACCCCTTACTGCACGAGTCACGTAGACATAAGAGGTTTAATAACTGGAAACCTATAATCTCAATAATCACCGTATATAACCCTGTATGTGAGCAGTGCCCAGCCTCTGAAACTGCTTGCATGTCTTGATGCTTTATGACATATAAATCATGTTTATAGGATTTGAGTTATTAATTCTGAACTGCTTAACACAAAATTTGTCTTGCATGCATTTGTTGCTTAAGTTTGGAGGCGAATTTGAGCCTTAACTGCCTCTACATGAAGTCCAATGTGTTTTTGTATGTCGCCTAGTTTTGACATTTTTGAGCAGCCTAAGTAAGGTCTAGAACCATCCAAATAGAGGTCCAATACCTTCTGGACTATAGGTATGGGACGTGTAGTGCATGCATAAGGTATGACTTAGAATTGAATTAGAGCGTTTTAGGTAAACAACTTTAATATAGTAATCGGGTAGCAGGAGATGATAGTTTGTGCCTGCTGAATAATATGAGTAACACCCCATCTTGAGGGAGTTACAAAGTATTATTTATGTTGCACGGGGTGATTCTTTAGGCTAAAAAACTTAGGACCCCCATCTTATTTCTCTTATTGAATCAAGTCGATGTACTCATCTATTCAAAATCTTTTATAATAAAATTCCCAAACTTTATGCTCTCTCTCTTCATTTATTTGACTGATCCATATAATTCAAGTTTGGCTGGGACCCATAGTTGTGGACCTCGAAGAGTGCCTAACACCTTCTCTTCAAGGTAATTTCGATCCCTTACCCGATCTTTGGTGGCGTTGACTAGTTAATATAGAGTCATTTGCAAATAGGTGCCCTAACGTACCTTAAAAATCATTAGATGGAGACTCTTCTCTTTTAACCCTTCCTTTAAAAGAGTTGTCAATGTCAAAACCTTCTTTTGCGAGAAAATGGAGCGCGATAGCATGGCGACTCTGCTGGGGATATAGTTAGGCTCTTACCATAGCGAATTTGGCTTGTATGGATTAGTTTTCTTTGATAAAGCGTGCTTCCTTATTCCGTTTTATTTACTGCTACATGCATATCCCTCTCCCATTTTTCCTTTTATTTGTCTAATTCATTGTTACATGCACATACCTCTTCCATTTTCCCTTTGCTTGTTTAAATTCGTTGTAATATGCAAATCCCTTCCCTTCTCACCCTTTCCTTGCTTAAATGGGTTGTAACATGCATATCCCTTTCCTATTCACCTTTATCTACTCTAAACTACTCTTTATTTTTTAAAAGATTGCTACATCATGTCTCTCCCACCCCTACTCCCTTGCTTATTTTATTACATTTCCCTATATTCCACGAACTAACTTTTTCCTTTGTCTTTTTTTTTTAAATTTTTTTTTATGTTTTTCATGTCTTACCTTGATACTGTATTTACCGCTTTCTAGATATTTATTATGCAAATACTTGGCAATGTGTTATTATCTCTGCATAAAGCATGCTCCACATCATATTCCACTCGTGATAATTATCAACATAGTGGCGCTTGATGAGTGTCCGCGCTCTTAAAAAATTACCCTTTTTAAATCGAAAAGACTTATTAGCGGTAGACTACTCGATCAGCGGTGCACTTGATGGTCTCGTGCCTTACCCTCTCATATTTTTGACTTGAGAGTACCGGTCTAGGCCATTTTAGAAACCTTACTCCAATATCAAATGTACATGAATCATGTTAAACCTAGTACGGGTTATAACATTTTCAACATGATATCCCACTAAGATAAGCCTTGTCCAAAGTCCGACGGGATTTCCACAATCTTAATGGACACCATCAGGTTATGTGCATTACTTGGAGAAGATATGCCAGTATGTTGATCATTAGTGTGCAAATAGTCGAATATGGAGGGGAGAAGGGTTAACTCTATTTGTTTGCAGAAAATGAAGCACGAAGTTCCCAGGTTCAACATGGTCCAAAACATCCCACCTTTTTTGCTGGATTGATGGAAAATCTTGCGCCTTGCGACAAGAATCATGTGAGAAGGATCCTGGGTAATTTGCCATCTCTGTTAGACATCCGACCAAATAGGCATTGATTGAGGCTGCTACTATGTTTTGGGATGAGAAAAGGGTTGTCTTCCACTTCAGTGGCATAAAAATGACTCCTCTCTTGGAGGAAATAGGAGGTTTCGCTAATCTTCCATGGGATAGTACCAGATTATTGGTACCAGATAATCGCACCCCTTGCGGTTTTCTAAAAATGCTAGGTTTCAAAAAAATGATGAACTGCTTTGTTTGAAGAAGTTGTACATCCCATTTGAATTCCTGTATGAACGTTATGGGCACAGCATGTCATACCGCCCTCATCATGATGAACTCGACATTACTTCCTTGGGTTGGACGCACCGCCAAGTCTACGTGTTCATTGTCTGCTTCTTAGGGTTGCTGATATTTCCGATGAAAGGGGGAAGGATCCACACTCGTCTAGCCATGGTCGCCAGAACCTTAATGGAAGGCATTGAGGGACAAACCTACACTATCATCCCCATGATCTTGGCTCAAATGTACCGCGCTCAAGATCGGTGCAAGCAGGGGTTCGGGCACTTCGAGGGTTGTAATTTGCTACTGCAAGTTTGGTTACTAAAACATTTTCAAAGAGGAGAGTATTGTAAAGAGCTTCTACAATGACCATTGAATGACCAGATATCTTACCATCATCCAAAGAGAATGACATTTATCCTAGACAGGTTTGCACAACCTGGGAATGTTGTGAGCTGGGTGCGCTTCTTCAGAAATCTAGCAGACGAGCAGGTACATTGGATGTTCAAATAGTTTCCTAGTAGCGAGTTCATCATCAAGTTAAGAGAAACTACTCATCTACTGCTAATCGGGTTGAGGGGAATTCATCCTTATGCTCCCATAAGGGCAATAAGACAAGCGGGAAGAAAACATGTTATACCTCGAGTTTCCAATATGGTCCAGTACAAAGCAGACTTTCAAGGGAACGTTATACTATTCAAGTTCGAGGAACAGCATATGTGGAATCAGAAGGTCATTGTGGAAAAGGACACTATTGATCTAGACAGATATCATGCTGGTCATGTGTACTTCTACACGTCATGGCTAGTGGATGATATAGCAGGAGACATCAAGCTGAGAATTAATCTGAAAAATAGGATCATAGATGACTAAGCCAAAGCACAAGTCAAGTACAGGAGGTTACGCATGAGGGTCTTTGAATATGAAGCTAGGCATCTAGAGCAACACAAGTTGAATATGGAAGCAATCAATGAATAGAGGGAAATTGCCACCAAATTAATAGAAAGATTAGAATATCTGGACCAAGGGTTGATGGAACTTGAAGGGAAAATGAGAAAGAGGGTTGCAGGCTGTCAAAACATGGATGGCAATGAAGGAGGGATCCTAGCAAAGGCTTATCTATTGCTGGATATGTGCGACTTGGGGAATCTGATTGATGGAGTCAAAAGATCCAAGCACGGGGAAGGTCCTTCTGAGACAGAGTAGATTAGGGGAATGTTGTTTTACTGCTTTCTAGTTTAGTTTAGATTTCAATTGTAATAAGGCATATGGCATTAACAACTCTCTTATTATTCCTGTTTTAGTAAATATTTGATTTGTTTTCACATTAATGGAATGACGCAATTATTGGCATCAATTTTCTCCAAGTCTATATGTCGCTAGGCCTACCTCGGGCACAACGAGGTACCCTAAATTAGGACGCAAATTTATTTTGCAAAGCATGTTTAATATTGCAAGCATTCTTTCAATACCCCATACTGAATCGGTTCCTTTTTGTTTTTTATCTTTTGTTTATTCTCATTCCCCAAGGTTGGTTCGTGCATACTATCATCATCTGCATATCATACTAGATCCAAAGGTCCTCCACCTTCTCCTCCACCAAGTGATCCTAAAGGAAAAAGCAAAAGGAAAGGAAAGATGGAGGATTTAAGTGGTAACAGGAGAGACAATACAAAAAACGTTGAAACTTCGGATGGCCGAAGTACTCCAGCACAGAACGATTTGGTCCTGCACCTGGAACAGAAAATACTGGAGTTATAAGGAGAGCTTGAGCAGGTCCAGAACTTGGCAAACCTTTCTCTTACCCTAAATGTCCTTGATATCAACCAACAAAACACAAATGCCCAAAATCCGACACCTCCCCAAAACATACAAAACCAAAATTTGCAAAATCCTCCCGCACCACATCAATATACCACACCTCCTCAGAACCAAAACCCTACACTGGTACCTACTCCTCAACAACACCATCACCATCGGTCTTAGTACCCACAAACGACAACATACCACACTCCCCAAAATGCATCACAACCTACTCCTGATCCATAAAACTCAACCAATGACCACTATTATGCACAGATTCCCGGAGTCCACCAAAACAATCCCATATATGCAGAAACTTTACCCCACACCCCACAATAAACCCTATACATACCTGAATCCACCGAGAAGGACCTGCTTATCAAGAGTATGATAGAAGAACTCAAGAAGCTTACTGGCAGAGTTCAAAGCGTCAAAGGTGGCAAAGGCATTAAGGGTCTGAATTATGAGGATTTGGGTATTCAGCCAGTTGTAGAATTACCAGAAGGTTACAAACATCCTAAGTTTGAAATGTTTGACGGAACAGGTTATCCAAATGTGCATTTGAGAACGTATTGTGACAAGCTTATAGGGGTTGGCAAGGACGAACAAATCCATATGAAGTTGTTCATGAGGAGCCTCACTGGAGACACATTGTCTTGGTACATCAGTCAGAACCCAAAAAAGTGAGTTAATTGGGTGAGCATGGTGTCGAATTTCATGGACCGATTCAGGTTCAACCTAGAAAAAGCACCAGATGTTTTCTACATTCAAAATCTCAAAAAGAAGCCAATGGAAACTTTTCGCGAGTATGCTACTCGGTGGAGGTCTGAAACTGCACAGGTAAGGCTAGCATTAGAAGAAGAACAGATGAATAAGTTCTTCGTCAGAGCTTAGGATACACAATATTATGAAAGGTTGATGGTTATTGAAAACCATAAGTTCTCTGGTATCATAAAACTAGGAAAAAGAATAGAAGAAGGAATTAAGAGCGGAATGGTGACGAATTTTGAAGCACTCCAAGCCACAAATAAAGCTTTGCAGTTGGGAGGTATATCTAAGAAGAAAAAAGTTGGTGCGGTAATGGTAGCTCAAGGACCGAAGTCTCCTCTCACACACCAAACACCTCCACGCACATATCAACCTTCAACTCCTAGATACCAACAACCTGCAGCCACTTACCATACTTATAACACTCTACCAACATACTACCACTCACCACCAGCCCACCAAAATTACTAGAAACCAAGACCAAATTTTGACCGCAGACTACCTAAACAATACAGTCCGATTGCTGAACCCATAGACCAACTTTATGAGAGATTGAAGGCTGCTGGTTTTGTCACTCCCATCCCCGCTATTGCTATGGAAAACTCTTCCCAGTAGATTAAACCAAACAAGATATGTGCCTATCACTCGGGCATGAAGGGTCACACCATTGATGAATGTCGCACTCTAAAGGACAAGATCCAGACATTAATTGACACTAAAGTTATACATTCAAAGGAAATTGTACCTAACGTTCATAACAATCCTCTCCCAGATCACAGAGGTGAGGAAGGACTGAGTTACAACATGGCACTACATATCACAGTGAAATTTGAGGACAAATTCATCTTCGGGGTCCTGATAGATGGGGGTTCGAGTCTCAACATATGTCCATGGACTACTCTGATGAGGTTGGGTAAGGGTCTGCATGAGATACGAGCAGGGAGTATGAATGTGAAAGCATTTGATGGGTCGCAAAGGGCCATAATTGGAGAGATCAACCTCAGCCTATAGATGAGCCCAGCCTGGTTTGATGTCGAGTTTCAAGTGTTGGATATATCTGCAACCTACAATCTACTGTTGGGACGACCCTGGATACATGTCATTGGGGTCGTAGCTTCTACTCTGCATCAGGCTATGAAGTTTGAATGAAATCATCAGGAAGTGATCATCCATGGAGATGGGAGTAATCCCATTTATACCAATCAGATTGTTTTGATCATCGATAATAGAAGGAAGTTGGGTGGAGAAACATACCATCACATCGAGCATATAAACACAATTAAGAAAGACAAATGATGGAGCAACAAGATAGAAAGCATATTGTTATGGACTGGGTATGAACCCGACAAGGGTCTCGGTAAGAATCTCCAAGGAATTACCAAGCCGGTACAGTTGAAGCGTCATGGTACGACATTTAGGCTTGGGTATGAATATACTTGGCATGAATACCAGAATTGGTTGCCACAATGGCGTGGTCCTTATTATCTGCTGGAACAACCAGTACCATATTTGCACCAGACATTTCAACAAGCTGACGTGATATAGGGATATGAAGAAAATAAAGTTTTAGCTGGCATAAGGAATCTATTTATAGATGATGAAGACATGGACTGCAGCGTAATAGTTGAGGAGGAGGGGGAGGAGGAGGAAGACCTTACTATTCAAATTATAGAGAAAGGAGTTGTTCTCAAGAACTGGACTGCTGCACAATCCTAAGCCCGTCGAATTCCTGGGTAGCCTAGTATTTAGCATCATTTATTTTGAAAGCAATTTTACGAGTCATAGAGCCATACTTGTTTTGATGTTTTCAAGATTCTATTTAATGCATTGCTATTTTAGTATTTATTATTATCCTTTACGTTTTCTCTTTACAGCATTATTATTACTTATCCCGATGAACCTACGACTGTGACATATAATGAGACAGCGTAACATAAGGATAGTGATTCAGAGGATTTAGGAGATGATATAATACCTAACGAAATTGTCAAAGAAGTAGAAAACTTTGAAAACAAGCCTAAGTCTAATTTGGACGAGACTGGGACGGTTAACTTAGGGGATCCCGAAACAGTCAAGGAAACACGTATAAGCATTCACCTATCACCATTAGAGAAGGAAGAGTACATCCGGTTCCTGAAGGAGTATGAGAATATCTTTGCATGGTCTTACAATGATATGACTAGTTTGAGCACATCCATAGTGGCTCACAAGCATAATCACAAACAATGGCACGAGAAGTTGCCATTCTCCCTACTTAGATATCGTACCACAGTTCGAACATCAACCAGGGCAACTCCTTATTTGCTGGTCTATGGTACTGAAGCCGTCATTCCCGCCGAAGTAGAAATTCCTTCTTTGAGAATCATACATGAGGCCAAACTCAATGACACAGAATGGATACAAAGTCGTTATGAACAACTGGATCTCATTGAAGGAAAGAGAATGAGTGTGGTATGCCACTATCAGCTTTACCAGAACAGAATGTCCAGAGCTTTCAATAAAAGGTTCGGACCAAGACAATTCACGCCAGGGAAGTTGCTGCTAAAGCGAATCTTCCCACATCAAGATAAAGCCAAAGGGAAGTTTTCTCCTAATGGCAAGGTCCTTACATGGTTCATCGAGTACTAACAGGAGGAGGACTCATACTTGCATAAATGGACGGAGAAACTTGGATAAAACCTACCAACTCAGACACAGTCAAGAGATACGATGTTTAAGATTATTTACATTTCTTCATTTGATGTAACTGAACTACGCTTGACCTGATTCCTGTTTAAGAGGGTATACGTAGGCAGCCATGTGGGTTCGGTCACATCATAATAAAATCTTCATTTTGCCATGGTCAAAAATTGTGTAACAAGCCGACTGTTCGTTTTGAGCTCAATCATCGTTCAACAGTTTGGGGCCATGTGCAGCTTTACATTAGGTATTATGACTTGTACGCATGGTCGAAATTGAATTCCGGGGAATTTGGAGTTGATTTGGAAAGAGAATTCTCATTTCGGAAGCTTTAAGTTGAAAGAATTGACTAAGATTGGATTTCAGAGTAAATGACCTCATAATCGGGATCTAAAGGTTCCAGTAGATTTGTATGATGATTTCGGACTTAGGCGTATGCCCAGATTTGTATGTGGAAGTTAGCATTTTGAAAGAAATTCCATAAGTTTGGGTTGAAGTGCATTTCAGTGTTATCGATGTCCATTTGGGATTCCGAGTCTGGGAGTAGCTCTGTATGGTGATTCTAGAGTTGGGAGCGCGATAGGAAGTGAATTCGAAGGTCCGTAGGTCATTTTGAAGTCATTTGGCTAAAGATAGAAATTTGAAGGTTTTTGAGAAGTTTGACCGAGAGTTTGACTTTTTGATATCGAGGTCTAATTCCAATTCCGAAAGTTGGAGCAGGTCTGTAATGTCGAATATGACTTGTGTGCAAAATTTGAGGTCAATCGTACGTGATTTGACGGGTTTTGGCATCGAATGTAGAAGTTTGAAATTTCAAAGTTCATAAAGTTTGGATTGGAGTATGATTCATGATTTCGACGTTGTTTGATGTGATTTGAGGCCTCGAGCAAGTTCGTATCATATTTTGGGACATGTTGGTATAATTGGTTAAGGTCCCGAGGGCCTCAGGTGGTTTTCGGAAGGTTAACAGAATGAATATTGGACCAAAGAGTTGCTGAAATTTTCTGCAGAAAGTTGTTTTGACAGCAACTAGTGCAATCGCGGAGCTGAATTTGGAAGCTTATATCTCGAAATTTATAAGTAATCTAAAACTTTGCAAAACATAAAAGTTGTTTCTCTTGCATTCTAGTTTCCAGAATGATAAACCATTCATGATTTGGACATTTTATCAGAAAGTTAAGATCGATTGAAGATGGCTAGTGGAGCAGTTTCGACAGAATTTTCTGATGCATGGAGCCGACTTTAGAAGCTCATATCTCGGAATATATAAAGAGTTATATGGTGTGCAACCTATCAAATGAAAGATCTTCGAGTCTAGTTTCTAAAAAACTAATTTTCATTTGGATATTTTCAAAAGGAGTTATGGGTATTTTAACAGAAGGTGTACAGCAGGGAAAAATTGTAATAGGATGTACAACCTGCACAACGCAAGGTGCAACTCGATGAACCCTGGGAAGATTGTTTCAAACACGAGTTTTGGCCCATTTTATTCATTTCTTTCATTTGACTTGTGCGATTTTGGAGCTTTTTGAGAGGATTTGAAGAGGGATTCAAGAGATAACACCTAAAGGCAAGATTTTTGAACTCAATACTCGATTCTTGTGTAAATTCTACCTCATTATTCATGGAAATTAAGCCTAAAATTGAGGAATTAAGGCTTGAATTTGGAGAGTGTAAATTGTGGATTTGAAGGGGCAATTGAGGTCTGATTTTGAGGTTCTTGGTATGTATAGACTCGTGAGAGGATAAGGAACCTATTGATGTAAAATTTATCAGAATCCGAGACGTGGGCCCGGGGCTCGGGTTTGAGTAATTTCGGGATTTTTGATGTAAATTGGATATTTTCGAGTGGGCTTGTTCCCTTAGCATATTTTAATGGTTATGTACTGATTATGGCTAGATTTGGAGCATCTGGAGGTCGATTCGTGAGGGCAAAGGCATCGTGGGCTAGAGTTTGGACCGGATCGAGGTAAGTAATGATTGTAAGTACTGTCCTGAGGGTTTGAAACCTCGGATTTCACCTTGTTGTGCTATTTTAAGGTGATGCACATGCTAGATGACGAGCGTGGAGTCGTGCACCGTTGGGAATTGTGACTTGGTCCGTCTCGTACGACTGTCAAGTTGCGTATTTGATTTGAAATCTTATGGTATTCCATATTTTAGATATTTATATTATATTTTACCTGTTATCGTTTAAATCTGGTTTTGTCACTTTACTTCTTAAAATGTTAAAACTATTTGGGCTGAGTTCCCTAGTTTATTGATGGCCCGAGCGATTGTGAGGTTGATGACTGAGATAGACCGAGGGTCTGATTGTGAGATTGATGACTGAGATAGACCGAGAGTCTGATTGTGAGGTTAATGACTGAGAGAGGCCAAGGGCCTGGTTGTGAGGATTATATAGTTATGGATCGGGCTGCACGCCGCAGCAATATATATATATATATATATATATATATATATATATATATATATATATATATATATATATATATATATATATATATATATATATATATATAGTGTGTGTGTGTGTGTGTGTGTGTGTGTGTGTGTGTGTATGGATTGGGCTACACACCGCAGCGATATGTTGGATCGGGCTGCACGCCGCAGCGATATAGCGCTTGGGCTGTAGGAGTCCCTCCGGAGTCTGCACACCCCCAGTGAGCACCGTCGACGAGATATATAGATCGGGCTACACGCCGCAGCGATATATAGATCGGGTTGCGTGCCGCAGTGGTTACTATATGGTGCTCTATTGAGTATGAGTGCTGAGTGTGAGCGTTGACCAGTAAGAGTGAGTCATGAGTGACTGAGAGGCTTGCCCGAGGGGCTATAGATATACATGTACATGAGTGATGCTTTACCTAAGGAGCCTATTAATGAACTTACTGTTTTTCACTCCTCCTTAAAGTGAGTTTTATCGAATATGTTGATTTAATTACTACTTTTACTCATCTTTAGACCGAGCCTCTATTGAAAATATTCAGCAAATGCTTTAAACAACTTTCATTCAAACTGAAGTTTTTAAGTTATGAAATGGGTATAAATTTCTGTTTTGCCGAGGGGTTGTATACGAACTATGTTTTGCCCGAGGGGCCGATTATGATTTTCATCACTTCCACTATAAATATATATATTTCGTTAAACCTATAGTGAAAAGGTTAGAAAGATAAAAAATTTAAGGATTTTACTGAAGTTGGGAGTTTAACGAAATGATTTGAATGGTATCCTGATTTGGGAACATGTTGTAATCATTGTTGTGCTATGACGTGGTTGACGTGTTTCTTACTGCTCAGTCTTTATTTACTCTTATTACTTATTGGGTTGGAGTACTCACATTACTCCCTGCACCTCGTATGCAGATTCAGGTATTTCGAAACCCGGTAGTCGTCAGAGTTAGCAAGGTGGTTGCACGACATTTGCAGCACTGCTTTCCTTCCTCTCATTTTCAGTACTGTATTTAGTATATTTTTAGACTCTGGTTGTATTCGGACCTTGGTAGATGCTCATGACTAGTGACACCCCGATGTCGGGCTTGTGTAATTATTTCGCACTTTTCTTTAAAATTTCATTATGAGAACTATTGTTTATAAATGGTATAAAAACAACTTTTATTGGAAAAATGGTTGATTCGAGAGTTCCATCGGCTGGCCTAATTTCACGATAGGTGCCATCACGACTGGGTTAGTTTTGGGTCGTGACAAGTTGGTATTAGAGCACTAGGTTCCCTTAGGTCTCACGAGTCATGAGCAAGTCTAGTAGAGTCTAGCGGATCAGTACGGAGACGTCTGTACTTATTTTCGGGAAGCTACAGGGATGTTAGGAGCACTTCCCTTCTTGATTTCCTTATCGTACGACTTGATGAGGATTATTCCCTTATTTCCTTCCTACTCAATCTTACACGATGCGAACCGCTTGTTATAAATCAAAATTGAAGAATTGTAATGGTACTACAGATGTGGTGCAGGATGTTTCTCCCGGTATAGTTGGGTGAGCTATTGTCGTCGCCTTGCAGAAGGATTTTTCTATCGTTTCGGCTCGATAGTTGTGCTTTAAGAGCTTGGAGGCTATGCACAGGTTGCTATGATGCTCACGATTGGTTATCGCACAGTATTGTCTTGATGGTAGGAGACTTGCCTATGTGTTGGGGCGGTGAATGAGTTGAAAGGAAATCTACACAGTGCACGATTCAGAGATATGATATTTCACTTCCGGCAGAGGAAAAGCAATTGGCCTATGATTGTCTAGATTTAGGGTGATGGAGTAACGAGACTTGGTAATTTCGAGCGTGGTGGAATTTTTATCTGTGATGTTGTGTCGTCCTCCTCGATTGTATGTGTTAAGTTCGCTGGTGTTATGGTCTTCTGTAATTCGCCCTTGGGGTAGGATATTGTGAAATAATATTGGAGAAACAATTGTTGGATATCGCAGGGTGCGGGGGTTCAGGATTGAATCTGTGTTTCTACTGTCGACGACTCGAGAAAGATGATCTCTAGAAAGGTTTAAAGTTAGTAGCAATTTGTGGGTTCAAGCGCTACAAAGATAGATTTTATTAAGGCAACAACTGAGCAGCAAAGGATGAGGAAGGACATGTGGGGAGTGTCAGGCGATGGTTAAAATTTCTAGAAGCAAAGGTCGAGTGGTCGATTAGAGGGGTGAGTTCTGCCAAAGTGAGAGAGTGGCGGAGTTGCATATGGGCTTTGTGTTAGGATGACTACGCACCTTAAGGAGAGTTTGGAACGACTTGGGAATTTTAGTGATTGATGATTGGGGTCTACGGATCTAATTTGAAGTATGTGCTATTATGCGGCAGGAGATTTGATATAACGAAAATGAGCTACTTGAAATGAAGAAGGATACAACGTAACTTTGAATTGGAAGGATGCTGCCGCACATTTAATTGATGTCCACGAGGGGTGAATGGACTTGTGCAGCTAGAGAATAATCTCGGACTCGGGATGGGTTATTGATGTAGTAGTGATTGTACCCCGTGCAGCAGCATTGGAAGATGTTGGCACATAAATTCCACAGGCGGTTTATCTCCAATGAGCAGATCGGTGGTCGCATGGTTGGCGAAGCTTCTGCAAAGAATTCTATTGGTTATACAGTAAAGAGACCAGTCGTGCGAATGTGGTTGATGATTCAAAGTATAAAAAGGGGTTTTACAGAAAGATTCCAAGAATTATGGCGGTTGATTGTGCAAGGTTATATCAATAAGAGATAAAGAATCCTGATGAATTTCAGAGTTGTGTAATAGTGGCTTCAAACTAAGTGGTTATTTGAGCAAAGGAATTATTAAAGGTATGCTATAGTTGGCCTTATTGGCTCATGTTCAGACTTGGGGAAGGATTCAGAATTTATGCCTTGTATAGATGTGGGTTTCAAGGAAAGAGATTCTGCAGGTGCTTCGTCAAAAGGGTATTCATGTGCTAGAAGATTTATGGAGTTGACTATATTCGGGGCCAAGTCAGAGCGGGTGGCTCTCAACAACGGTCCTAATGGATTCAAAGGGGCAAAGTGTGGTGCCTAATGATTACGAGCCTATAGGTACGGTTAAGAATCAAGCTTTGTAGCAGCTTATGAGAAGGGGCACAAAATGTTCTATGTTGTTTTGACTTGCAGTGTAGCATTTGGGAGGTATGAAATGGTTCGTGAGATTTGAGACAGCATGGTCTCGTGATTCAAGGTCACTCGGGATGACTGCGGATGGAGTTTGTTATGTGTTGAATAGAGTTATTATTATTTCTAAGGCAATCAATAATTAATTTGGAAGAAGATAGATTGGTTAGCCATAGCTGAATTGGCATATTGGTGGTAGTAATAAGTTCCTTCAACGTGATCAAGTTATGTAAGTGATTTGTGACGGCACGTGTGAGGCTTGTCGACAGCCGTAATTGATGTTATCCAGAAGTATTTTACTGTTATGGCCTGTCATGTGTAGACAGATCCCAGAAGGGCTATGGTGTCTTAGACCACTACTTAGAGATTTTCATATTCTACGGCTATGAGAATTCACCTGTGTGTTGCTATGGTTCTCTAGAAGTGAGTTAAGTGAATTTTTTTGATGAAGTGTTAATCTATTAGTGGTTACGGAGTTATAATGAAAATCGTGTTCTATCGTATATTGGCATGTTGGGTGCAGTGAGTAGTATGGAATTTTAAGTGAGGATCAAGGTTGCAGTTCGGTGTTGATAAGGATGTCACAAGCTCGGATGAGCAGTAAAGGAGTTTCGATGTTTAAAGTAAGTGGGTATCGTCTTTAGCGTCACCTGAGATAGTGTTTTGTGAAAAAGGCCTTGCATCCTGGTTATGGATTCTTGAATGCTTTCTCAGCATTAGTGCGGCTGGTGGTATGGATACGTATACTTGTTGTCTATTATTGAAGATCGTGGGAGCGCGCCCCACATGAAGATTGTATAAGTGTGGTATGTAGTCTCTTGATTGATTGAAGATTTAAACCAAGTATGAAGATGGTGGTGATATCACTAATTTGAGAATTTATGCTTGGAAGGCACTCGATTTATTGGGTTGTGGACCGTGGAGGATTTCCCCGGTTATGATGGTAGTTCTCATGTGTTATGAGAAAAGGGAGTTATTATGGACCTTCGAAAGGTTATTAGCCTAGTTCAGTGTGATCAAAATCAGCTTGGGGTCTGTGGATGGATCTCAATGTGAATATGGGCTCTATATTAGGCCAGATGTGTTCATTTCAGCAATGCGCTCCTTTGGACAAGTAGTCGGGGTACTATTTCGTCGTCATCTATTTCATGTAATGATATATTGCGCCGTATGAGTTGTGAGATGGCTTGGTGAATTTCTTATGTGTTGAGGTTCCGCGTAGAGATGATGTTATATGAGCAGGATGGTTCTCGAGATTCAAATCGTATATCGCACCTCAGTTGTGCTTGAGTTTTGTAGCCTATGGCACTATATGTCTCCCCAAGGATGGTATTATGCACTTAGCATGCTTGTGACCGATATTCGGTATTTTGTTATAATGAGCAATTTAGCTCGATGTATATCTTCTTATGTGAATTCTATGTGTGGATCGGGTGGCACGCCGCCATGGGTATGTTATTTGAATCGGGTTGCACGCCGCAACAGTGTGATGTTGAGTACAGTTTTCTATATGCTATTTTTGCAGTTGTTTCCTATTTTCTAATGAAAGTCCATATTAGTGTGTGAGTTGAGTAGTTCCTTCCAGAGTTCGTTTTCCTTTTGTCACGTTCGATTTCATACCTATTGGCACATTGTGGCATCATATGAGACTTTTGATCATGTCCGGGGTGGCTTATTGCCTGAGCGGTTCGTACTGGGTGAGACGATATCATTGAATTTAGGATCAGTGCAATCTGATTATATGAAGTATATTAAGGATCTAAGACCATTATTTGGCTCAGAATGAGGTGATGGTTCTTGTCAGGAGTATAGACCCATTGATTTGTTGATTCGGCAGTTGGGTATGAATTTCTACACACCTCTTTCGTCTTGGCGGTGTTGTAAGAGTTAGAACAAGACCTATGTAGGTCATGAGGTGCAATCGGAGCATCAGATTCGTTGAATTTTAATTAATTTGATCATAGAATGTTATTGTGGTCCTGTGAGTAAAGTGGTGTAAGGTGTGAATTCAGCTAAGGTATGCAGTCATGTTTTGGTGTTGCGGGTAGCTATTGATACAGTGAGCGTATATTGGAACAGGCCTGGCAGAGAATTCTGGACGTAGGAATTGGGCTCTAAGGCTTATTTGCTTAAGTGAAAAAATGATATCTTCAGATTGATCAAGCTAGGGTGCCCAGTTGAGCTGTGGTAGCACGGGTAGGTGATCAAGGTGTTAAATAGTGATTTTGGACAACCCCAACACAGTTCTTAGCACGTTCGAGGACGAACATATGTTTAAGCAGGAGAGAATGTAGCGACCCGATAGATTGTTTTGAGCTCTAGCGCGTCGTTCAGCAGTTTGGGGCCATGAGCAGCTTCACTTAGGGTATTATGACTTGTACGCATGGTCGGAATTGAATTCCGGGGGATTCAGAGTTGATTTGGAAAGGGAATTCTCATTTCGGAAGGTTTAAGTTGAAAGAATTGACTAAGATTGGATTTCAGAGTAAACAATCTCAGAATCGAGATTTGAAGGTTCCAGTAGGTTCGTATGATAATTTCGGACTTGGGCGTTTGCCCGGATCAGGTTTTGGATGACCCGGGGGCATTTTGGCGCCTATTATGGAAGTTAGCATTTTGGAAGAAATTTCATAAGTTTGGGTTGAAGTGCATTTCAGTGTTATCGATGTCTATTTGGGATTCCGAGTCTGGGAGTAGCTCCTGGTGATTTTGGAGTTGGGAGCGCGATCGAAAGTGAATTTGAAGGTCCGTAGGTCATTTTGAAGTCATTTGGCTAAAGATAGAAATTTGAAGGTTTTTGCGAAGTTTGACTGAGAGTTTGACTTTTTGATATCGGGGTCGTATTCCAATTCCAAAAATTGGAGTAGGTCCGTAATGTCGAATATGATATGTGTGCAAAATTTGAGGTCAATCGGACATGATTTGACGGGTTTCGGCATCGAATGTAGAAGTTTGAAATTTCAAAGTTCATTAAGTTTCGATTGGAGTATGATTCATGATTTCGACGTTGTTTGATGTGATTTGAGGCCTCGAGCGAGTTCGTATCATGTTTTGGGACATGTTGGTATAATTGGTTAAGGTCCCGAGGATCTCGGATGGATTTTGGAAGGTTAACGGAATGAATTTTGGACCAAAGAGTTGCTGAAATTTTCTGCAGAATGCTGTTTTGACAGCAACTAGTGCAATCGCAGAGCTGGATTTGGAAGCTTATATCTCGAAATTTATAAGGAATTTAAAAAATTTCAAAATATAAAAGTTGTTGCCTTTGCATTCTAGTTTCCAGAAAGATAAATCATTCATGATTTGGACATTTTTTCATAAATTTATGATCGATTGAAGATGGTTGGTATAGCAGTTTTGACAGAATTTTCTGATGCATGGAGCCGACTTTAGAAGCTCATATCTCGGAATATATAAAGAGCTATGTGGTGTGCAACCTATCAAATGAAACATCTTTGAGTTTAGTTCCTAAACTTTCAAACGGATTGTCATTTGGATATTTCCATAAGGAGTTATGGGCGTTTTAACAGAAGGTGTACAGCAGGGGAAAATTGTAATAGGATGTACAACCTGCACAGCGCAAGGTGCAACTCGATGAAGCCTGGGCAGATTGTTTTAAACACGAGTTTTGGCCCATTTCCTTCATTTCTTTCATTTGGCTTGGGCGATTTTGGAGCTTTTTGAGAGGATTTGAAGAGGGATTCAAGAGATAACACCCGGAGGTAAGATTTTTGAACTCAATACTCGATTCTTGTGTAAATTCTACCTAATTAATCATGGAAATTAAGCCTAAAATTGAGGAATTAGGGCTTGAATTTGGAGAGTGTAAATTGGGGATTTGAAGGGGCAATTGAGGTCCAATTTTGAGGTTCTTGGTATGTATAGACTCGTGAGAGGAAAAGGAACCTATTGATGTAAAATTTATCGAAATCCGAGACGTGGGCCCGGGGGCTGGGTTTGAGCAATTTCGGGATTTTTGATGTAAATTGGATATTTTCGAGTGGGTTTTGTTCCCTTAGCATATTTTAATGGTTATGTACTAATTATGGCTATATTTGGAGCATCCTGAGGTTGATTCGTGAGGGAAAAAGGCATCACGGGCTAGAGTTTGGACTGGATCGAGGTATGTAATGATTGTAAATACTGTCCTGAGGGTTTGAAACCCCGGATTTCACCTCGTTGTGCTATTTTGAGGTGACGCACATGCTAGATGACGAGCGTGGAGTCGTGCACCGTTGGAAATTGTGACTTGGTCCATCTTGTACCCATGTCAAGTCGCGTATTTGATTTGAAATATTATTATATTCCATATTTTAGAGATTGATATTATATTTTGGGATGTATGCCATGTTTGGGGCCTTGTGCCGACCTGTTGAGACCCTTAGGGGCATTTTCACTACTTTTCCTCACTCTATTTGTTTTGAAGGCATATCCTCAGTCATGTTTTACCTGTTATCGTTTAAATCTGGTTTTGTCACTTTACTTCTTAAAATATGAAAACTGTTTGGGCTGCGTTCCCTGATTTATTGATGGCCCGAGCGATTGTGAGGTTGATGACTGAGATAGACCGAGGGTCTGATTGTGAGATTGATGACTAAGATAGACCAAAAGTCTGATTGTGACGTTAATGACTGAGAGAGGTCGAGGGCTTGGTTGTGAGGATTATATAGTTATGGATCATCCTACATGCCGCAGAAATATATATATGGATCGGGCCGCACGCGGCAACAATATGTTGGATCAGGCTGCACGTCGCAGCGATATAGCGCTTGGGCGGTAGGATCCCCTTCGGAGTCTGCACACTCGCAGTAAGCGCCGTCGACGAGATATATGGATCAGGCTGCACGCCACAGTGATATATGGATGGGGCTGCACGCCGCAGCGGTTACTATATTGTACCTATTGAGTGTGAGTGCTGATTGTGAGCGCTGACCGATAAGAGTGAGTCATGACTGACTGAGAGGCTTGCCAGAGGGGCTATAGATATACATGTACATGAGTGATGCTTTGCCTGAGAAGCCTGTTAATGAACTTACTATTTTTCACTCCTCCTTAAAATGAGTTTTATCGAATATATTGATTTAATTACTGCTTTCACTCATCTTTAGACCGAGCCTCTATTGAAAATGTTGAGCAAACGCTTTAAACAACTTTCATTCAAACTGAAATTTTTAAGTTATGAAATGGGTATAAATTTCTGTTTCGCCGAGGGGCTGTATATGAACTATGTTTTGCCCGAGGAGCCGATTATGATTTTCATCACTTCTACTATATATATATATATTTCATTATACCTATATTGAAAAGGTTAGAAATATAAAAAAATTAAGGATTTTACTGAAGTTGGGAGTTTAACGAAATGATTTGAATGGTATCCTGATTTGGGAACATGTTGTAATCATTGTGGTGCTATGACGTGGTTGACGTGTTTCTTACTGCTCAGTCTTTATTCACTCTTATTACTTACTGGGTTGGAATACTCATATTACTCTCTGCACCTCGTGTACAGATTCAGGAATTTCAAAACCCGATAGTGGGGGTTGATTGCTCAGAGGCGGAGTCGTCGGAGTTAGCAAGGTGGTTGCATGATGTGCGCATCACTACTTTCCTTCCTCTCATTTTTATTATTGTATTTAGTATATTTTTAGACTCTGGTTGTATTTGGACCTTGGTAGATGCTCATGACTAGTGACACCCCGATGTCAGGCTTGTGTAATTATTTTGCACTTTTTTAAAAAATTTCATTATGAGAACTATTGTTTATAAATGGTATAAAAACAACTTTTATTGGAAAAATGTTTGATTCAGGAATTCTATCGTCTAGCCTAGTTTCATGATAGGTGCCATCACGATCGGGTCGGTTTTGTGTCGTGACAAATTGGGGCAAAATTTTGAGGGGGACCCTCAAAATTCTGAAGTGAGTCCAGCCAATTTCGTCATACGTAGGACAGTCAAAGAATTTCTTTCAAACTGGGGCAGAATTTTGAGGAGGAACCTCAAAATTCTAAAGCAAGGAAGTCACAATGTCTCTAAAATATGTCACAGTCATTGTTTCACCTAACTTACTTGATATCGCATACTACTATATTTTAAACAACTATATTTATCAAATGCATGCATATTTTTCGAAACCTTTATTTCTATGGCAGCCGGATGTTACCCAGGGTAACTCAAATAGGATCTCAAGATAGGAGCACAGTCAAAGCAGAAGACAATGGCATGAACCAACCTTTCCCCCACAGAACTCACAATTTTTCTTTGAATGCAGGTACAAAAAGACAACGATACTCACAGATACATCAAGACGCTGCCTTCAAGACAACAAATTGTCTAGCACAAACAACTTCATCGAAGAAATACTTTACTTTTCCATTTGTCTCTTATTCTTTGCATGAGACTAAGCACTGCCTCCCCAATTGCATAAGGCTAAGCACTGCCTTTTCCCGTATGAGACTAAGCACTGTCTCTTCTTCCTGCATGAGGCTAAGCATTGCCTCCCTAATTGCATGAGACTAAGCATTGTCTCCTCTTCTTGCATGAGGCTAAGCATTGCCTCCCTAATTGCATAAGGCTAAGCACTGCCTTTCCTTGTATCGAGAATAAGCATTGTCTCCTCTTTCGGCACGAGGCTAAGCACTGCCTCCCTTATTTACATGAGACTAAGCATTGTCTCCTCTTCTTGCATGAGGCTAAGCATTGCCTCCTTATTTGTATGAGACTAAGCATTGTCTTTTCTTCTTGTATGAGGCTAAGCATTGCCTCCCTAATTGCATAAGGCTAAGCAATGCCTTTCCTTTCATCAAGACTAATCATATTCTCCCTTACTGCATGCGGCTAAGCATTGCCTCCTTATTTGCATGAGACTAAACATTGTCTCCTCTTCTTGTATGAGGCTAAGTATTGTCTCCCTAATTGCATAAGGCTAAGCACTGCGTTTCCCTGCATCGAGACTAAGCATTGTCTCCCCTTCTTACATGAGGCTAAGCACTTCCTCTTCAATTTCCTAAGGCTAAAAATTGCCATGTCCTTGAATAAAACCAAATGCTATCTCCATTACGCTATTTAAGACCTAGCACTATCCTCCATTCGCCGGAGGCTAAGCATCGCTCTAATCTTACACAAGACTAATCTTTGTCTTGTTTAATTTGCATACTGACCAAGCATCATATCCTTGCATCTCATGGGCTGAAACATTGCCATTTTTGTCCAAAGGCGTCATAGTCCGAAGGCATCATCCTCATAGCCGAAAGATAATATTCCATGGCCTGAGGATCTCTTAATATTATACATCATTATTAAAAGGCATCATGGTTCAGAGGCACCATTCTCATAGCCCGAGGATATCATTTCATGGCATGTGAATCCCTTATCTCACGATTCATGGACCAGGACGTCATGGTCTAAGGACATCATCCTCACCGTCCAAAGACAACTTTCATGGTCCAAAGGAAATTGCATCATGTTTAAATTCTCGCCATAATCCATATATATTTGCATGCATCGTGTTTTAAGTTTTGCAAGTAATTCAGGAAGTAACCATTCTTCAAACGGGAGCAATCTTCGCTCTGATTTTCGTTCATAACATTCACATGCTACATTGTTTCAAACGTAACCGACCACCAGTAATTGCCCACCTTTTACTCTATGACCATTCAGATATTTGCCCTGTGATATATCCATAACGTCTCAAATTCACATTCATGACTTTGCATAAATTCATCTGATACTATCCTTCTCAAAAGAACATTTTCCAAATGTACGACCATTCCTACAACAACTCCAGCGGTTTCATTCACCGTTGGATCCAAAACTACACGCGGCTTGATTCCTGTAGCGCCAAGGATATGCAGGCAACTCAGGAACCAGGGTTCGGCCCCCATTTTTTTAAAATTACATCCTCCCTCACTCAATTCGGCCAAAATTGGTCATCATTTCTTTACCCGACAACTTGTAAGGCCCCGGAAAAATTTGCTAAGTAATTTAGAATTTCGTGGTGCCATGTAGGCTAATTATAATATTTTATGTGCTATTAACATGATGGAAATCAATTGGATTTGGAAAATAACTGTATAAGCCTTATAATAAGTAATGTGGGGTCTAATGGGAGGTCTAAGTCTAAGTCAAGTTTGAAAATTTCATAATGGGCAAAAATTCCAAATGAGTTTGCATAAGTCCACATTTTGGACGAGCATATATAAATATATATATATATATAAGGTTTTATGTTATGAACAACCTATCATATGAAAGTTCTTCTAGTCTAGTTTTCAACGCTTCAAACCGTTCGTCATTTGGACATTCCTACACAAAGTTATGATCAAATTACCAAAGGCTGGAAAAATGCGATCCTGTGTTAGTTCTGCTATCGCAAAACCATTATGCGGTCCGCATAATTGATCTGTGACCGCAAATATGGTCACAAATTAGACCAGTGTAGCCCAATTTTGGGCACCAGTTCTGTGATGCATTTTGCGACCCACATTCCCGTTTTGCGGTCCATTATGCGACCGCAGACCCAATTTCGGAGGCTTATTTTTTCTATTTTTATAACCCGACCCCATTTTGATAAATAGGCTTAGGGCTTCATTTGGGGTTATTTTCTTCTGATTTTAGAGAGGCTGAGAGCATATAGAGAGAGAAAGAAGGATCCTAGCTTCATAATCACCCAAATCTTGCTCAAGTATTCAAGAATCAAGGAAGATAACCACTTGATTGTCCTCCATCCGGGTAAGTCCTTCTTCCAAGATTTCATGTAAGAGGTTAAGGGTTCAAACTAAAATTTATATATCTTTTTTTGTAATTTTCATTTTTGTGACGAAAATAAAGTAAAAAGAGTCAAAATAAGCTGAAATAGCTACATTAAGGCTAAATTAAATATTTACGTGCTAAAAATGTGAAAGATTTGGGGAGGGACAAAAATCACATGTCAACAATATTCGAAATTCTGTTGCCAGAGCTGTCACACCTCCTTTTTGCGCGCCCGCCCCGAAGGGTTAAATGCGCGAGGGGAGTTTTTCCAATTTAAGTGACAATATTCGAAATGGGATTATTTATTTAATTCAGAGTCGCCACTTGGGAAAGGTTTGGTTTTTGGTGTCCCAAGTCACCGGTTTATCTTGAATCCCAAATCGAGGAAATTTTTGACTTTTCCAAATGAAGTCTGCGAACCAGAAATTCTAAGTAAGGAATTCTGTTGACCCGAGGGAAGGTGTTAGGCACCCTCGAATCCCGTGGTTCTAGCACGGTCGCTTAAATTGTTATAATGGCTAAATATCTGATTTAAATACATGTTGTGACTTATGTGCTTTTATTAAGTTTAAACCGCTTTTATTATTATCATTTATTTTTATAGAATTGCAACGTCGTGAAAATGCATCTCGAACCACGTCACAATCAATGCACCCGTAGTTGTTAACACATTTCGACTCCGTTGAGATTTGAATTTGGGTCACATAAATGCGCACCCGAATTTAAGAATGTAATTTAATTAAGTCGCGCCTAAAGAGTCTAACGCGTTATTATCTTTGGGGAAGGCAGTGGAATTCACTAAACAGTCCATCCCAAATTCTAAGTATTTATTATGATCAATTATTGAGGGCCCCGCAATTTGCATTTTTGTTTGGCGAGGCTCGTCTCATTTTTTAGAAAAGGATGTCCTAAAGCGACTACATTTCTATTACATTTGTCTCTAAAAATAAAAGAGAAAGACCAAATTTACTTGTTTAAGCAACTACATACTAAATATTTACTATGTTTGACGAATCCGAATTTTGTTTGATTACCTATTTGGTTGTTTATGAGATGAGAATTACCTCATGCCTTGTCTTCAAGGAGTGAATGAGCTTTGTTAATTTGCTAAGGGGGATTGCAAGCAAACTAATAACGTACACTAAATTTACATTAAACGACCTTCCAGTTTGAATTTTAAAACTAGCTCATTTGGGCTTGATAAATGAAATCAGTTGTTTATTAGGAAAACTACTATTAATTGAACTCAAAAAGTAGTTGCATTATTTCGAAACAGTGAATCTATATCGAAACCCATATCGAACCTATATAGGAACAAGTAATCTAACAAGAGGGTTGGCATATATGGCCATCCTGTTAAAGTAACACCATATGAGAATTAGCTTGGGGTACATTTATCTTGAAATTAAATGGAACCAAATATAACAGATTTGACAGTTCAAAAGTCTAGACAAAATACTTACAGATGCTTGCCACGATTCTATATTATACTGTCATAGCTAAATCGAAACCTAATGGTTATACACATTGAAAATACGTCTGATCTAACAACAATATTATCTGATATGTCAATCAAGATGTGCATAATTCATACAGAGCAATCGTGGTTGGAACTAATTTAAACAAATACAGACCAAGCTACCATTCTAACTATTTTTTTTGAACACAAGGATTGTAAAGTAAACGGATGTTCATTTCTTTATTTCAGCTTCAAACTTCAAACTTTCAGCCAACAAGGTTTCAGGAGTGTGTACCTGGGAATGCTTACAATCGAAGAAGAAAGGAAGTCAGTAGAATGACAATGGCAACAGAAACAGCAGCAGTAACAGGAGGTACCAAATAGAACAGCTCCCAGTGCAAGATACAGTTAGAGCCGATGGAAAAATGGCAGAAAGATAGCAGCAAACAATGCAGTAGAAACAAAGCTCCAAGACAGACCAAATCCAGGAGAAACAAACAATGTGAATCAACCAATGAACTCAGCTGATACTTGAAAGAAAACAGAGTTGATTGAACAGGTTGAACAAACTGAGAATCACACAAACAAGGAAGAAACAGTTGTTGATTTTCTGTATATTTTCCTCTCTCGTAGGTGTCTGTATATATCTAACAATCCAATCTCCAAAAGTCTGAGTTTAGTCTAAAAATCTGCCTGCCTTTTCCTTTTTCAATTTTTTTTTTCAAAATCAATCCCTTTCCCCCTTTTCTAATGGAAGTCCTCTTCTTTTATAAGCCTAAAATCACCCCTTTAACAGCCTGTTAGACAATCAAAAACCTCCTCCCTTTCTTACTGTCTTTCCACTCAATGTTTAAAAAAAATCAAATCCCCCATGAGATTCCCTGACAGTCCCCTTTCCCATTTTATTAACTAAAAGCAGACATGGGCAGCGGGAATATAATCTGACAGCATATGCTGTCAAATTATTTTAATCCAAAAAGGGCCTTTAATGCACATGTTGTGCACAAGTGCATATGCCCTCCAATTCAGATTGCAATTATAAAAACCAATCCTTTTAATTTCTGATTCAAATACATCAATTATAAGTAGCTATAGTTGATTCTCAATTTGATTCAAACAATGTTCAGCAAGACAAATCAAAATGTTATCATTCAAACAGCTAAAACTATTCGACGACATGTATTGAATCGACTATACTAATTACAACATATACAATCAAAGCCAAGGATTAGAATCAAACAGTATTGCACCAAGGGTTCAGATTGTACTGTCAATATAGAGGTTAACTTGGGGATTGATTACTCAAACAGTTTCAATTCAGTCGATTATGCAGTTTATATACACACACATTATCGGTGAATGAGGAAACATTTGACCAAATACAGAGGTCCAGGCAAGGTGTGCAAAAACAGTTGGTAAAATTCAAAACACAAATTAAACAAGACGTTTGGCCATACGAGTAGACCTTTAACAAACACACGAACTGAAATAAAGAAGAGAAAACAAACTTACCTTAAACTCTTTGAAATAAAAAATCAGAAAAATCGACTTGTGTTTGAGCAAACCCTTGTCAAGGTTGAACGGACTTTAATTGAAGTGTTTCTCAAATGAGAAACACTTCGATTAAGGTCCATTAGACCCTAATCTCTTGGCTTAAACAGACACAGACCAGGCTTGGGGTTTCTAGGGTTCGTAGATGGTAGATTTGGGACTTGGGCTTCCATGGTTAGATTCGGACCAAACCAAGCATGGTTTGGTCACGAGGGAGGTCCGGGGACTATCTGGTATGAAACTGGGGTGCATCGGTGTGGATCGAGTTTTGCTCGAATCTTCAAATGAAGATTCGAGAACCTAAGGGATGATTCGAACTAAATGGTCAACAGATCCATGTTCAGGGGGGTGAGGCGGTCCTATGGTGTTAAGGTGGAGGTCACCGGCGTTCATGCCGCCGGGTTTTGGTGAAGGGAGATGGGGGCGGCTCTAGGGTTCCGGGGTTCTGTGAAGACGATGAAAGGTAGGGGGGTCTGGCTGGGGCGTGGGGTAATGGTTATAGGCTTATATATTTAGTGGATAGATGGATCCTGGCCGTTGGATGAGACACGATGAAGGGCCAGGATCCTTCAACTAACGGGAAACGGTGTCGTTTCAAGTGTAAAGGGTTGGGGTCGGTCCGGGTGGAATGGGTCGGGTTCATCATGGGTTATGGGGAAGTGATCTTGGCCGTTGATCAATCTGGGATCAACGGCCTAGATCAGACTCGATCAGTACGACGTCGTTTGGACGCTCTGGATGTCAGCTAGTGTGGACCGGGTACACATGGGGTTTTGGGTTTGATTTTGGACCTTGAATTAAAACGAAAATAGGCCCAAACTAATTTCAACACAATTCTGCACTCTCTTTTTTATTATATTTTTTTTTATTTTAAAACAAAACCTAAGTAAATCAAATTAAAAATCCATTAATTAAAAACTTAATACAATTATTTGCACACATATATTAAAATATTTAAAGCAAATAAAATTAAACAAAATAACAATCACGGACAAAAATGCATATTTATGATTTTTCTATTTAATAAACGGATTACGGTTCAAACTGCACATGACACACATTTTTGTATTTTGTTTTAATAAAAATAAAAAATGGGCCAAAATCATAAATAATTAACAAAGTGCCACGTAAAAATCCAGAAATTGTACAGCAAGACCAATTACTATTATTTTCGTTTCCTTTTGGAGTGAATGTCGCGACAACAAAAAACACGTGCTCACAGCTGCCCCTCTTTGTTCGAAAACACGAAGAGTTTTCGTGCAAAGATAAAGTGAGCGGATATGAGCGATTTTTGCCTATTGGACTACTCCGTGTGAAGCGTTTTTTGAAAGATTTGACCGAATATTCGCTTCAAAGATTTCCTACATATCCTGGGCTACACAGGAATCAGGTCAATGTAGTTCGGGAAGTTTTGGCAGCTGGGACTACCATGGGACTGCAATGCTTGCTGTTACTGCTGTTGTTGTGGTCACCGTCGCTTTACTGACCGCCTTATTACAAACAAAGAAAAATTGGAACTTAACCAAACACTTATATGCATGTCAACTGCTAGTTACAAGATCCCTATCTATGGTTCTTTCGCGACTTGATCTTGGGTCTTAGCTTGATTTTGCTTGGAGACTTCGATCTGAATCTTGATGCTTGCGAGTTGTAGGTGCTTGTTTAATCTCTGGGATGCTGAGTGAGATGCGACTGGCAGAGTCCAAAACCTTAATCAAATGTTGGAGTCGATCCGCCTTCCATTTACTCCGATATCTCGGGACATCTTCTTTTTTGTCTTTTTCTTCTTTGATTCTGAGATGAGACTCATCTCGTGAGTCGTTTCGATCCGTGTGGATCGAGGTTAGACCTGCTGGGAAGAACAAACGAACGAAATTTTCTGCCCCAGTTTCACTAGAAAATTTCGTGAATTATTTGCCAGGAAGTTCATAAAATCGATGAAAGAAGATATAAATGATCAGTTCAGGGTTGGAGCCCTAGTACCGGCTAGCTGGGGAGAAGTTCAGTTTAGAGTTGAAATTATAATACTGACCAACTAGGGAAAAGTTCAGCTTAGGGTTGGGACCCTAATCCTGACTAAATGAAAAGAGTTCAGTTAAGGTTTAAATCCCTAATGCTGACTAAAGGAAAGTTCAGTTTAGGGTTTTAAAACCCTAATGCTGACTAAAGGAAAAAGTTTAGTTTAGGGTTTAAACCCCTAATGCTGACTAAAGGAAAGTTCGGTTTAGGGTTTTAAAACCCTAATGCTGACTAAAGGAAAAAGTTCAATTTAGGGTTTAAGACCCTAATGCTGACTAAAGGAAAGAGTTCAGTTCAGGGTTTAAAAACCCTGATGCTGACTAAATGGAAAACTTCAGTTTAGGGTTTAAAACCCTAATGCTGACTGAATGGAAAAGTTCAGTTTAGGGTTTAAAACCCTAATGCTGACTGAAGGGAAAAGTTCAGTTTAGGGTTTAAAACCCTAATGTTGATTAAAGGAAAAGGTTCAGTTTAGGGTTTAAAACCCTAATGCTGACTGAATGGAAAAGTTCAGTTTAGGGTTTAAAACCCTAATGCTGACTAAAGGAAAGAGTTCAGTTCAGGGTTTAAAACCCTGATGCTGACTAAAGGAAAGAGTTCAGTTCAGGGTTTAAAACCTTGATGCTGACTGAATGGAAAAGTTCAGTTTAGGGTTTAAAACCCTAATGCTAACTAAATGGAAAAGTTCAGTTTAGGGTTTAAAACCCTAATGCTGACTGAAGGGAAAAGTTCAGTTTAGGGTTTAAAACCCTAATGCTGATTAAAGGAAAAGGTTCAGTTTAGGGTTTAAAACCCTAATGTTGACTGAATGGAAAAGTTCAGTTTAGGGTTTAAAACCCTAATGGTGACTGAAAGGAAAAGTTCAGTTTAGGGTTTAGAACCCTAATGCTGACTGAATGGAAAAAGTTCAGTTTAGGGTTTAAAACCCTAATGCTGACTGAATGGAAAAGTTCAGTTTAAGGTTTAAAACCCTAATGCTGGCTGAAAGGAAAAGTTCAGTTTAGGGTTTAAAACCCTAATGTTGACTGAATGGAAAAGTTCAGTTCAGAGTTTAAAACCCTAATGCTGACTAAAGGAAAGAGTTCAGTTCAGGGTTTAAAACCCTGATGCTGAGTGAATGGAAAAGTTCAGTTTAGGGTTTAAAACCCTAATGCTGACTGAATGGAAAAGTTCAGTTTAGGGTTTAAAACCCTAATGCTGATTAAAGGAAAAGGTTCAGTTTAGGGTTTAAAACCCTAATGCTGACTGAATGGAAAAGTTCAGTTTAGGGTTTAAAACCCTAATGCTGACTGAAAGGAAAAGTTCAGTTTAGGATTTAAAAGCCTAATGCTAACTGAATGGAATAAAACCCTAATGCTGACTGAATGGAAAAGTTCAGTTTAGGGTTTAAAACCCTAATGCTGACTGAATGGAAAAGTTCAGTTTAGGGTTTAAAACCCTAATGCTGACTGAATGGAAAAGTTCAGTTCAGGGTTTAAAACCCTGATGCTGACTGAATGGAAAAGTTCAGTTCAGGGTTTAAAACCCTGATGCTGACTAAATGGAAAAGTTCAGTTTAGGGTTTAAAACCCTAATGCTGACTGAATGGAAAAGTTCAGTTTAGGGTTTAAAACCCTAATGCTGACTGAATGGAAAAGTTCAGTTTATGGTTTAAAACCCTAATGTTGACTGAAAGGAAAAGTTCATTTTAGGGTTTAAAACCCTAATGTTGACTGAAAGGAAAAGAGTTCAGTTCAGGGTTTAAAACCCTAATGCTGACCAAATGGAAAAGTTCAGTTTAGGGTTTAAAACCCTAATGCTGACTGGCTGGGGACAAAGTTCGAGAATACTAACCGACCTCTTTTTTTGAATTTTCTTGTTTTAGTAGAAGATAAAAGGGAGTCTCGTGGAAACTTACCTTTCGAGTGAATTCCTTATTGCCAAAATATTTCTTGTACCCATGTACCTTCTTCTTTGGGCGACACCTGCTTCTTGCACGGTTGTCTTGGATTATACCTGTTTCAACTTTTCAGACAAAGAACAATTGTTAGTTCGGAAATGACGGTCGGTTCGGTGACCTTGATCGTTCCCAATTGCTTTGTTGCGTCTCTATTTCTGTTGCGAAGTCCCGCCATTGATTTGATTCGAATGGCGAAACCTTTAGACTGCTCAGGCTTGTATTTCCGGATTCTGTGATGATTTGCCTCGTAAGGCCTCTTTTTTTCTTTTTGTCCCGTTTTGATTGAAGATTCTCAACGGGGATTCTATTGGGGATACTCTGTGGGGATTTGTACAAAAGGAAGCTCTGTGGGGGGAATATTTACAAAGTGTATTCTTTGTGTGGATTTTTGTACAACGGGGCATGCTGGGGATTTTGTTTCAAAGCGGGCTTTCTAGGATTTGTTGGGGTAAGCTTGTTGGGGAATTTTTACAAAGGGACTCGCTGGGGATGTGACGGGGATTTGGGTCCCCTTTTTTTTTTTTTAACAAAGGGAAGACCCTGTGGGGATCTGTACAAGAGAAAATCTGTGTGGATTTCGCTGGAGCAGACCTTTTAGGGAATATTTACAAAGTGGATTCTTTGTGCGGATTCGCACAAAAGGAAGCCCTGTGGGGATTTGTCCGAGGCGGACTTGCTGGGGAAATTTCTATCTTTCCTCTTTACTTCGAATGCCGTCAAACATCATGATTCTTCAGGTTTAGACAGACGTACCAACGAAACGAGGTGTTTTCCTTCATGAAACGGAATTCCGTGCAACCAAACCTGCCACCTGTCCTTTCCGGTATATCTAGAACTTGGGGTTAAACATGAAAGAGATTTGAAGAAAAACAAAGAAAAGAGAAAACGAATTTCAGAAAAGGAGTATCGCCTTCGGGACGAGAAAGACTTATCTGAGGAAGACAATGCTGGCTTTAAATGGACATGACATGCTTTTTGGACTGGACGCCTGATCTTCAATGAACTTGCATTTCCTGCCAAACCAAAACGGATCTGTGATTCCAAACCGGTGGAACTTTGCCGAGATCTCCTTGTGGTGGAGTCATTCTTTTCGGCCAACAGCGCCCTTTTGCGGGTTTTCGCTGGCTGACCTCTCTCGTTTCTCTTCCTGTCATCGCTTGATAGCACTCTTTGCGAGTTTTTACTAAACAAGCTCTCTCATTTTGGTTTCTCTACTCCCGTCGTCTCGGGTGCCCGAAGGTTTTCACCAACGAGACTCTCTCATTTTATCTCTCAATTTAAAATGTGCCGGTCTCCATTCGTGACGCTTATTGGCTTCCTGCTATCTTTGGTAATTGATCTGAAGGCGCGTGCTCGGTAAAGAGAGGTAGATGATACTAACTTCTAAACCGCTCGACGTGCCCCGGTTTCAATTTCAGGGTAAATGGGATTTTATTGTTGGTGTGACTGAACCTCAGGGAGAGGCTGCCTATGTATCCTTTCGGAATCAAGTCAAACGTAGTTCAGGCTCAATCAATTGTTGGTTTTTTTTTTCTTTTTTTTTCATCAGGGATTTTTTTTTTGATCCTCAAACCTAACTGCAATGGCTAGTCGTGTGGGACTTAACCTTTCCAACTTTATTTTGCCTTTGTAGGCCTTTCTTTTCTGTCTTCCTTCTTCCAATTTCAATTTTAGAGCATTTGGGGGTACCTTGGTTTCTTCGAATTTGCTGAGGCGATTAGCCATATGAAACTCAACTCTTTCAACTTCAATTGCCTTTATAGGCGCTTTAATTTGATTTTCTCCTTCCAAGAGTTTTGATTCCTGAGCATCGGCCGCCATGGCCAGTCGAGGTCGACTTGATGCACCTGCTGAGGCTGGGTGCCTTTTGCACATTAGCGTGTATCAAACGAAAGCCCTGTAAATCAGTCTTGCCAATCTTTCTTTGTCTTGGTTTTGGAACAGTGTTAGACCAAAAGGGATTCAAAGAGAAACAAATAATTGAATGGAGAAAAAGTTTAAAAACTAGAAGTGTCCCTTTCGGGCAAAGGAGAGAAGGACTTATCTGGAGTACATGCGGACTTCAATGAACATGACATGCCTTTTGGACTGGATGCATGATCTGTATAAACCGTCCGACTCTCAAAAATTCATCACAACTTTGCCTTGAATACCGAGGAACCTTGCCAGGACTCTATTGATGTTGATGGCTGTGAGGATCTTATTTTCGATCACGGGCGCCCTTTGTGGGTTTTCACGAGCTGGCATTTTTCATTTTATTTCTTGCCATCTCGTTATAGTGCTCGTGTGGGTTTGCATTAATAAAACTTCTCATTTTGATTTTCTCTGCTTACCGTCGCCTTACGGTGCCCGTGTGGGTTTTCACCAATAAGACTCTCTCATTTTATTCTTCTCATTTTGTTGTATCAGGTCCAAATAACTCCATCTTCCCATTTTGAACCGCTTTGCCGATTGATCAGAAGGACTTGAACAAGGTTTGGGGTAAAAGAATTTGGATTGAACTACAACTTTGGAACCTTTTGGGCGGGATTATTGCCGAACCATTATAACTTCTGCCCCAGTTTCACTTTTGGGGAACTTCTTGTATTTTTGTTTTGGTGCGACTGAACCCCAAGGAGAGGTTGCCTACGTATCCTTTCGGAATCAAGTCAAACGTAGTTCAGGCCACTTTTGTTTTTGGATTTTTTATTTGTTTTTCTGATTTGCCTTGTTTTTCACTTCCCTTCCCATTTTTCATGTTCATCATCTTTTTTTTTGAATATATATTTTCTTATTTTTTCCAATTCTTTCTTCTTCTTCTTTTTTTCATTTTTCCTTTTCATTTCAAATTCTTCTTCTTTTTTTTCATTTTATTTTCAATAATATTTTCAGGTTCCAAAGAGGGCAATCAAAGATGAGTAACCAACTCAAATGGGTTTGCAAAGGGTTGATAGTGTTTGGGTAGCGAGAATGAAAGCCTTCGTCATCTCAAACGAAAAATGTTAGAACTATATATTGGATCCAACATAGTACCTTTTGACTGCATTTGCATTGACAGTTATTTCAAGGACGTTTCCTTCGATGTGTCCCAAGTACAACGCACTATTTTGGTAGTACTCTTGTTGCAATGTATGTACCTTTCCAATCTGGACCCGATCTTCTTTCAGCTTTTCCAAATCTTTGTCTTGTTTCCTTAAGCTATTTTTCATTGCGACCCAATTCTTGATTCATTATTTCGAGGTCTGACATAGTTTTAAGATCCGGGCATGAAGTCCACAAGCATGTCATATTATTGAAATCTGCATTTAACATAACTAAAAGAAAATGAGAAAATTCACAAGATTTAAGAAAAGAGACATTCCGGGAAAATGAAATATCAATTTCATTTGATTTTCTTTTTGATTTTTTTTTTGTTTTTTGTTTTTTTTTTTAATTTTTGAAGATAGAAGGGTTTACATTGGAAAGTAAGACAATAAAGTAAAACATCTCGATCACACCCTAAGACAATCTAGATGCTGAAAGGATAGCAAGACTGGCTACCGAGACTCCCGTCTGATGGGGAACTTTCAGGCTTGGCAATCGTTTTTTTTTTTTGGCTTTTCTTCTGTCTCGGCAATGGCTGCAATAGCCTTCAGTGCCGGATCAAATTCCTCAGCTTCACAGATCATTCCGTCTATTGGCCCGTTTGTGAGAGTAGGTAGGGGAATGTTCATCATATTAGGAACTTTTTCGTCCCGGAGAACGATTCTTTCAGCTTCAATCAAGTCTTCAATTGCCATTTTGAGGGTCCAATGACCAACAGTCCTTTGTACCGTGCCTCACTGTTCCGGAGTGGCATTCACATCTAGTATCAGCTCGATGCGGGAGGGGGGACCCGGTGTTTGGCCGATTTGGGGCCACTGGATACAACAGACTTCGCCTGACTGGCTTTTGGAACAAGCCTGAGTATGATTCACCAATAGGGGTGAACTGATCCCTTTTGAAAGACTCTCTTGGGTGAGGATTGTACTGAGGAATATTTGATTGGTGACTATATGGAGCTTGGTAAGGATGGACATTTCTAGGAGGTGGAGCTCAGTTTTGTGTATAATGTTGTGGCCGCGTGCAAGGCTGCTCATCACTACATACCAACAAAACCAATCACCTGAACAGAACCTGGCTAATTTACTCACACACACAACCTTGTTAGTTTTGAAGCATTTAACATATAGGAAATAACACGATGGGATGTAATGCACCTAAACAGTTAAACGTTTTTACCATGTGTTTGAACGGGTTGCATGTTTCATCCCGACCCTAAACTAGCCCTCTTCACTATGTACCTCTTTTCTTTTATTCTTGCCTCTCTTTAGTCACTCTTGATCTTGTTTTTGCCGCTCTTTTATTTTTTGCACTCTTTTTTTTCTTTTTTCCTTTTTGTTTTTTTTCTATTTTCTTTTTCACTCGATTTTCTTTTTCCTTTTCTTTCAGTTTGTTTTTTTTTCTCAATTTATTTTATAGCTATGATCGAATCCGATGGAGATTGCCTACGTATCATGACCCCGCATGAATCAGATCTTGCGTAGTTCGGGCCAAATGAAAGGTAAAAGTAATGAAACATTTTTTTTCTTCATAATAAAAAATTGGGTTTCAACACTCACAAAATGCAACCGAACGGTTATTTTTTGCAAACGTGGCCCCTTCCAAATTTCACATGAATTTTGAGGCCGGGGAGGATCATTTTACAAACTTGTCCGTTCTTTTACGAAAATAACCTTTCGACAACTGAAAGATACTCTAAGGCTACTTCGGCAAGAACGGTTTAAGACGCGACCGAAGCTGGCTCGGCTTATTATGACAAAATTCAAACGGTATTCACCCGACCGCTGACTCTTTGTTTTTTTTTGTTTTTTTTTAAATTACAATAAAAACCTGGTGTTGCAAACACGGCCCTTCAGCGCCTCGGGGCGAAGGTTTTTAAGGCTGTGTGGGTCTACTGGACAAAAAATACTAAACAAGACCCAAAGGTGGCTGTTTATGCAAAGTCAACCTTTCCGGCGTCCCTTTCGGGAACATTCGGCTATTTATGACAAAACAGCATCACCTGACTTATTTATGACTCTTTTTATCGTTTTTCAAATTAGAAAACTCAATATTGCCAACACGGCCTTTCAACGCCTCGGTGACGAAGATTTTAAGGCTGTGTGGGTCAACTGGACCAAACCTTAAAAAATGACCCAAAGGTGGCTGTTTATGCAAAGTCAGCCTTCCGGCGTCCCTTTCGGGAACATTCGGCTATTTATGACAAAACAGCATCACCTGACTTATTTATGACTCTTTTTATCGTTTTTCAAATTAGAAAACTCAATATTGCCAACACGGCCTTTCAACGCCTCGGTGACGAAGATTTTAAGGCTGTGTGGGTCAACTGGACCAAACCTTAAAAAATGACCCAAAGGTGGCTGTTTATGCAAAGTCAGCCTTCCGGCGTCCCTTTCGGGAACATTCGGCTATTTATGACAAAACAACATCACCTGACTTATTTATGACAGATTTAAAATTTGACATATATTTTTGGCTATTTTTAGCAAAAGGGAAGGTTGGACACCACCCAACTTATTTATGGCAAAACTTAAAATTTGACACGTTTTTATTTATTTATTGATTTTGGCTGTCGCACCTCCTTTTTACCGCGCCCGCGGGGCGCGTGGGGAGTTTTCTCCAATTGAAGGACAGTCGAAACGGGATTTATTTAATTATTTCAGAGTCGCCACCTGGGAATTTTAAGGCGTCCCAAGTCACCGGTTTTAATCCCTGAATCGAGGAGAATATGACTCTGTTTATTATTCTGCGAACCAGAAATCCTGAGTAAGGAATTCTGTTAATCCGGAAGAAGGTGTTAGGCATTTCCGAATTCCGTGGTTCTAGCACGGTCGCTTAACTGTTTTTATTATTGGCTTAATTATCTTGATTTTTATTAAATACTTTTTGTTACGTGATTTTTCTACCGCTTTTACTTATTGTGATTAAGGACCCTTCTTTGAATCGAATTACGCGTACGTATATTCGTGTTATAAATTTAAAAATGCGGAATTGTGTCACGCGTACGTGTACACGATAATCTTGATAATATATAAAAAAATGATTTTTCGAAATTATGTCGAATCAAGAATATTCGTCTTTCTTAAATAGTGAACCGCACATCTCGGGTTTTATGAAATAAATTTAATATTTTCCAAAGAAATTCGTTTTTATTAAATATTCACTCGAAATTGCGCGTACGCATAATCCGAATTTTTGCTTTTAAAAATATAATCAGGGTCTGCGAACGCATCCCGGATTGCGCAAAATCTTTGTTAATAATATTATGGACTTTCCCCAAATTGTTTATTATATCATGAGAAATATCCATTTAAGATACCCTTGAACTCTTGAAAAGAATTCACAATTTATTAAATGTTGCTCGTCGATTGTAATTCCCGCGTATAAATTATATTTATCCAGACTATTCAAATTCAAAGAAAAGAATAAAAATATGATTAACACTATTTTCGGCAAATACAACATTATATATCTATCAAAGAATGAATTGCATATGAAACTAAAAAATGATTCATAAAGGGAAGAAATATTTTCCAAGAATTTTATTTATTTTTATTTAGTGCAAATTCTATTTCTACTTACCATTGATATAAAGTATTGCAATTTATGCTTGTACACCTCATTTTATTCTCATATACTTGCTTTTGATCTAATTGGCCTAATTGTTTGGTTAATTTATTTATGAGGGTGAATAGGCATCAAGTTGATAAGAAAGGAATTATTATACAAGCTAATTCAATAAAATTGCCTTACATGCAACCTAACTGTATGTCGTAAACACCGTAACAAGCTACATCATATCACCTTTCGCTAATGGTTATACACACATCTATTATTTTATACATGAAAAAAACCACCAACACCATTTTAACCTTATTTAACAATAGATGTTACTAATGTAGTTTTCTTGATATTTCTACATTACTCTTCACTTAGCTAACAACACCAAAAAATTTAAATAATGGCCAACATTCATGCCCTATTCCCTGCCTTGACAATTCAATCATATACTTTAATGAAATTCTAGAATAGATAATATTATTACAACACTTATATGAATTTCAAAAGAGAATGATTAACTGAATATTAACATGTCAGGCATGCTACTATATTAAGCGACATGAAACAAAACTGAAATTTATAATAACAACTTAGATAAATGAAAAAATAGAATTGCAATTCAATCTTCATCGATTTGTCATGCTGAATCTCTTTCCAACATAGAATTTAAAAGATAAGTACCTGAAAATGAAGGTAAAAGAAGTAAATTTCAGCAGTTGCAGCAGTAACAAAATACTGGTAGAATATCAGTACTTCCACATATTTGAGCAATAATAAGACCCGAGAAACCCAGATTCACAAGAGCAAAGCTTCTTAAAGAATTTCAGATTTTAAAACCAAATAGTATCAATACACAGACTAGGACAGATTCCAAAAGAACAACAAGGTTTCGGATTTTTCTTTTCTTTTCTATTTTTCTGTTTCAGCTTCACTGTGTGTGTGTGTGTGCGAATATTCTCTTTTGGTTTCTTTTCTGTTTCTTCTTCCTCTTCAAATTCCAAGAGGAATCTGATTTTTCTGCTTGATTTTTTCTTTTATCTCACTCTAGGTGTATTTTTCTTAAATTCTCTCTTAAAATCTGCTTTAAAATCTGATCCTCAAATCTCTCAATCTCTTCCTATTTTTTCTTCTGAACTCTCCTCTTAAAATCTGATTTTTTCTTGTCTTTCCTTTCTTTCTGTCTGAAAGGCTCCCTTAAGTCAATCCCAATCCCTCTCTATTTATACAGGGCTGGTCCTATCTTTTTAAGTGCTGCCTGGACCCCTTTTCTTCTTTAAAAAACAGAAAGTTCCATTAAAACTGCTTTTTAATACTTTAAGTGATCTTATCCTGATTTTAAGCAGCCCATTACCCTTTGTTTCCCATTATCCCATTAAATTAAAAGTCATTAACAAACCACTTTCAGCCCACTATTATATCATATTACCCTTACTGTTTTATCCCAGAAATGCCCCCTGAATCCTACTGTGATTACTATTATTACTGCTGTCAAACTTAAAATCTAACAATACAGATTTTTAAAATCTGTTCAAACCTGATTATTAATCTGATTTAAGACAGCTACAACCAATCCTAAAGTTTTGGACTGAATCCTAACTAAGAATGTAACCTTCTAACACAATTACATCTAATCAACATTTGTAAAATCACACTGAATTCAGAACTAACATCATAACAACATATTACTGAAATTATTATAACAATTCAGACTGGACTTAACACATTGAACCAAGATCAAACACACACAGGAGCATTGTCAATATACTGACAATGCCCTGTTCAGAAAACAATATATACACATCATACATTTGAATTTACTGATTTGCAAACAAACATGATTTAATTGACGAGTATTAATCAGTTGGCTATTTACAACATTTGTCCATAATCAGTCTAAAACAATAGAAGCAGACTGTTTCAATCAGCATTATCATAAATGAGAATTCATAATATAACTAATCGACGAACTTAATCGAGTCGATTACTTACATTGTAAATAATCACAACCCACAGAAACAGTTTCATATTTTGATCATATAGACGGGCATGAGACAAAGATGACAGAATTAATCAAATAAAAATCATGAAAAATTAACAAGTTATTAAACAAACAATTATTCATGTAAGAAACAAAAAAGAAATAAGGAAAGTACCTCTAAATCTTTAAATTCAACCGGACTCGAACTCAACTCGGATTTGGACTTTGTTTGAAATCAAACAGACCTTAGTCGAAGTATTTTCCACTGAAAATACTTCGACTAAGGTCGATTAAACCTCAATCTTCTATTTAATTTGAACAGAATCCAAAAGTCTGGTATTTCTAGGGTTCTTGAAGGTTCGATTTGGGAGTTAACCATTTCTGGTCAGATTCGAGGGGGACCAAATACGACACAAGGGTGAGGGTAGCCTAGGGGTCATTTGGTGTCAGTTTAGAATAGATCTGAGTTTGTTCTTGTTTGGTCCGAATCTTCAAAAGAAGATTCGAGAAGCTCGGAAATGATTCGAGCCAAACAAACATCAGATCCATAACGAGGCACGCTAGGGGGTACTATGGTGTTAACTAGGGGTTGTTTGGTTTAGATCTAAGCTCGGCTCGAATCTTCAAATGAAGATTCGAGAACCTTCAGGAAGATTCGAGCCAAGTGGCTAACATATCTGGATAGAGGATGTTCAGGGGGTTCTAGGGTGTTAGTTTGGTGACCGGCGGTGTTGATGCCGCCGGGTTTCAGGCGATGGGGAATAGGGACGGCTAGGTTTAGGGGTCTGTTTGGGAAGACGATGAACAGGAGAGGAGGGGGGTGTTTAGTTAGGGGGGCCGGAGTAAGGATTATGGGTTTATATAGGGGAATGGTGGATTAATCTTGACCGTTGGATCAAGGAGAATAGATGGCCAGGATTAGTTCATTTAGCCAAACGGTGTCGTTTGGTTTACTGCTGGGGTCGGGCTGAATCGGGGCATTGGGTCAGGTAATGGCTATGGGTTAAGGTTCGTGGGATCTCAACCGTTGGTTGTCTTTGATCCAACGGCCTTTGATGAGGGACGACCAAACGTTGTCGTTTTGGTTTGTTTGAATTTGGACCGGACCTAGGAGTGTTGGAATTGGGCTGTGGAAGGGTAATTTGATTTGGGCCTGGATTTAAATCCATGTCCGATTTTCCCATTCTATTTTATTTTATTTTCTAATTTTATTATTAATCATTAAAAAATCCTAATAAAATTATAAAACAATTTTTAACCTTACACAAAATATTAATTACTTTATAACAACTATTTAACACATAGTCAAAACATTAATCACACAGTAACATATTTAAAAATAGAACGAATGCATATTTTTTTGTGATTTTTTTAAATTATCTTTCAAATGCATAATTAAATCCTATATGCATGCAACATGTATTTTATTTTAATTTTCATTTCATTATGACAAAGTAAACATTTACGGACAAAACATAAATATTTAACACCATGCAAATTCAAAAATTACACAGTAAAAGAAATTTATTTTATTTTTTGATTTATTTTGGAGTAGTTTTCGTAAGGCAAAAATCACGTGCTCACAGCTGCCCCTCTTTGTGCGGAAACTCGAAGAGTTTTCGTGCAAAGATAAAGTGAGCGGATACGAGCGATTTTTGCCCGTTCAAATACTCCGTGGGAAGCATTTTTTGAAAGATTTGACCGAACCTCTGCTTCAAAGGTTTCCTACATATCCTTGGCTATAAAGGAATCAGGTCAATGTAGTTCGGGAAGTTTTGGGTAGCTGGGACTACCGTGGGACTGTGATGTTACTGCTGCTTCGTGCTGTTTTTACTGCTTGCTGACCTCCTTATTACACCTTACTTCAAAGGTAATACAAAAAGCTAAACTAGACTATGGTACATGAATTATAAAATCTTATCTAGATCATGCCCTTGCGTTTCTTGTTGTCTTGATGTCTTGTTGACTCTTGGGCATTTGGCTTATTCCGTATTCTTTTCATTGTGTCCCATATTTTCTTATCTGTTTGGGACTCTTGTTGTTTCCAGCTGGGGACTTTGTTGAACTCCTCTGCTTTATTGACTCTAAATGTGCTCCTTTCTCATATGAGCGGGTTTTTGATTTCAACACTTCAATTGTACTCCCTTGTTCTCCAGGTGGGTGCCTGACTGCGGATTCATCCTCATTCTCCAGGTGGACGCCTGACTTCTTCTTTTCTTTGTCCTCATTCTTCAGGTGGACACCTGACTGCTTCTTTTCTTTATCCTCATTCTCCAGGTGGACGCCTGATTTCTTCTTAACTTCTTCATCCTTATTCTCCAGATGGACGCCTGATTTCTTCAATTCTTTCTCCTCATTCTCCAGGTGGACGCCTGACTTCTTTTTAACTTCTTCATCCTCATTCTCTAGGTGGACGCCTGATTTCTTCAATTCTTTGTCCTCATTCTCTAGGTGGACGTCTGACTTCTTTTTAACTTCTTCATCCTCATTCTCCAGGTGGACGCCTGACTTCTTCAATTCTTCATCCTCATTCTCTAGGTGGACGCCTGACTTTTTCTTAATTCCTTTATCCTCATTCTCCAGGTGGACACCTGACTTCTTCTTAATTCCTTTATCCTCATTCTCCAGGTGGACGCCTGACTTTCCAACTCTTATCCTCATTCTCCAGGTGGACGCCTGATTTCTTTAATTCTTTGTCCTCATTCTCCAGGTGGACACCTGACTTCTTTAATTCTCATCCTCATTCTCCAGGTGGACGCCTGATTTCTTCAATTCTTTGTCCTCATTCTCCAGGTGGACGCCTGACTTCTTTAATTTTCATCCTCATTCTCCAGGTGGATGCCTGATTTCTTCTTTTTCATCCTCATTCTCCAGGTGGACGCCTGACTTCTTTAATTCTTCATCCTCGTTCTCCAGGTGGACGCCTGACTTCTTCAATTCTTCATCCTCATTCTCCAGGTGGACGCCTGACTTCTTTAATTCTTCATCCTCGTTCTCCAGGTGGACGCCTGATTTCTTCTTTTTTCATCCTCATTCTCCAGGTGGACGCCTGACTTTTTTAATTCTTATCCTCATTCTCCAGGTGGACGCCTGACTTCTTCAATTCTCATCCTCATTCTCCAGGTGGACGCCTGACTTCTTTAATTCTCATCCTCATTCTCCAGGTGGACGCCTGATTTCTTTAATTCTTCGTCCTCGTTCTCCAGGTGGACGCCTGACTTCTTCAATTCTTCATCCTCATTCTCCAGGTGGACGCCTGACTTCTTTAATTCTTCATCCTCATTCTCCAGGTGGACGCCTGATTTCTTCTTTTCTCATCCTCATTCTCCAGGTGGACGCCTGACTTCTTCTTTTTCATCCTCATTCTCCAGGTGGACGCCTGACTTCTTTAATTCTTATCCTCGTTCTCCATGTGGACGCCTGATTTCTTCTTCTCATCCTCATTCTCCAGGTAGACGCCTGACTTCTTCAATTCTCATCCTCATTCTCCAGGTGGACGCCTGATTTCTTTTTAACTTCTTATCCTCATTCTCCAGGTGGACGCCTGATTTCTTTAATTCTTTATCATGTATTTCTTGACACAAATATTGTCTTTGCCCCTGTTTTAAATCAAAGAAAACTTCGTTAGTTTAAAGCAGGGTGGTTAACTGGGGTATTCTTGCTGATGGTGAGGCTTCTTCTTCGTCTTGTTTTATTGTCTTGGAATGGTTGGAAAAGACCGTTTTGTCTTTGTAATTGATCCTTGACTATAGGATTCCCCTCTGTATATTTTCCTTCAAACCCTTTTAACTGTAATCATATGTCCCTCCTGACATTGCTGATCCATTGTTGATTTCACTTTTCTTCCTCCCATATCTTATTATTTTTATCTCCTGCCTTTCATGGTCGTTTTTTGTATCATGTAATCCTTGAATCTTGGTAGTATACCTTGACATTCCTTCTTATTTGTTTGGAATAAAACTTATCTCAAAGCTTTAGAAAAGTAAGATTATTAGTGACGAAACGTGCTGATTTCGACAATTATAGAATGAAAAAAAAAATCCAAATTTGGATGACTGTCGGAGAAGGAATAAACTTATCTGATTGGAGTCACTGGCGCCAATGATCAGGGTATGCATTTTGGATTAATCAACTCAGTCTTTAATCAATCTCCTTTCAATTGTCTCATTTTTGTTTTCCCCAAAATTTCCGTAATCCAACTTCATTTTTCATTTCACAGACCTGTTGGACTTGAAATATCTCAAAGAGTTTTCACCGATAAACCTTCCTCATTTGTTCATTTCTTACTTCTTTTTCGCCTTATGGTGCCTACGAAGGCTTTCACCAATAAGACTCTCTCATTTTACTTTCTCTCAACTTACCTTGCCTTATGGTGCCCGTGTGGGTTTTCACCTATAAGACTCTCTCATTTTTACTTTCTCTCAACTTGTTTGTACCAGAGTGTTACGAAACATCTTCATTTGTTTGTCTCAGCATTTTTCTAAGATTGATCGAAAGGTCTTTTTGGTATGTGGTTAGAAATGGAAAAGGTATTAAAAGCTAAAATAGCTTTGGTATGGGTTTAAAATTACAACTCTTGGAATCTTTTTCTTATTTCCAATACAACTCCTGCCCCAGTTTTCTTGATTGGGGTCTCTTGATGTTTCTTTTTGTGCACATTATGTATATTGTGCACCCTATGACCGAGCCGTGAGGCGCCTACGTATCCTTCTTTGAGGAATCAGGTCAAATGTAGTTCACCAAATGATAGTGATTTCTTTTCTCTTTTTTTTATTTTTTATTTTTTTATATATGATTTTCATTGATTCCAAGAGAAGGTAAGAAAGAAACAAATATGGCTCGAAGGGGAAGCAAATGGTATAGTGTTTGGATAGCAGAATAAAATGCCTTTGTCATTCCAATCTTCGAAATAATGCTAAATACAAACATTCAAAAAGTTATGCATAATATCTCTTTACCGCATCAGAATTGATCGCCATGTATATGCATTTGCCTTCAATATCTGTTAAGCATAGTGCACCATTCAATAATACTCTGGTCACAATGAATGGTCCTTGCCAATTCGGGGCAAATTTGCCTTTTGCCTCAACCTGATGTGGAAGAATACGTTTCAGCACATGTTGACCCACTTCGAACTTCCGTGGACGCACTTTTTTGTTGTATGCTCTTACTATTCTTCTTTGATATAATTGACCATGACATACTGCGGCCAATCGTTTTTCATCAATCAAGTCTAACTGTTCCAGACGGGTTTTGACCCACTCATCATCATCAATCTTTGCTTCGGCGATGATCCGAAGGGAAGGAATCTCAATTTCTACAGGAATTACTGCTTCAGTGCCATATACCAACAAATAAGGAGTTGCTCCTACTGAAGTGAGAACAGTAGTGCGGTATCCCAATAATGCAAATGATAATTTTTCATGCCATTGTCTTGAACCTTCTACCATTTTCCGAAGTATCTTTTTTTATGTTTTTGTTGGCTGCCTCGACTACTCCATTCGCCTTGGGCCGATATGGGGTAGAGTTGCGATGTGTAATCTTAAACTGTTGACATACTTCCTTCATTAAGTTGCTGTTAAGATTAGCACCGTTATTTGTGATGATCACTTTTGGGATTCCGAATCGACATATGATATTTGAGTGGACAAAATCGACCACGGCTTTCTTGGTCACCGACTTGAATGTCTTGGCCTCAACCCATTTGGTAAAATAATCAATGGTTACTAGAATGAACTTGTGCCCATTGGATGCTGCCGGCTCAATTGATCCAATCACATCCATGCCCCAAGCAATGAAGGGCCATGGTGCCGACATTGTGTGTAACTCGGATGGTGGAGAATGAATCAAATCTCCGTGTATCTGGCATTGATGACACTTGCGCACAAAACTGATACAATCTCGCTCCATGGTAAGCCAATAGTAACCAGCTCGGAGGATTTTCTTTGCCAACACATATCCGCTCATGTGGGGTCCACAAACTCCCGAATGTACTTCAGACATGACAGCTGTAGCTTGTCTGGCATCTATGCATCTTAATAATCCAAGATCTGGTGTTCTTTTATACAAAACTCCTCCGCTTAAGAAGAATCCATTTGCCAATCGCCTAATGGTCCTCTTTTGATCTCCTGTGGCTTGTGCGGGATATATCCCCATCCTGATATACTCCTTGATATCGTGGAACCATGGTTCACCATCAAATTCTTCTTCAACCATATTGCAATAAGCGTGCTGATCGTGGACTTGAATATGTATCGGATCTACATAAGCTTTGTCCGGATGATGCAACATTGATGCCAGGGTAGCCAATGCATCGGCAACCTCATTATGGATTCTTGGAATATGTTGGAACTCCACTGATTGAAACCGCTGACAAAGATCATGTAGACATTGTCGGTATGGTATGAGCTTCAAGTCTCGAGTTTCCCATTCTCCTTGAATTTGATGTACCAAAAGATCCGAATCTCCCATGACTAAGATTTCTCGGATACCCATGTCTGCGGCTAGCCTTAACCCCAAAATGCAAGCTTCATATTCAGCCATATTATTGGTGCAATAAAATCGCAATTGAGCCGTAACAGGATAGTGATGCCCTGTTTCAGAAATGATTACGGCTCCTATCCCGACTCCTTTCATGTTAGCGGCTCCATCAAAGAAAAGTTTCCAGCCAGGTTTTTCAATTCGCTCCACCTCGTCGATATGCATTGTTTCTTCATCAGGAAAATAGGTTTTCAACGGCTCATATTCCTCGTCAACCGGGTTTTCGGCTAAATGATCGGCCAGTGCTTGGGCTTTCATTGCAGTCCGAGTCACATAGATGATGTCAAACTCTGTGAGCAAAATTTGTCACTTTGCAAGTCTTCCCATTGGCATAGGCTTTTGAAAAATATATTTCAATGGATCCAAATGCGAAATGAGGTAAGTAGTATAGGACGATAAATAGTGTTTCAACTTCTGAGCAACCCATGTTAGGGCACAACATGTCTTTTCCAGATGAGTATACTTAACCTCATAAGCTGTGAATTTCTTGCTAAGGTAGTAGATGGCCTGTTCTTTTCTGCCGGTGAGGTCATGTTGCCCCAATACGCAACCAAATGAATTTTCCAAAACTGTTAAGTAAAGAATCAAAGGTCTTCCTGGCTCTGGCGGGACCAACACGGGTGGGTTCGACAAGTACCCTTTTATTTTATCGAACGCTTCTTGACACTCATCGGTCCATTTGACCGCAGCATCCTTTTTCAACAATTTGAAAATTGGCTCACAAGTTGTTGTGAGCTGAGCAATAAACCTGCTGATATAATTTAACCTTCCCAACAAACTCATTACTTCAGTTTTGTTCCTGGGAGGTGGCAATTCTTGGATGGCTTTGATTTTTGATGGGTCTAGCTCGATGCCTCGTCGACTGACTATGAATCCCAGCAACTTTCCAGATGGAACTCCAAATGCGCATTTGGCAGGGTTAAGCTTGAGGTTGTACCTGCGAAGTCTTAAGAAGAACTTCCTCAAATCCCCAACGTGGTCGGCCTGATGCTTTGATTTTATGATCACATCGTCCACGTATACCTCAATCTCCTTGTGTATCATATCATGAAACACTGTGGTCATTGCTCTCATATAGGTTGCTCCGGCGTTCTTTAAACCGAATGGCATTACCCGGTAGCAATAAGTTCCCCATGGTGTGATGAATGCCGTCTTTTCTGCATCTTCTTCATCCATTAGAATTTGATGATACCCGGCATAACAATCCACGAAAGATCCTATATCATGCTTGGCACAATTGTCGATCAAAATATGGATATTGGGTAATGGGAAATTATCCTTTGGACTTGCTTTGTTGAGATTGCGGTAGTCGACGCATACTCTAATTTTGCCGTCTTTCTTTGGTACAGGAACGATATTAGCCAACCAAACAGGATATCGAGTGACTCGAATGACCTTTGCTTCCAATTGTTTGGTGATTTCTTCCTTAATTCTCACACTCATATCAGGCTTGAATTTTCTCAGCCTCTGCTTGACAGGAGGCACCGTTGGATCGGTGGGCAATTTGTGAACCACTAAATCAGTGCTCAGGCCCGGCATGTCGTCATATGACCATGCAAAAACATCTTTGAATTCTATGAGTGCTTTAATTAACTCTTCTCGGATCTTTGGTTCGAGATGGACACTTATTTTAGTTTCCCGGATATTACTCGTGTCCCCTATATTGATGTCCTCGGTATCACTCAAGTTAGGTTTGATTTTTTCCTCAAAGTGAATTAACTCTTTACTAATCTCTTCAAAAACCTCATCTTCATCATATTCTGATTCATAATCACAATATATTTCTTGAATTATTACTTCGGAACCAGATTGATTTTTAAGACTGGGCTGAGGATTCCTCATGCATGCCATATCACTAGAGCCAGCGTAAAAGGAACTGTACAGGAAAGAAGAAAAAGAAAAGAAAACTATCAGGAATGATAATAAAAAGGAAACTGCTTTTTATTGGATGATGAAAGATAACAAGGTTTGCACACTTCAAACAAACTGTAAGATAAGCTTTGGGATTACAACCCTGAAGTAACCCAAACAAACTTGAAAGAAAATCAAAATAAACTACCAAGACTCCTTTCGAATGGGGAGAGGAGTGGCTTTCCAATTATTAAGCTTTGTTTCTGGCCCAATGAATTAAACTTCTGCGTTGCTACACCCTTCTCCGCTTTCCAACATATTCACATCATCAAACAATTTCTCGAATCTTTCAATCAATTCCTCCTCAGGATTGACCCGGGATTTAGGAATTGTTGTTATCGGGCGATTTTTAGCACCGGTCTTAACAAAAGACTTTGATAGATGTGGGACTGGTTTTGGAAGAAACCATGCCTTGTGTTTCAACTTTCTGGCCTTTATCACGTCCTTGACAGTGGGTATGAACCCCAAACCAAATGTTCCCCAGTTCTCGGGGAGAGATACTGGTTGTATAATTCCTTGCAAAGATAAGCCCAGGCCTTTGCCGGGTATAAAACCATTCTTTAACATTTCATAAGCTATCATGACTGATGCAGAGGATATCTTTGGATTCGGAAGGTATTTCCCCTCTGGAATTTTCTCTACCGACACTGTGTCGGATACTTGGTATACCCATGGTCCCTGGTCATTTTCTGTTCCCTCGACCGGTACAATGGTACTGCTGCGAGCATTTAAACTTTCCTCCCCATGCACAACTATTTCTTGATGATCCCATTCAAACTTGACAGCCTGATGTAGTATTGACGGGACTGCTTTAGCAGCATGGATCCATGGTCGACCCAACAACAAGTTGTAAGAAACAGTTATGTCCAACACTTGAAATTCCATTGTGAATTCAACTTGCCCTATTGTTAGTTCCAGCACTATGTCGCCACATGAATCTCTGCTTCCACCGTCAAACCCCCGTACGCAGATACTATTCTTCTGGATCCTCTCCTCTTTAATTTTTAATTTGCTTAAAGTGGAGAGAGCGCAGATGTTTGCACTTGACCCATTATTAACCAATACCCGGGTTACTACGGAGTTTTCACATTTCACGGTGAGGTAAAGAGCTCTGTTATGCTCGGTACCTTCCACAGGCAATTCATCATCAGCAAATGTAATTCTGTTTGTCTCAAAGATTCTGTTGGCTATTCTTCCCAAATGATTTACAGAGATTTTTTCAGGAACATGAGCCTCATTCAGGATTTTCATCAAAGCCAGACGGTGCTCCTCTGAATGGATCAGTAATGACAACAATGAAATTTGAGCGGGCGTTTTCTTCAATTGATCCACAACAGAATAATCATGGAGTTTCATTTTTCTTAAAAACTCTTCCGCCTCTTCTTCCGTCACAGCTCTCTTTATTGGTGTTGGATTATTTTTAGTTTTTCTTAACTCTTCGGGCGTAAAACATCTTCCCGAACGAGTCAAGCCTTGCACCTCACACACTTCTTCCTTGACTTCTTTTCCCTTGTACATTACAGTCACCCGTTCATAGTTCCATGGGATGGCTTTGTTGTTGATGACTGGCAGCTGGGTTACAGGTGTGATAATAACCCGATCTGTACGGGCTCCTTCCACGAATACAATGGGTTTGTTAGCAACCCCTGGTACTATCACTTTCGGCCTTTCTTGTTTTGTGGCAACTTTGCTCGATGATCCCTCCTCGACTATCATAGATGGTTCATCACCATTTCTGTTCTGCTTAGGTACCGGCTTCTCCTCTGTTAACTGCTTATCTGGCTTGGCTTCATGAGACTTGATCATCATGACAGTTTGTGACGGCTTCTTTTGTCTCCCCATCAACTTGTATGATTTCTATCATATTGGCCTCTTGATGGGCTGGCATTGGATTTCTATTGATATTGGGAGCTTCGGGGGTTTGAACCTCAATTTTATTAGTATCAATCAGCTCTTGTATTGCATTTTTCAAATGCCAGCATTTCTCCGTATCATGGCCTGGTGCACCGGAGCAATATTCACAGCTAATGGTGTAATCCAGATTCTTTGGCGGAGGATTGGGTAGCTTGGATTGTATTGGTCTTAGCATGTCTAGCTGTCTCATCCTGTGGAACAGACTAGTGTAAGACTCTCCCAATGGAGTGTATGTTTTCTTTTTCTGTTCCCTTTTTCCCCTGAATGCTGGCCTAGGCCTGAAACCTGGTCCGGGATAGGCTCGTGGGTAAGTACTTGGTATGGCAGGAGCACGCCAATTGGCGTGAATAGGTGGCTGATTGTATGCTTGAGCATGGTTAATGGAAAAATGAGGCTCCGAAGGGTGATAGTAGTGTTGGGATGAATCTTGGTGGTAAGTTGATTGGCGAGGTAGTTGTTGATTATAGTAAGGCGGTGAACTTCTGGGTCCTGACCAAATTCCTGAATCAACTACCGCTGCTTCCTCCCTCTTCTTTCTTCCAATTCCTCCTACCCCGCCTTGAATAGCTTGAGTAGTCGCCTTAATCGCTGAATAGCTCATGATTTTATTTGTCTTGAGGCATTCTTCCACCATACCTCCCATCTTCACCACTTCGTTGAATGATTTCCCCACCGCTGAAACCAAATGGGCATAGTAAGTCGGTTCCAAGGCTTGGATGAAGTAGTCTACCATTTCACTCTCCTTCATAGGAGGATCCACTCTTGCTGCCTGTTCTATCCACCGGAAGCCATACTCTCTGAAACTTTCATTGTGTTTCTTCTCAAATTTTGTCAATGATAGTCGATCTGGGATGATTTCCAGATTGTATTGGAAATGGTATGCGAATGCCTGTGCCAGGTCATCCCAGGTGTACCATCTCCCATGGTCCTGGCGTGTATACCACTCCAAAGCTGATCCGCTTAAACTTTGACTGAAGTAAGCCATCAATAATTCATCCTTTCCCCCAGCTCCTCGCATCTTGCTACAGAAACCCCTTAAGTGGGCTACTGGGTCGCCGTGCCCGTTGTATAGGTCAAATTTGGGCATCTTGAAGCCAACTGGTAATTGTACATTGGGGAATAAGCACAAATCTTTGTATGCTACACTGACTTGCCCACCTAATCCTCGCATGTCTCTGAACGATTGTTCTAGACTCTTGACCTTCCTGAACATCTCTTCTTGTTCAGCATTTTTGGCTGGCTTGTCAATTTCGGTTGGGAGATCAAAACGAGGAGCAGTTGAATGGATTTCGGAGGCTTTGAGGGTGGGCTCCGGGGGTAATATTGGTTGTCCTGGGCCTGGAATGTAGGCTCACTAGGAGATTTGTGGAATGTAGCAGGGGGAGGTGCTACGAAAACAGGAGTCATAGGTTGAGGAAAGTATGGAACTGGTTTCGGAGGTGGAGACTGCGGTGTCTGAGAGGTGGTGCCTCGGTAGTGCTGGTAAATGGGGAAATTTGGGGATAATTCAGTGGTTATATTATCCTGAGTTTGGGTCATTGATGGAGCAGGGTTATTCGGGTAAGATGGGGGTAACTGTCCTGTAGACCAGGCTTGGTACATCTCAGCCATTTGCTACTTGAGTTTAAACATCTCTTCTTTCATTTTCCCGACATCCATCTCCTCTAGCTCCATACCTGTGTCAACATTTGGGATAGACATACTTTCGGGTAGTGATCCTTTTGATCTCGTGTGATAATGATAATATGCCAGTATACTCTTTAGAGAAACTAACTGCTTAAATTCTGGAAATGAACAAACTTGTTAGTTTTGAGAGTTTAACACATATATAATTACACGTTGAGATGCAATGTTCCTAGACAAATAATCCCTTTCTATTATGCATTTGCTCGGCTGCTTGTATCGTCCCAGCTTTCTTGAAATTTTTATTGTTACTCACTTTTATTTTATTTATTATATTCCTTTTATTGTGGTGGTCGAATCTTATAGAGATTGCCTACGCATCATGCCCCCGCATGAATCAGACCTTGCGTAGTTTGGACTAAAGGCAATCACTTTTATTCATTATACAAAGATGGAATTACATTTGAAAACTTTAAGAAAATGATTTGAAACACACATACTTAAATAAAAATACAAGATACAACTCTTAACATCTCACAACATGCCCCACTTTCCACTTTTGTTGTCAATTATTGGATTATCTGCTTAATGTGGGGCTTGACCTGGATGGCCTCCCAGCGTACGATACATCCTTTCCAACTCCATTGCTAGATGACGAGCAAAAATGGGTGCATGCTCTGTAAACCTTTCATAATCCATTCCTTGGCAATTTACATAACTTTGAGAGGTGTAGACCGCCAAGTCGTGGATTTGTGCCCTGAAATCCTGGAGACGTTGGTCTTGGTTCTGCAATTGCTGCTGGCGAGTGGTAGCTATATCTCTGACACGGTTTTCACGATCTAGAGCTGACTCTAATAGAGCTCGGAGTCTGGCCTGCTCTAATTTTGCTTGCGCTCTTTCCCTGTCGAGGTCTGCTTGTTGATGTTCTCTGTTGCATCTTCTTGCCTCTTCTAGTTGTGCACAAAGCTGATCTTCTGATCGTATCCAATGGTCTTTTTCCTTCTTGAATTGTGCCCTGTCTTTTTCGGACTGCCTATCTTGGCGTTCCTTATTAGATCTGGCTTCTTCGTTTAATTGTTGGATCCTTTCTTTTGCTTTGCTCAACGCCCTTTCGTTTTCCGCAAGAATGGAATCATAATCTTGCAATTTTTCAAAAATATTGGCGATGGTTTTTTGATCCTTCCAGCTCCTCTTTGGTGTCTCAGAAACTCTTTTCATTCTTTGGAATCGAGCATGAAGATTTTCATTCTCACAAGCTAGACTCTTCTTCTCGCCTTCGGCTTCTTGTGCTTGCAAATCTTTCTCCAAACTGAGGCTTCTCAGATTTTCTTTTAGGGCATGGATAGTTGCTTTGTACCCTTTTTCCTTTTCTCCCCAGATCAACCGCTCTTGGATTTTATCATTGAAGTTTTGAACATGGGGTCTTTTTGTTGGCCTTCTTAGCTCAGGCTCTGGTACATCATCCACGCGAGACCGTTTTTCAAACCACCTTGCATATCCAGGATTTATCTCACCCTTTGTAGTGTCTGGGACTTGAGTATCACTTTTCAAGTATCGACATCCATTCCACATCTGCTGAAGTAGAGCCTCGGGAATAGTGGCTTCTGGGTGTAATTCGATTACTTGCATACTCAAATCTTCATCATCAGGAACTACTTGATATCTCCCTAGTTGTCTTAGGACTCTTAGTGGCGCATACGGCTGGATGCTTCTCAATCCCAATAGTAGCAGATAACTATTTGAGGTTGACATGTGTATCACTTCCCTCATCGGGAGCCATCCCAAAGTCCATTCAATCTGATTTGCCGTTAAAGCTTTTAGATGAGATACCCATGCTTCTATCCCTTCTGGAGCCTGATAATTTTTTATTCTTTCCTCATAACTCTCGATGCAATTATCATTGTTTGACCCATACTGTATGATCTTGGGCTGTTGTTGGAGATGTTCAATCACCCACATTTGCAACAAAATTTTGCATCCTTCGAAGACTTTTGCTCCTGATTTACATAAAGTCAAAGCCCGATAAATGTCTGAGAGAATGATGGGGACAAGGGTGTGATTTTCTTTGGTGGTGAGGATTTGCACAACTTTCGCGGTGCGAATATCAATTGTTCGCTCTTTGTTTGGGAAGATCATGATTCCTAGAAAAGCCACCATGAAAGCAAAGCGACGGTGAATCTGCCAAGTGTCTTTGTTTTGCTTATTAGTAAGGCCTTTCTCATGAATTTCGAACCCATCTGACTTTCCGAACCTTGAATACAAAAAGTTGAAGGAACAACATCCATTGATGACATTGCTTTTCCTGATTTGACTGCTGATGTTCAGAAGACCGAAGAATCGATGTACCGAAGGAGCCTTTGTGAATATCAAGCTTTGATTTCTTAGACTTCCGTCAAAACCAGCATATCCAGCTATCTCCTCTAATGTAGGAGTAAGCTCGAAGTCAGAGAAACGAAAGACATTGTGAACAGGGTCCCAAAAAGTTACTAACGCCGCAATCAGATCATCACGGGGTTTAACTTTCATAATATCCGTGAGATTTCCCAAATGCTTGACGACCCATTTTTGACCATCTTCGCCTAAATCATACCACCACATTTGAAGCTGAAATAGAAACTCTTCTGTATTCGTGGATGGGGGGTTTTGCGTGGTGCTCATTTTGTATCTGAAATTTAATTTAATAAAGTCAAGACTCATTTTGAAAATATACACTAAAAAAATCATTTTCAAAATTTTTTTATTTATTAAATACCTTTATTTCAAGATTTAAAACTATATTTTTTTTTAAAATTTAAAAAACAACCCATTTTATTCCTCTCTTCTCACCATGATTTCATTTAAGCTGGTCAACAAGCATGTTCGAGGCAAATGAATGCACAAGTAGCAAGTAGGATGCATCATGATGGTCTTTTTATTTCGGGTTCACCTGTCCTAGACAGACCCAACCCCTGTGTTGAGTCTCCAAGGCCAAATGTACATGATGCAAATATACGTTCCTACTAGGGATCCGGTACATGGCTGAGTTATTCTAAGTGAAAAACCTGAGGTTGATTGTTCTAAACCTGGCTTACCCAAACGGACAGTTTGAGCCGAAGCGGGGGCAACGTACCGGGAGAACGAAAGTCTATCCGGCCTAGTTACTTGTCCCAACTTCATCTTATTTGGTATGACCTTTAACAGAAAGGTGGGCCACGCGCACGTGTGCACCATAAATTTAGAAGACTCAGAAAGAAGGGGGTTTCGTAGCAGTTGTATATATTCACAATTCAAATAATATTAAAGCCGTAAAAAAAAACATTTAGCATGTTAATCATATAAACAGATGAAAATCATATAGTAAATAAAGCCAATTATCGCAGTTATTTTAAGCTCGAATTCTTTAAATCATGAACCAGTGGTTCTGGGTTACAGTACAACTTTTGTCCCCAGCAGAGTCGCTAGAGCTGTCGCACCTCCTTTTTAGCGCGCCCGCGGGGCGCGTGGGGAGTTTTCTCCAATTGAAGGACAGTCGAAACGGGATTTATTTAATTATTTCAGAGTCGCCACCTGGGAATTTTAAGGTGTCCCAAAGTCACCGGTTTTAATCCCTGAATCGAGGAGAATATGACTCTGTTTATTATTCTGCGAACCAGAAATCCTGAGTAAGGAATTCTGTTAATCCGGAAGAAGGTGTTAGGCATTTCCGAATTCCGTGGTTCTAGCACGGTCGCTCAACTGTTTTTATTATTGGCTTAATTATCTTGATTTTTACTAAATACGTTTTTATTGCATGATTTTACTACCGCTTTTATTTATACTGCTTGTGATTAAGGGCCCTTCTTTGAATCGAATCACGCGTACGTATATTCGTGTTATAAATTAAAAAAATGCGGAATTGTGTCACGCGCACGTGTACACGATAATCTTGATAATATATAAAAAAAATGATTTTTCGAAATTATGTCGAATCAAGAATATTCGTCTTTCTTAAATAGTGAACCGCACATCTCGGGTTTTATGAAATAAATTTAATATTTTCCAAAGAAATTCGTTTTTTATTAAATATTCACTCGAAATTGCGCGTACGCATAATCCGAATTTTTGCTTTTAAAAATATAATCAGGGTGCGCGAACGCATCCCGGATTGCGCAAAATCTTTGTTAATAATATTATGGACTTTCCCCAAATTGTTTATTATATCATGAGAAATATCCATTTAAGATACCCTTGAACTCTTGAAAAGAATTCACAATTTATTAAATGTTGCCCGTCGATTATAATTCCCACGTATAAATTATATTTATCCAGACTATTCAAATTCAAAGAAAAGAATAAAATTATGATTAACACTATTTTCGGCAAATACAACATTATATATCTATCAAAGAATGAATTGCATATGAAACTAAAAAATGATTTATAAAGGGAAGAAATATTTTCCAAGAATTTTATTTATTTTTATTTAGTGCAAATTCTATTTCTACTTACCATTGATATAAAGTATTGCAATTTATGCTTGTACACCTCATTTTATTCTCATATACTTGCTTTTGATCTAATTGGCCTAATTGTTTGGTTAATTTATTTATGAGGGTGAATAGGCATCAAGTTGATAAGAAAAGAATTATTATACAAGCTAATTCAATAAAATTGCCTTACATGCAACCTAACTGTATGTCGTAAACATCGTAACAAGCTACATCATATCACCTTTCGCTAATGGTTATACACACATCTATTATTTTATACATGAAAAACACCACCAACACCATTTTAACCTTATTTAACAATAGATGTTACTAATGTAGTTTTCTTGATATTTCTACATTACTCTTCACTTAGCTAACAACACCAAAAAATTTAAATAATGGCCAATATTCATGCCCTATTCCCTGCCTTGACAATTCAATCATATACTTTAATGAAATTCTAGAATAGATAATATTATTACAACACTTATATGAATTTCAAAAGAGAATGATTAATTGAATATTAACATGTCAGGCATGCTACTATATTAAGCGACATGAAACAAAACTGAAATTTATAATAATAACTTAGATAAATGAAAAAATAGAATTGCAATTCAATCTTCATCGATTTGTCATGCTGAATGTCTTTCCAACATAGAATTTAAAAGATAAGTACCTGGAAATGAAGGTAGAAGAAGTAAATTTCAGCAGTTGCAGCAGTAACAAAATACTGGTAGAATTCAGTACTTCCACAGATTTGAGCAATAATAAGACCCGAGAAACCCAGATTCACAAGAGCAAAGATTCTTAAAGAATTTCAGATTTTAAAACCAAATAGTATCAATACACAGACTCGGACAGATTCCAAAAGAACAACAAGGTTTCGGATTTTTCTTTTCTTTTCTATTTTTCTGTTTCAGCTTCACTGTGTGTGTGTGTGTGTGCGAATATTCTCTTTTGGTTTCTTTTCTGTTTCTTCTTCCTCTTCAAATTCCAAGAGGAATCTGATTTTTCTGCTTGATTTTTTCTTTTATCACACTCTAGGTGTATTTTTCTTAAATTCTCTCTTAAAATCTGCTTTAAAATCTGATCCTCAAATCTCTCAATCTCTTCCTATTTTTTCTTTTGAACTCTCCTTTTAAAATCTGATTTTTTTCTTGTCTTTCCTTTCTTTCTGTCTGAAAGGCTCCCTTAAGTCAGTCACAATCCCCCTCTATTTATACAGGGCTGGTCCTATCTTTTTAAGTGCTGTCTGGACCCCTTTTCTTCTTTAAAAAACAGAAAGTTCCATTAAAACTGCTTTTTAATACTTTAAGTGATCTTATCCTGATTTTAAGCAGCCCATTACCCTTTGTTTCCCATTATCCCATTAAATTAAAAGCCATTAACAAACCACTTTCAGCCCACTATTATATCATATTACCCTTACTGTTTTATCCCAGAAATGCCCCCTGAATCCTACTGTGATTACTATTATTACTGCTGTCAAACTTAAAATCTAACAATACAGATTTTTAAAATCTGTTCAAACCTGATTATTAATCTGATTTAAGACAGCTACAACCAATCCTAAAGTTTTGGACTGAATCCTAACTAAGAATGTAACCTTCTAACACAATTACATCTAATCAACATTTGTAAAATCACACTGAATTCAGAACTAACATCATAACAACATATTACTGAAATTATTATAACAATTCAGACTGGACTTAACACATTGAACCAAGATCAAACACACACAGGAGCATTGTCAATATACTGACAATGCCCTGTTCAGAAAACAATATATACACATCATACATTTGAATTTACTGATTTGCAAACAAACATGATTTAATTGACGAGTATTAATCAGTTGGCTATTTACAACATTTGTCCATAATCAGTCTAAAACAATAGAAGCAGACTGTTTCAATCAGCATTATCATAAATGAGAATTCATAATATAACTAATCGACGAACTTAATCGAGTCGATTACTTACATTGTAAATAATCACAACCCACAGAAACAGTTTCATATTTTGATCATATAGACGGGCATGAGACAAAGATGACAGAATTAATCAAATAAAAATCATGAAAAATTAACAGGTTATTAAACAAACAATTATTCATGTAAGAAACAAAAGAGAAATAAGGAAAGTACCTCTAAATCTTTAAATTCAACCGGACTCGAACTCAACTCGGATTTGGACTTTGTTTGAAATCAAACAGACCTTAGTCGAAGTATTTTCCACTGAAAATACTTCGACTAAGGTCGATTAAACCTCAATCTTCTATTTAATTTGAACAGAATCCAAAAGTCTGGTATTTCTAGGGTTCTTGAAGGTTCGATTTGGGACTTAACCATTTCTGGTCAGATTCGAGGGGGACCAAATACGACACAAGGGTGAGGGTAGCCTAGGGGTCATTTGGTGTCAGTTTAGAACAGATCTGAGTTTGTTCTTGTTTGGTCCGAATCTTCAAAAGAAGATTCGAGAAGCTCGGAAATGATTCGAGCCAAACAAACATCAGATCCATAACGAGGCACGCTAGGGGGTACTATGGTATTAACTAGGGGTTGTTTGGTTTAGATCTAAGCTTGGCTCGAATCTTCAAATGAAGATTCGAGAACCTTCAGGAAGATTCGAGCCAAGTGGCTAGCATATCTGGATAGAGGATGTTCAGGGGGTTCTAGGGTGTTAGTTTGGTGACCGGCGGTGTTGATGCCGCCGGGTTTCAGGCGATGGGGAATAGGGGCGGCTAGGGTTAGGGGTCTGTTTGGGAAGACGATGAACAGGAGAGGAGGGGGGTGTTTAGTTAGGGGGGCCGGGGTAAGGATTATGGGTTTATATAGGGGAATGGTGAATTAATCTTGACCATTGGATCAAGGAGAATAGATGGCCAGGATTAGTTCATTTAGCCAAACGGTGTCGTTTGGTTTACTGCTGGGGTCGGGCTGAATCGGGGCATTGGGTCGGGTAATGGCTATGGGTTAAGGTTCGTGGGATCTCAACCGTTGGTTGGCTTTGATCCAACGGCCTTTGATGAGGGACGACCAAACGTTGTCGTTTTGGTTTGTTTGAATTTGGACCGGACCTGGGAGTGTTGGAATTGGGCTGCGGAAGGGTAATTTGATTTGGGCCTGGATTTAAATCCAGGTCCGATTTTCCCATTCTATTTTATTTTATTTTCTAATTTTATTATTAATCATTAAAAATCCTAATAAAATTATAAAACAATTTAACCTTACACAAAATATTAATTACTTTATAACAACTATTTAACACATAGTCAAAACATTAATCACACAGTAACATATTTAAAAATAGAACGAATGCATATATTATTTTAATTTTCATTTCATTATGACAAAGTAAACATTTACGGACATAACACAAATATTTAACACCACGCAAATTCAAAAATTACACAGTAAAAGAAATTTATTTTATTTTTTGATTTATTTTGGAGTAGTTTTCGTAAGGCAAAAATCACGTGCTCACAGCTGCCCCTCTTTGTGCGGAAACTCGAAGAGTTTTCGTGCAAAGATAAAGTGAGCGGATACGAGCGATTTTTGCCCGTTCAAATACTCCGTGGGAAGCATTTTTTGAAAGATTTGACCGAACCTCTGCTTCAAAGGTTTCCTACATATCCTTGGCTATAAAGGAATCAGGTCAATGTAGTTCGGGAAGTTTTGGGTAGCTGGGACTACCGTGGGACTGTGATGTTACTGCTGCTTCGTGCTGTTTTTACTGCTTGCTGACCTCCTTATTACACCTTACTTCAAAGGTAATACAAAAACTATATTTTTTATTTATGATGTTGCCTCTTAAATTTTGAAAGAGGGACTTTTAAGAAAATGATGTGGAATTCTGAGTTTTATTTATTTACAAAAGCACTTCTAAAGAAAAGTCCTAATATTTTGGAATTCAATTTTTCAAATATTTTTTATGGACATTTTACAAAAGAGAGACTAAAAAAGAAAAGAGTATTTTTGGATTTTTGTTGCTGATTTTTAATTCTTATTTCATTTTTCGTATGAAAGACTTCAGAAAGAAGGAAACTATTTTTTTTATTTGAGTTTAAAGAAAACTTCTATATTATTTTTTATTTTTATTTTTTGCATTTTCTAAGGAAAGATTTATAAAGAAGGAACTAAAGGAAAATATTTTTGGACATTTTTGAAAATTGGGGTCGAAACCGATGAGGTTTGCCTACGTATCTCACATCCGGTGAGAATCAGACCCGCGTAGTTCGGTCCGATCGGGCGTAGAGGAAATAAACTAACCCTTTTTTCTGAATAAAATACTTACACGGAAAAGGAGAAAATATTTTTGGATTTCGTTTTTTTTTTTATTTTTTTGTTTTTTTTATTATATTTTGAAAAGAGACAATGACTAAAGAAACATTTTGTCTTTGAATTTTAACTTCTTTTCACTCTTTTTTTTTTGAAATTTCGAAAAATCTTTTAAGGAAGTATTTGTACTATTAGTCTGAATTTATAAAAGAGATACTACAAAAGAAACAAAAAAAAATTTTTGAATTTTGAATTTTCCCTTCTTTTTTTTTTTTTTTACTTTTATATTTTTTTTTTGGATTTTGATAGTGATTAAAAGGAAATTTTTTATATATATTTTTTTTTAATAAATCAAACTAAAAGACAAATTTTGTTTTAATTTTTTTTTTAAAAGAAAATTTCGGCGAGGTTTTGACACTACTTGGACATTAGTTTTATTTTTTCCAAAAATAAGTAATTATCTCCCTACGCTGTTATTTTCTCTTTTTTTAAAGTTTTTTTTTTAGAACCCGGTCGACATGCAGAACTGAAGCAAATAAATGCGCAAAACAAACGGGATGCAGCAGGATGGTCTTTTCATTTCAGGTTGTCTGTCCTAGACGGACCCAACCCCTGTGTTGAGTCCCCTATGTCAAATGCAACATGATGCAAATAAGCGTTCCTACTAGGGATCCGGCATGAGGTTTTGTTATACTAGGTTTATAACCTGGGTATATGTTCTAGACTGTGTACCCGAGCGGACAACTCGAGTCGAGGAGGGGGCTACGTACCGGGGACCCGCGAGATCGTCCGGCTTTGTAACTTGTCCGGCCTCTTTCTTATTTCAGGTATTGACACTAACAGAATAGGGAGTCTCGACCAGCGAGCTTCTCCCCGGAGGTAAGAAGAGAAGGGTTTCGGCACAGTTTATATACAGTTCAGATAATATCAAAGCGGTAAAAGACAACATTTAGCACGTTATGCCAAAACATGTAATAAAGATCAGATAATAAAGCCAAATATAACAATTATTCTAAGCTCGATATCTGAACCCTGAACTAACGTTCTGGAACTTCTCCCCAGCAGAGTCGCCAGAGCTGTCACACCTCCTTTTTGCGCGCCCTCCCCGAAGGATAAAAGCGCGAGGGAGTTTTTCCAATTTAAGTGACAATATTCGAAATGGGATTATTTATTTAATTCAGAGTTGCCACTTGGGAAAGGTTTGGCTTTTGGTGTCCCAAGTCACCGGTTTATCTTGAATCCCAAATCGAGGAAATTTTTGACCTTCCAAATGAAGTCTGCGAACCAGAAATTCTAAGTAAGGAATTCTGTTGACCCGAGGGAAGGTGTTAGGCACCCACGGATCCCGTGGTTCTAGCATGGTCGCTTAAATTGTTATAATGGCTAAATATTTGATTTTAATACATGTTATAACTTGTGTGCTTTTATTAAGTTTAAATCGCTTTTATTATTATTTTTTAATAGAATTGCAACGTCGTGAAAATGCATCTCGAACCACGTCGCAATCAATGCACCCGTGGTTGTTAATACATTCTGACTCCATTGAGATTTGGATTTGGGTCACATAAATGCGCACCCGAATTTAAGAATGTAATTTAATTAAAATCGCGCCTAAAGAGTCTAACGCGTTATTATCTTTGAGGAAGGCTGCGAAATTCGCTGAACAACCCATCCCAAATTCTGAGTATTTTTAGTATATACATTTATGAGGGCCCCGCAGTTTGTGCATTTTATTGGGCGAGGCTCGACTCATTTTATTTTTAAAAGGGCAAGCCTAAAAGCAACTATGATTTTTATTTTTTGTTTTGTCTCTATCAAAAAAAATAATCCTAATTTATTCACTAAGATTATCTAGAGCCATTATAATCGGGTTACATGAGATGCACCCCCGAAATTTAGAAATTAAGCATCACAACTACGTCACGGGAACCGTACCCGTAATCACAATGATTTATTAATTGCACCTAATCAACGAAACTTGATTAATAACATCTACCAATTCAAACAAATCTAGCTTTCATTTAGTGACTTGAGAAAATAATTCTAATCAAACACACATAAATCAAAACAGAAACAAAAGAAACAATAGTAAAACATTTAGACAGATCTAAATCAAAACTGAAACATTCATCTAATGCAAACAAGAAATTAGAGGAAATGAACCTTTGATATGAATATTCTATCAATAGACTGAGAAGACAACCTTCTTCATGAAATGGATACAGCTCAACAATCGTTACTCCAAAACGAAATAAAGCCAAGCAAAACCATACGGACTAGAAGGAGACTCAAACGGAAACCTGGACTAGCGACTTTGACCGGCGACGAAAATCCAAACGCATCTGTTCCAATTTCTTTTAGCCGATTTCAGCAGATCTTTTGGCTCATTTTTGGTGGTGTTAGGGGTGGATTTTATGGCTGTTTGCAACAGGTTTTTGCTGCTATTTTAGAGGTCATTTTGACTGAAGAAACGGAGCTATTTTCAAGCTTGTTTTGATATGTTTTAAACTGATTTTGATGGCTGAAATACTGGAGCTTCAAGGCTGGTTTTGATGGTGAAAAGTTCGTTGTTTTCTGGTTTGAGAAGAAAGAAAGAAGGAGATACGTTAGGGAGGGGGTGTTCTGCTCGTGTATATCAGCGGTATATTGAGTGTATATCGAAGGTATACCCTGTCCGCATTTTTGGGAGGGGGTGTTCTTTTGCCAGAAAAATGGGTAGTGGTTGGGTGGTTTGAAGAAGATGAAGAGATGAGAGGGGCTGGTGTCCAAGGTCTTCTGCCCGTGTGTGTTTTTGTTTGGGTTTTAATGGAGAATATTGAAGACCATGTGTGGGTTGTGTGTTGTGTGCATGTGCTAGCATGTGTGAGTTGTGTGTTGTGTTCATGTGCTAGCATGTGTGAGTTGTGTGTTGTGTTCATGTGCTAGCATGTGTGAGTTATGTGTTGTGTTCATGTGCTAGCATGTGTGAGTTATGTGTTGTCATGTGCGTCTCGGCTGAAAATATTTTGGGCTAGGTCCGAAAATTAGGCCTAAAATGAGTCGTTTGAACCCAAATATTATTCTTTCCTCGCAACCGAGAATAAAAACACGACCTTATTTAATTAATCCTACGTAAGCAGAATAATTATTAAAACAAACTGACAATTAAAACAAAAATATATATATATTTTTTGTATCTTTAAATTTATATAAAAATAAAAATTAAGTACTATTTTTGTATTTTTCAAAATTTATGAGAAATAAATAAACTAAAATTTATATATCTTTTTTTGTAATTTTCATTTTTGTGACGAAAATAAAGTAAAAAGAGTCAAAATAAGCTGAAGTAGCTACATTAAGGCTAAATTAAATATTTACGTGCTAAAAATGTGAAAGATTTGGGGAGGGACAAAAATCACATGTCAACATTTGTTATTTCAAAGGATTTGGTGTTGCAAGAATATATGTGAATGGTGTGTCTCAATATGTTCAATGTGCTATTCTTGGTAAATTGGGGATATGTGAAGAATGTGAACTATATGCTAAACTGCCTAGATTTCAAGTCAAGTTTAAATTGTGATTATTATACCCAATCATGAGAATTCCTCTCTATGCTTATAACTTGAATTTCTCTTGTATGTGCCCATTATCTTAAATGAAAGTGAAAGTGATGTGGAATGTGATTTATGAAATGTGGCCTAGTGCCATGTATGATGTGATAATTGTGGCCCTAAGTGCCGATGAATTGATATATGTAAAATAAAGATTGAAATGAGATGATTAATGAGAAAGGAACAACGCCTTGGTAAGGCGGCCTAGCCGATCGGGCCGTGACCGGACGCCATGCCACACACATGGTGGTATTGTGCTGATATTGAATCCCGGAAAGTGAGAATGAGAGTGTGATTGAGGTACATGTCTCAAATGAGGCAACCTAGCCGATCGGGTCATGATCAGACTCCGCTCAAGAAAGCGGTGGTATTGTGAATGATGATGAACAGTATTAAATGCCCCAAACTAAAGCTATGGAAATTATGTGAAAGCTATATGATTCCTTTTATTTGATGATGTAGTGATTGTTTAAAGCTTTTGTTGAATCCTTATGATTTCTTTGTTCTTGTATGGTTGTTCTTTCTAATGAGATGGTGTTTAGCTATACATACTAGTGCTATTCGATGGCACTAACGTCCCTTTTGTCGGGGGCGCTACGTCTTTAAATAGATGTAGGTGGTTCCATGGCAGGCAGTGTTGGTTGTAGCTAGTGACGCATCTCCCTTTCAGCTGACTTGGTAAGCCCCACTTCATTTCGGGGTCCTGTACCATTGTTTATCATGTACTTTGTATTTTGAGGTATAGCTGGAGCCTTGTTGCCGGTATTTCCATATTACTCTTCAGTTGTATTTAGAAGCTCCGTAGATATGTTGTGGGTGGTATTGGGTATTGAAAATTTGAACTAGATATGTTGTTATTTGGCAGAATGTTTCCTTCGTATCTATTAATTGTAATAATTTGGTTAGTAGGTTGAACTGTTAATGAAAGACAAAGATAAAAATTGTCAATGTAATGCTCATAAAGTGGGATTTATGGAGTTCATCACCTTGTTATTCATAAATTAATTTTGGGTAGAATGAAACCTAATAGGCTTGCTCAGTCGGGCTTGCTCGGTTAAGCGTCGGTCGCGCCCCTCAATTTTGGAACGTGACAAACTTGGTATCAGAGTCTAAGGTTTTAAAGTGTCCTAGGATGTCTCGGGGCTATGTCTAGTAGAGTCCTTCTTATCAGTGTGTTGTCGACCATATCTATAAGTTGGAGGCTATTTGGACATTTAAGAATTCCCCTCTTCTTTAATACTCCAGATCGTGTGATATAGCTCAAGATAGGGAGCTGATTTCCTCTCTAAGTCTTATTCTCAAGATTAGTAATCTTGATACCATAATCCGCGAATTTGAAGCATGTAAGGAGGGATTGATCCCACCATTGAGTTCGAAGGACATTGCCCAAAGGTTTGTTAAAAGAATGTATTGAGCCCTGGAGGGATTAGTAGAACTTGTCGCTAAGGGAAGTTCTCATAAACATGGTCTTGATAAGATACTGAATCACAAAACATTGCATGCATCTACTCCTTGAACGAGATCCATTATTTCATGAATCCACTCCCCCCGCAAATTTTCTTATATGCAATCTCTTATGATATTGAGCTCTATAAGCATGTCCTTGAATTGAGTTGTAACTATAGAATTACTACTTCTGACACGCCTTTCTAAACTTTCAACAAGGTACTATACCCGAAGAACTTCTTACTGAATGAATGGATGGACAATTCTAATATTTTCGCACAAAATAAAAAGATATTTTCTCTCGACTATTTATTCTTCTCTATTCAAAACCCTAGGCCATTTTTCTTCGAGTTTCTGCTTCAGTTTGAATGTTGACATAGTATCATAGTGAAGATCTTGCATTGTGTCATCATCCTTTTTAGTTGGCAGTGCCCTCACTCTACTTTTTTTTAAGACTTTCATTTTTACCTAGTGATTGGAATCGGCAAGATTTTCATTTGCTGGGCGAGTTCACCCTCTTCTCTTGCAAGTTATTTTCTGGATTTGGTTTTCTCAATTACTTTTGGTGACACCGCTAAATCTCCATCGAAGCTAGGGTTTGTCGAGCCTCTACTTCTGCAGCTAGATCATGCTACTTATTCTTGTTGTTCATCTTATCCTTGAAGGTTGTCCTTCTTCTAGTTGTAAGGAAGATGAGTACTTTCGCTCCTCTTTTGATTTTCATGATACTTGTTTGAGTGTCTCTATGTATTAATTGCTCTATTTTGCTACGAATCCAACTTATTTTAATGTTAGTAATGGCTCCACTAGCCGTGAGGCTTTTGAGTTTACTCCTAGAAACCTCAAGTCCTCTTTCTGTTAATTCCTCAAATATACCCGGTTTTCCCCTAGTTGTTGTCTTATTTTTCCTGTTCCAATTTCGGTGGTTGAAGGAAGATCATAATTGTGTCTTTGGAATCTAGAAATAAAATTTTCTTTATCGATGATAATCCACCTGAATCCCCTTGCCAATTTAGCTGAATCCAGACAATGGGATAGATGTAACAATACCTTTATTTTCAGGATAACTAGTTTTCGGTCTTCTGATATTACTGGGATTTTCTGTATCCTGAAATAACCAAACAAGGATATGGAATTATGGGTGGCAGAGGCAAGTCAATTTATCCTCTCACTTTAGCTATGAATTTGCTTCATTCACTATCAGCTATACTATCCCTACTCAATCCTATCCCACTTAGAAGCACTATCCTTAAAGGTTGAACTTTTACCCAGAAAGAGTAGCTCTAATTTGGAAATACTTCAAGATATCTGGTTAATGGATTACTAAATTCCACAAATTACATGGGTTCCCATCTCACTTCAAGTTCATCAAGGGTTGATAGCATGCCACAATTGCTGAGATTGAATGATCTCCTTTCGATAATGGATTATCTACATATATGCAAGTCCAACGATCTGCTTATCAGTCTAACTCTCGCCTTTTGGTTTTTGGGTTGACCAAGGGGCAATACACCTAGTAACACATTCATATGTCAAATCCTTTCTCTCAGTCAAGTCTTATAGCATCTCCCAATTTAGCTGGTAATAGCTGGTTGTGTAGAAGTGTGTTATAGTGCTTTATTGTGAAGTAGAGTTGCTAAACATAATTGGATTTTTGAATTCTGGAGCTATACATCACGTGACTATATACAGAGATCTTCTTTCAAAAATTTAGCTTCTCGTAATCCCTTTATATTACCACCCTTCCTAGTTGTTATAATGTAAAGGTTACTTCCATAGGCTCTCTCACTTTCTTTTCATTTACCTTGCATCATGTGTCGTTTCTTCATATTTTTCAATACGATCTTATCTCATTTTCTCGACTAGCTATCCAACTATATGATCTGATTCAATTCACCTCACTTTTATGTACTCTACAAGCCTCCTTTTCTAAAAAGGACACTGGAAGTGGGTAAATTCCCCTTTATTATAGACTTCTAATGTCTTCAACTCAGTTTAAGCTTGTTGGTTCCAAATGGTACTCTTTAGTTTTGCTGCCCTACTATCTATTTCATCTGATAACTCTCATTGTAAAACTCATTTTATGTTTTATAGCATCAAAGAGGAAGTCTTATAGCATCAATGATGAGGACATATTCCTTTTGTTGAAATAAATAAATATTGCTGGTATTCCTTGTAGATGTTCTTCTAACAACCATTTACCTACTCTGCTTGTCCCTGTGACTATATAACCTAGGTTACTTTTCCCCGATAAATGCATTAAGACATCTTGTTCTTTCAAACTTATTCATGTGGGCACTTTGAGGCCTTGTTCTACACCAACTCGTAATGGTTTTAAGTACTTTCTCGCCATTGTTAACGACTTTCTAGGGCTACGTGGGCTTGTCTCATGGATTCCAAAAGTAATGATTTCCCTTGAGTTCAAGCTTATATTGCCATGATTTGAAACCAAAGTGCATCCCCTTTTCAAAAGTCTTAAATGGGTTAGATTGGATGGGTTACGTGGCCTTCTGCTCACTCGGCTTCTAGGATTATTGACAATGTCATTGTCATGTGTGGGAAATTTTGCTACCCCTGGCATTCCACCTCCTTAAGGAGGATATGAGTTTTAATTGTCTTTCTTCTGGGATCGTTACGTCAACCATTAGAACCCCTATAACCAATACATGATTTTACCCCTATGGTAGGATGTCCTAGCTATGTGGTTTCACTTGTGAAAGGTTGAGATTAGATGCCTTCAGATTCCTGCACATATCATGAGCATATTGATTTGGAAGACAAGTTGCCGTATCTTTAGTTCTCTCATATAGGATCAATTATCACGAAGGGTTAAGCTATTTGAAATATGATAATCTCATAAGTGTTCAACTTCTTTTCATCCTCATAGGCTTGTGGCATAGATTCCTTGTGTCAGTTAACGTTAGGAGTATAATTCAACTTCATGTATTTTGAAACCCATAACGCATTCAAGGTGCTAGAGTATTCTCATTCTTGATAAACTGACTTTCCCTACACTCCAGGAGACGACTGGGTCACGTACTTGAATATTCCTCCTTAATGATTCCTATTGCCAATGTACAAGTTACCCATATGCCTTATTTGTCTAATAATTGATGTCATCACAATGATTAACCATGTCAGTATTGTTAGTAGTAATCTTTGTGTCTCTTAGCATATAACCTCGTGAAATACTCCACTTAGCATATTAATGGATTCTGGAATAATTCCAGCCCAATCTTGAACTCCGTTGCTCCTCATTGTATTAAATCTATTGGGTATTGAAGGTTCAAACATGTCAAAGATGGAGCATCCCTGTGTGATCACGTATATTCGATGGGTAATTTTTATGGTCAGTTCAGGATAGCACATCTTAGTGCAATCGTTGAAGGTTATCAAAGGTTTAGTGTAGGTGTTCGCATAGAGACTTAGAATTTAGGAGGGTGAACAGGTTATTCCCAATATTTTTCCCTGAAGATGTTATGTGAGTTGATAATGAAGGTTGCATAAGCGTATATCACATTAGGCCGCACTAGGAGTATGAAGTTTCCCCAAAGTTGTTCCCCATATATTTTGTATTTTCACATATCTATGTCTAAGAAGGTAGTTGGAGATCCTTTGTGTATCATTTCGGTGGAAATTACTGAAGGTGGAGGTAATGGATAGTTGGCCTATGAAGGGTATCTAATTGTCATCCTTGTTAGGTAAGTTTGGGGGTGGAGATTGTTTTCGTGAATGTATTCTGGCGAAGTCTGTAAGTATAAGAGGTCACATTGAAGGCCGAGAGTGTTATGGAAAGAAAATATTTTCGCTTGATTGTGTAACAATTAGTTTCGATTTGAAAGGTACCTTATAGGTGTTATGATTTAAAAATGTGCAGTCTATGTTCAGGTATCACTATGATAATGTAGCGCTTGTAAGGGTGAGATTAGTGTTATGGAAATACATATTGTGGTGCTTTGTCGAGTTGTGGATGAGTTTTTAGGATGCTTTGGTGGTTCTCTGGCAGGTGGATAGTCCTAGTTACAAAGGAGATGTTGCCGGAATTTTTGAAAAATTTAGGAGTTAGTCAAAATTTAGGGACTTGAGGTAGGTGAGAAAAGAGATATATTATGTTAAGCGTTTAGGGCGGACTCTACTCCTCATTCGGGTCCAATTGAGGCCCTTGTGAACTCTGACACACTAGGGCTTGGTCCTAGTCACTCCCTCAACCTCCAGAACTATTCCTACTATCCTACTTCTCTATCGTGTATTGTGTACCTGTATTGGTTGTTCCGAGTGGTGCAACACTTGGTGATGTGGTTAAGTAATTGGTTTGGACTCTTCTATGAAAATTTGGGTCATGTATTGAACATGGTTTTTGTTGAAGGCTTGGGTGTGCTATGTGAGAGACATTGAAGGCCCAACAATACTGGGTATTTAGTTATTTTATTTGGGCCTACTATAGGCATGTTCACTGTTATGTAATATTGCTACTTTACTCATTATTGGGCCTGTAATAATCTTTGTATGAACATTTGGGGTTGTTAGTAACAGGGAATGGGTAGAATTTAATACCTACATGCAATGGGTAGATAACATGCCTATAGGACTTGGTAATATGTTTGTTATATGTGTCATTTACTTTCTATGCGCATTAGAGAAATCATGCCATTAGGAAAAGCACACACACTCACACTACTTGTCTAACTAGCAAAGCATGAGATCAAATGCTTTAATTATTCTTGCTGCTACGTGTTATTAGAAAACCTGCCCATAGGAACAAATGTCACTAAATTTCCTCCAATTCGCTTCAGCATGTTCGTTAAATATTATGCCTATAGGATTTTGATCACCTCATTTGCTATTATCTCGTATTGTCCACTAAATACCAAGCTTATAGTATTTCAACCATCTCATTTATTACTACATCACACTGTTCACCTAGAAAACATGTCTATAGGGTTAAGTATAATAATAAAATCAGCTCCAAGTGCTAATCATTAGATATCCTAGTTATATGATATCATTGTTCGTCTTAACAAGGGTCAACGTTGCATCTGTGAATATGATTTATTGTGCACTTAGGCCATTGTCAATGAGTAAATAATTATGGGATCCTCTCAATAGTTTTGTATTACCCCTTTTTGCATGAGTCTCCTAGACATAACAGGTTTAATAACTGGAAACCTATAATCTCAATAATCAGCGTATATAACCCTGCATGTGAGCAGTGCCCAGCCTCTGAAACTGCTTGCATGTATTTATGCTTTATCACATAGAAATCATGTCTATAGGATTTGAGTTATTAATTCTGAACTGCTTAACACAAAATTTGTCTTGCATGCATTTGTTGCTTAAGTGTGGAGGCGAATTTGAGCCTTAACTGCCTTTACATGAAGTCCAATGTGTTTTTGTATGTAGCCTAGTTTTGACATTTTTGAGAAGCCTAAGTAAGGTCTAGAACTATCCAAATAGAGGTCCAATACCTCCTGGACCATAGGTATAGGGCGGGTAGTGCACGCATAAGGTACGACTTCGAATTGAATTAGAGCGCTTTAGGTAAACAACTTTAACATAGTAATCGAGTAGCAGGAGATGATAGTTTGTGCCCGCTGAATAATATGAGTAACACCTCATCTTGAGGGAGTTACGAAGTATTATTTATGTTGCACGGGGTGATCCTTTAGGCTAAAAAACTTAGGACCCCCATCTTCCTTCTCTTATTAAATCAAGTCGATGTACTTATCTATTCAAAATCTTTTATAATAAAATTTCCAAACTTTGTGCTCTCTCTCTTTGTTTATTTGACTAATCCATATAATTCAAGTTCGGTCGTGACCTACAGTTGTGGACCTCGAAGAATGCCTAACACCTTCTCTTAAAGGTAATTTCGAGCCCTTACCCGATCTTTGGTGGCGTTGATTAGTTAAAATGGAGTCATTTGTAAATAGGTGCCCTAATGAACCTTAAAAATTGTTAGGTGACGACTCTTCTCTTTTAACCCTTCTTTTAAAAGAGTTGTCAATGTCGAAACCCGCTTTCGTGAGAAAATGGTGTGCGACAGCCGCCCGACAGGGATATTGACTTTGGTATTGACTTGGCGACAAACCTATTTCTATTCCTTCATATCGTATGGCACCACTGAGTTGAAGGAATTGAAAGAGCGGCTTTGGTAACTTCTTGATAAGGGGCTTATTAGGCCTAATGTGTCACCTTGGGTTGCACCTGTTTTGTTTGTAAAGAAGAAGGATGGTACTATGCGGATATGCATCGATTATAGGTAGTTGAACAAAGTTATAATCAAGAACAAGTATCCTTTACTGCGTATTGATGATCTACTTGACCGGATTCAGGGAGCGAGGGTGTTCTCTAAGATTGACTTGAGGTCTGGGTATCGCGAGTTGAAGATTCAGGACTCATATATTCTAAAAATGACATTCAAGACCTGTTATGGTCATGCATCTGATGAACAATATATTTCAGCCTTATCTTGACTCATTTGTCATAGTATTCATTGATGATATCCTAGTGTACTCTCGTAGCCAGGAGGAGCACGCCCAGCATTTGAGGATTATGTTGCAACGTTTGAGAGATGAGAATTTTTATGCCAGGTTCTCTAAGTGTGAGCTTTGGCTTTGTTCGATGGAGTTCTTGGGGCACATGGTGTCCAGTGAGGGGATTCAAGTGGACCCGAAGAAGATTGAGGCGGTTCAAAGTTGGCCCAGACTGTCCTCAACTACGGAGATTTAGAGCTTTCTCAGCATGGCCGGTTATTATCGTTGTTTCGTGGAGGGTTTCTTGTCTATTGCATCGCCCTTGACCAAATGGACCCAAAAGGGTGCTACTTCCAGGTGGCTGGATAAGTGTGAGGAGAGCTTTCAGAAGCTCAAGATTGCCTTGACCACAGCTCCAATTCTAGTTTTGCCTTCAAATTTAGGATCTTATACGGTGTATTGTGATGCTTCTCGGATTTGTATTAGGTGTGTCTTGATGTATAAGGGTGGAGTAATTGCTTATGCTTCGCGCCAATTGAAGCTGCATGAGAAGAACTACCATGTTCATGATTTGGAGTTGTCTGCCATCATTCATGCATTGAAGATTTGGAGGCATTATCTCTACGGTGTGTCTTGTGAGGTTTTTACGGATCATCGGAGTCTCCATAACTTGTTCAAACAAAAGGATTTAAATTTGAGGCAACGAAGATGGTTGGAGCTGCTAAAGGATTATGATATCACTATTCTATAATTGATGCCTTGAGTAGAAAGGCGGTGAGTATGAGCAGCCTTGCATTTATTCATGTTGGTGATAGACCTCTTACAGTTGATGTTCAAGCCTTGGCCAACCAGTTCATGTGATTAAATGTTTCGGAGCCCAGTCGGGTTCTAGCTTGTGTGGTTTCTCGATCATCCTTATATGATCGCATCAGAGAGCGCCAATACGATGATCCTCATTTGCTTGTCCTTAAGGACAAGGTGCAACATGGTGATGCCAGAGATGTATTGGGGATGATAGGGTGTTGAGGATGCAGGGTCGGATTTGTGTGCCTAATATAGATGGGCTACGTGAGTTGATTCTTAAGGAGGACCACATTTGCGATATTCCATTCATCCGGGTGACACAAAGATGTACCAGGACTTGAGGCAGCACTATTAGTGGAGAAGAATGAAGAAGGATATAGTGAGGTTTTTAGCTTGGTGCCTTAACTATCAGCATGTGAAGTTTGAGCATCCGAGACTAGGTGGATTACTTTAGAGGCTTGAGATTCTGGAGTGGAAATAGGAGCGTATCACCACGGATTTTGTAGTTGTGCTCCCACGTACTTCGAGGAAGTTTAATGCTATTTGGGTGATTGTGGGTCAGCTGACCAAGTCTGTGCACTTTATTCCAGTTGGGACTACTTATTCTTCGAAGCGGTTGGTTGAGATTTACATCCGTGAGATTATTCGCCTTCACGGTGTGCAAGTCCCCATCATTTCAGATTGGGGCATGCAGTTCACATCGCAGTTTTGGTGAGCCGTGTAGCGAGAGTTGGGCACCCAGGTTGAGTTGAGTACAACATTTCACCCTCAGATGGATGAACAATCCGAGCGCACTATTCAGATGTTGGAAGACATGCTACACGCTTGTGTCATTGATTTCGGGGGTTCATGGGATCAGTTTCTGCCGCTCGTGGAGTTTGTCTACAATAACAGCTACCAGTCGAGCATTCAAATGGCTCTGTATGAGGCTTTGTATGGGAGCTGGTGTAGATCTCCGGTGGGTTGGTTTGAGCCGGGTGGGTTTTGGGTACTGACTTGGTTCAAGATGCTTTGGACAAGGTTAAATTGATTCAAGATCGGCTTCGCACGACGCAGTCTAGATAGAAAGGTTACGCTGATAAGAAGGTTCGTGACGTTGCTTTCATGGTTGGGGAGAAGGTTCTGCTCAAGGTTTCACCCATGAAGGGTGTTATGAGATTCGGAAAGAAGGCAAGTTGAGCCCTCGGTATATTGGGCCATTTCAGGTACTTCTGAGGATTGGGGAGGTGGCATACAAGCTTGCCTTTCCACCTAGTTTGTCGAGTGTGCATCTAGTGTTTCATGTTTTTATGCTCCGGAAGTATGTCGGAGATCCATCTCATGTTTTGGATTTCAGCATGGTTCAGTTGGATGGTGATTTGACTTTTGATGTGGAGTCGGTGGCTATTTTGGATCGGTAGGTTTAAAAGTCGAGGACAAAGGACATAGCTTCAATGAAGGTGCAATGGAGTGGTCAGACAGTTGAGGAGGCTACTTGGGAGACCGAGCGGGAGATGCGAAGCAGATATCCACAACTATCTAAGACTCCAAGTATGTTTCTAGACCCGTTCGAGGACGAATATTTACTTAAAAAGGGGAAGATGTAACGACCCAGTTGGTCATTTTGAGAGATGTAGCTCTGTTCCACCATTTACTGCTCATTTTATGGTTTTAGTGGTTATATGACTTGCCAGGGATAGTGGTTCGGGTCCGGAGAGATTTCGGAATAAATTGAGACACTTAGCCTCAAGGTGGGAAGTTTAAGTTGAAAAAGTTGACCTATGTAGACTTATGGGTAAACGACTCCGGAATGGAGTTTTGATGGTTCTGTTAGCTCCGTTTGGTGATTTTGGACTTAGGAGTGTGTCTTGATCGTGCTTTGGAGGTCTATAGTTGAATTAAGCTTGAAATGGCAAAAGTTGGACATTTGGAAGTTTGACTGAGAGTGTACTTTAGGGATACCAGGCTTGGATTGGAATCCCGGCAGTTGGGGTAGGTCTGTGGTGTCATTTGTGACTTGTGTGCAAAATTTGGGGTCAATCGGACGTGATTTGATAGGTTTCGACGTCATTTGTAGAAGTTGGAATTTCCTTAGTTCAACAGGTTTGAATTGGGGTGCGACTCATATTTTTGATGTTGTTGGATGTGATTTGAGGGCTCGACTAAGTTCGTATGATATTTTGGGACTTGTTGGTATGTTTGATTGAGGTTCCAAAGGCCTCAGGTGAGTTTCGGATGGTTAACGGATCAATTTTGGACTTAGAGAGGTGTTGAAGTTTTCTAGTGTCTCTGTATCTGGTTTCTGTTGATACCCAATTTTTCTCTGTATATTTTTTATATATACAAAATACCTTCAAAATAACATATGTACACATATATAAGCATGCCCAAGTGTTTTAGTATTTTTTTCAATTTTTAAAAGATTTTTAAACCAATTTATTGTCTATTTTAGCAGCACAAAATCAATAATTACTCCCAAAATCATCAATTTTGGTGAATAATTTATTTTATTCCCATATTTATACCAAAATATAGTTAAGGTAATTTTTATATATTTTTACAAATTTATTTGGTATTTTTAAAGTTAAATTGCATATAATTGCAATTCTAGCCTACTTTAAGATTTAATAGCATTTTTTATAATCATAAAATTGGTTCCAGTATTTTTAAATTAATATTTATGTGTTATTAACTAATCTAGTGCTTTTAATTTGTTTTCAAAATCATTTTTACTATTTTTTGTAAAATAAAAGGGAAAACTGGCTATTTAATATATAACCCCAATTTGTTTCAATTATAGCCAAAATTGACCCTCCAATTGACCCAATCTTGACCCCCAATTGGACCGGTCCAATTTTAATTTTAACCCGACCCCCGACCCAACCAATTAACCCGCCCGGTCCTTCTTTCAATCCAGGTCGTTGATTATTTTGATTAACGGTCACGATCGTCCCTTGCCTTTTAATTCCCCAACCCTAACCTAATCCCCTCATTTCAATCAGTTGGCCGCCTTTGCATACTCTCCCTCTCTCAAACCCTCTCGAAGGTTCCTAGAACCCTTGTCTCTCTCATCCTCTCCGACCACAACCTCACCGGAATCTATGGCTTCTCAGGCCATGGATGGCTTGTACTCACCTCCCTCCACTCTCAAACGTTTGGGGTTCGAAATTTTGAGGTCTGACTTCATTGGTGTCCGTTCAGATCCTCTCAGATCCATGATTTTGAGACCTTTCCGGCCTTGCTCCGGCACATCCAAAGCATTTCGAGCCTGGTTCTAACCTCTCCGACTCAAGATCGGACTTTTCCAAGCCTTTCTCATTCTAGGGTTTCTCTGAAACCCCAGCTACTCGAGGTTCTCTCTGATTAATTTTTAAAAATCTATTTTATGTCTGTGCTCTACTTGAGTTCTTAAACGTTTTCCCTAGTACTCTTTCAAAAATTACTTCTCTTCGATTTAGGGTTTCTGAAAAAGTTTCAAAATGTCTTTCTGATTCCTCCTTTTCTTTTCTTTATGTGTATTTGTCTATACTATGTTCGTATGTTTCTTTTCTACCACACATGTGTTTTTCTTCTGCTTTCTTTCTATTATACATGATTCTTCCGTGGTTTGTGTTCTACTGTGCTTCTACACCATGCTCACATGTTCATCTCGCTGTGTTTTCCTACATGTTCAACACTCTACTCTCTTCTGCAATCTTCTAGTTGTGTGTTTGCAATTTGGCTTTACTACTGCTCTTCTCTTCTTATTTCACTGAAACTGGTATGTTCTAATTTAACTTTCGGCTTCATCCCTATGTGTTTGCTTTACAGTTTCAACAATCTTGTCTACTTTGTTGTTTATGTTCTGTATTGAATATGATGTTCTCTTTGCATCTGTTGTTGTGTGAATTCCCCATACCCTTATTCCCTTCTATGTGTTTGTGTTAAAGTTCAGGCATGGCAGTATCCAAATTGCTGCTCATGTCTGGACCTGATCCTTTAATGGATCCTAACTCCCAAACAATGTGGCTTACAGGATAGTTAGGGGTATGCCAACACTCCTAATTGCTGGTATGACCACTAGCCTGTCTTGGCCTTCCCCAAAATTCCCTCTATGCACTTGCACTCTCTCTTAGATTCTAAGTTCTGCCCACTTCCTATGAGCCTTGCTTTGGGACCTTGAGCTCCCTATGAACTTGGACATTTGAGGGTCGGCCCTTCCACGCTGCACTATAATCCAATTCTGCAATATATTTAGGTGTAAGCACTGTCCGGAGTCCACTTAAGACTCTTAGGGAACTCTGACACATCCCAAATAGGAGAAAGGCTTTGGAATTTGATCTTTGGAGTTGGTTTACTTCATGCTTCAGACAGAAGTCTTAATCAGGCTCTCCTTGGTTGGGATTTAAGATTTCTGATATAATTTTTACTTTATTTTTCTTCATTCTGGGCTGTAATAATTTGTAATAACTCATGGGGGCTTATAGTGAAAAGGGGAGGTGTACTCATGTATGCATAAGGGTAGATATCATGCTCATTAGGTCTTTATTTCTGCAAATCATGGCAAGTTCTACATTTTCATATAGAAATCCTGTTTTAGGTTCTGCACTTCTACATTTTCATATAGAAATCCTGTTTTAGGTTCTGCACTTATACATTTTCATATAGAAATCCTGTCTATAAACTTCTGCACTTTCGCATCTTAGAAATCCTGCCTATAAGTTCTGCATATATATCATATCAATAGCTTTTGCATTTCTATATCTCATATAGATAACATGACTATAGGATTCTGCATTTTTCCTATCATATAGAAAGCATGTCTATAGGATTTCTGAATACTGCATATGTATCCATCACTAGGCAAACGATATATAGGCTTAAATAATAAAATCAGCACTTTAGACGCCATGCCTATAGAGTTTCTGCATTTTCGTAAAGGTTAAAATCAGTCACACTTAGAAAGCATGCCTATAGGAATAAGCAACTAATTTGAATCCCTCAACTTGCTAAGTTTAAAATCAGTAATAGCATTGCTTAAACGCTTGCAGAACTTATGTTCCTGTTGTTAATAAATCTGCTTCTGAAATTAGTATCTTTCTCTCGTATTTAGATATCATGCCTATAGGTTTCACCTAAGCAAGCTATAAGGTAAATTAGCTAATTGAATTAGACTCTGTTAATTCCAACCAGCAGGCAGGTCTGATTCCGATTTCTTATCTGAAATGTGTAATAGACCAGTCTGCCTCTTTAACGTTTAAGTTTAATTCAGACCATAACCAGTATCTGCAAGACATGCTAAACAATCTGTCTTTAAGTGAGGAGGCATGTCTGAGCCTTTTAAATTGTTATGTGTTTCCCATATCTGCCTTATGTGTTTTTGTTTATCGCTTTAGAATTTTATCCTTTTAAACCATACAAAGCCCAAATCTCCCTTCCCTTTAGGACTAGTAGTCCTGAATGCCTCCGGGACTGATAGGATTGGGGCGGGTACTAGCATGCAATAAGTAAACGAAATCATTCCGCGTTTAATACCTCAACGGGGTAGGAAAGGGTAGATATGGATATGATGACCATTGCGCTAATACCACGTGTAACCCCTCTTCTGAGGAGTGATTACCGGGTATTGCATTGATGTGATCCATATTATTTATAATCCTAGGACTCCCTTCCCTTTACTTGTTTATTTTATTACTTTCAAAATTTCAATAACTCCTTTTTTCTCAAATTTCAGCTTCCTTGTTTCTTCAAACTTTAACTTATTTCCAATCACAATGTGGCAACCCCTCATATTTGAAACCCTTATTTGCTTATTTATTGTTTGTACTTAAGTTACAATTGTAGCATGGTCGGGAACCACACTAGTGGATCTTGAGGGGTGCCTAACACCTTCCCCTTGAGATAATTTCTAGCCCTTACCTAAACTCTGGTTTTTCTAAACAAATTCTTCCTAGTGTCCTAATGCACTTAATCATTAGGTGGCGACTCTTCAAATCAAAAAACTCAATTCCCAAAAGGGAACGAGTTGTCCTCCCAAATGTCATAAACTCGATTCCGCGAGAAAAAGGGGGCGCAACAGCATGGCGACTCTGCTGGGGATTTCTTTAAGGATTTTACCATTTCATGCTATTTGTGACTTTATGCTTCCTTGAATGTCTTTAATGCCTTTAAGTATTTATTTTGCTCTCCTACTTCGAAAACTGACTTGGCTCTTCGTTTCTTCTCTTTATTTCTCTTAATGCTTTCTTTTACCGCTTTCCTTTAATACTATTGTAATTTTGAGCAATTATTGTAATTATTACCTTATGAATGTGCAAATACATGACAATCTGTTTGATTATTGTAACTGCATATTCAACATCATATTCCACTTGTGCCAAACAAAATACCATAGCAACACTTACAATGAGTGGTTGCGCCCTTCCGATATTATTACCCCCTAAATTTGGCAAAGGTGTATTTGCGGTAAAACCAGTTGATCAATGGTGTAGTCGACGGTTCTGTGTCTTTCCCTCTTGAGTTGTCCGCTCAAAGGTATCAGTCTAATACCCCATAGAAACCCTACTCTGTTTAATTTTGCATGCATTACTGTCAAAACCTAGCTGAGTCAATTATGTTGTCCACATAATGACTCTTTAAGATAGCCTTGTCCAAAGTCCACTGGGTCTCCTTGGAACCCAAACGGACATTACCACGTTCTGTGTATTTATTTGGAGAACTAATTGTTGCTTATGCCAATTATTGGTATTTAATAGTTGAGTCTAGTGGGAGTAAGGTCCTAACCCTTTTGTCTTGCAGAAACATGAGGCACGAGGTCCCCAACTTCGGTATGGTTAGCACACCCTCACTCTTGTTGGACTGGTGGAGGAGTCTTCCATCAAATGACCAAATCAACGAGTGGAAAGAGAGGGCCGCCAAAGCTTGCAAAAAGATGGAATATCTGGAGTACAGTCTGCTGGAATTGGAAGGGAAAGTGAGGAAGAGAGTTACCGACTACCAGAACGCTGAAGGAAACGAAGGAGAACACATGGAAAAGGCATTTCTACTGGTGAACCTACGCGAGCTGGAGGATTTGATTAACGAGAGCATTCAACCTGAGGAAGGTCCTTCTGGGACCAAATAGATAGGAGTTTTCATTTACTTTATGAAATGTAATAAGGCCAATGGCCACTAGTGACATTTTATTCCTTGTTATTTAGTGTCATTTTAGGATTCGTCTGCTTTTTATCAATAAAATGAGGCATTTAGCATTCTAAGTTCTCTAAATCAATTTGTCGCTAGGCCTACCTCAGGCACAATGAGGCTCCCAAATTAGTACACGGTTTATATTCTCGCACTATGTGTTTAAATATCGCAACATCTTTTCCTTATAATCCGCGCTAACTTGCTACCTTTTTGTTTTTACTTTTGTTTTATTCCCCTCCCTAAAGGTTAGTTCGTGCACTCTGGCATCGTCATCATACTCCACAAGATCCAAAGGCCCTCCACCCACTCCTCCTCCTAGTCCCATCAGAAACAGGAACAAGGGAAAAATGGAAGATTTGAGCAACATCAGAAAGGAAAACTCGATTGAACGTGTAGAAACCACTTAGGGTACTCATGTCTCCAAAGAAGGTGCATCCCAACTCGAGCAGAAACTGCTGAAATTTCAAGAGGAACTTGATCAAGTCCGGAATTTGGCAAGCTTGTCATTTTCCCTCACCACCCCAGATGTCAACTTTCCTAACACTCAAAAACCCACACCTCCACAAAATATCCCAAAACCACAAAACCATCCTGTTCCCCATCACCACTGTAACACTTCCAACAACACCCCGTTACTCATCCCTGAACCACTGACTCCGCAAATGATCATCTCCAAACTCACCATAACACCCCCATCTATGTGGAAACCATACCACACTCCATTCCATCCGTCTCAAGCACACCTGAGTCCGATGACAAAGACTCCCTTATCAGGAACCTGGCCGCAGAACTCAAGAAGTTGACTAGCCGAGTTTAGGGTGTTGAAGGAAGCAAGGGAATCGAGGGATTGAACTACAAAGACCTCTGCATACAACCAGATGTCGAACTGCCCGGGGGGTACAAACCTCCTAAGTTCAAAATGTTTGATGCTACAGGGGATCCCAAAGTCCATTTAAGGACATATTGCGACAAGCTGGTCGGAATAGGGAAGGACGAAAAGATTCGCATGAAGCTTTTATGAGAAGTCTGAAAGGAGATGCTCTGTCGTGGTACATTAGCCAAGACCCGAAAAAGTGGTTGAATTGGGTAAGTATGACGTCCAATTTCATGGACAGGTTCAGGTTCAACATGGAGAATGCGCCAGATGTGTTCTACATCCAGAACCTAAAGAAGAAACCTATGGAAACTTTCCGCGAGCATGCCACTCGTTGGAGATCAGAAGCTGCTAAGGTCAGACCGTCTTTAGAAGAAGAACAAATGAACAGGTTTTTCGTCCAAGCTCAAGACCCATAGTACTATGAAAGGTTGATGCTGATTGAAAGCCAGAAATTTTCCGACATCATCAAGCTGGGGGAGAGGATCGAGGAAGGTATCAAAAGTGGAATGGTCACAAACCTTGAAGCTATGTAGGCTACCAACAAGGCTCTACAGTCTGCTGGGACGTCCAAGAAGAGGGACGTGAGCGTCGTGATGGTTGCACAGAGAACCAAATCCCCTATCAAATACCAAGCCTACCCGATGCCTCCACTCACATATCAACCTACCCCAAATTACTAAGCACCCTCTCCCTCTTACCAAGCTCCACCACCTACTTACCAATCACCTCCACCACCCATATATCAACCTACTTCACCCAGATACTCCCAACCTGCATATGTCTACCAAGCCTACAACACCCAACAAGCCCACTATCAATCACCTCACCCTCGCCAAAACTTTCCTAGACCCCGACCAAATTTCGACCGCAGACCTCCCAAACAGTATACCGCCATTGCCGAACCAATTGGCCAACTGTATGAAAGGCTCAAAGCTACTGGTTATGCCACCCTTATCCCTGCCATAACCCCCGAAAACCCCTTCCAATGGGTCAACCCAAACAAAACTTGTGCATACCATTCCGGCATGAAAGGGCATACTATTGATGAGTGCCGCTCTCTAAAGGATAAGATCCAAGCTTTGATTGACAACAAGATCATCGTGGCAAAAGAGCCTGCTCCGAACGTCCGCAGCAACCCTCTACTAGACCACAAGGGTGGAGGCGTTCACATGATTGAGATAGAGGATGATTGGGACCCCAAAGGATCGATCGGATTAATCACAGAAGGTGATGAGCCAAAGAAATCAATAGTCACCCTTAACCTGATTGTGGTCCAGATTCAGCCTTCTGGGGACGCCGAGGTGAATATGTCTGTACCACTTGAGTTTGAAGCACTACCCCTGCAAAGACGCCAACACCAATTGAGGTCGAGTTTGGGTCCCCAAAGGCACTTGCGCCTTTTGAGGTTGTTGTGTTACCTTCCAAAGCAAGGGTGCACATTCCGGTAGCAATGACAGCCATAACACCGTTCCACACAAAGGCCATACCATAGGATTACACAGCCGAGGCAAGAAGGAAAGGGGAAACCAAGTTCGGAGAAGCAGTTGCGGCACAAGGCATGACAAGGACCGGTAGGGTTTATACTCCAGAACACTTGGCTGAGTCGAGTAAGAAGGCATCTGGACGGCCAACCATCACTGAAGTTGGGCTCGACGACCTCTAGAGGAAGATACAGGCCAAAGAGTATTCAGTCATTGATCAGTTGAACAAAATGCTAGCCCAGATCTCTATCTTAGCTCTACTACAATGCTCTGACGCACATAAGAATGCCTTATTGAAGGTGCTGAGTGAGGCGTATGTACCAAGCAACATCACCGGAGGAGAAATGGCAAATATGGTGGGACAGGTATTGGAGTGTCACAAAATCACTTTTCATAAAGATGAGTTGCCACCAGAAGGGCTGAGCCACAACAAGGCGTTGCACATCACCGTGCAATGCGATTATTATTTTATTACCAGGGTCTTGATCGATGGAGGGTCCAGCCTCAACATTTGTCCGCTGGTAACACTCAGAACATTAGGGAAAGGGCTGCATGAGATCAAAGACGGGGCCATTAATGTCAAAGCCTTCGACGGTTCCCAAAGGTCCACTATTGGGGTAATTAGCCTGTGTTTACAAATGGGGCCTACTTGGTTTGATGTCAACTTTCAAGTAATAGACGTGTCGGCATCTTAAAACTTGCTCTTGGGATGACCATGGATTCATGCTGTTGGAGCTGTAGCATCAACCCTACATCAGGTAGTGAAATTTGAGTGGAATCACCAAGAGGTGATCATCCACGGCGATGGTAGCAATCCCATTTACAGTCTCCAGACCATCCCAGGGATTGGAGGAAGAAGGAAGATAGGCGAAGAAACCTATTACCACATCGAGCGAGTCAACGCTTTTGACAAGGATAAATGGTGGGACAACAAAATCGAAAGCATATTGAACTGGTGCGGATATGAGCCAGGCAAGGGACTTGGCAAGAACCTCCAAGGAATTGCTAAGCCTGTCAAACTAAAGAAACATGGCACCACCTTCGGTCTGGGATACGAGTACACCTAGAAAGAGTTCAATGAATGGTCGCCGCCATGGCGCGGGCCTATCCACTAGAGTATTTGATACCTTGCTTGGAGCAGATTTTCCAGCCAGCTGATGTTATATATGGGTCAAAAGAAGAGGAAGCACTGGCAGAGATGAGGGATTTGTTTTCGGAAGAGGATGACATGGATTGTTATGTCATTTTCTAGGAGGAGGGGGAGGAAGGCCCTTCCATACAAGTCGTGAGTCGAGGAGCGCGCCTCAACAATTGGTCCATCAGAACCACTAGAGCCCGGAAAGCGAGTAGCAAGGCTGAACAAGAATCATGCATTATTTTTCATTTTTTACTAGTTGACTTTCCTTTTGCCTTTGAATTTCGCAATAAGATCTTCAATGTTTAAAACAGTTATGGAATTTTTCAAAGCATTTTGATTTTCTTATGAATCTTACTCTTATTACTTTCTCTCATTTACTTTATTTACAGTATTACTATTACTTATCTTGATGAACCAACGACTGTGACATGTAACGAGACAACGCGACAAACGGACTCAGAGGAAGATGATATACCAGAAGAGGTTATTAAAGAAGTTGAGGATTTTGAGAACAGACCTAAGTCCAACCTGGACGAGACCGAGATTGTTAACCTGGGAGATGCAAAAAATGTCAAAGAAAATTGGATCAGCGTTAATTTGTCACCGGAAGAAAAGGAAGAATACACAGAATTTCTGAAGGAATATGAGGACATATTCGCCTGGTCATATGACGACATGACTGGTTTGAGTACATATATTGTGGCGCACAAGCTACCAACTGATCCGACATGCCCACCGATAAGGTAGAAGCTCAGGAAGTTCAAGCCTGACATGAGTTTGAAAATCAAGGAAGAAGTTACCAAGCAAGTCAAAGCTAAGGTTCTCAGAGTAGTAGAGTATCCAACATGGTTAGCCAACATCGTACCAGTACCAAAGAAGGACGGGAAGGTCAAAGTCTGTGTTGACTACCGGGACCTCAACCGGGCTAGTCCCAAAGATGACTTCCCCTTGCCAAACATATACATTCTAATTGACAATTGTGCCAAGCACGAGCTCTAGTCATTTGTTGATTGTTTTGCTGGGTATCATCAGATCTGGATGGATGAAGAAGATGCTGAGAAAACGGCCTTCATTACGCCGTGGGGAATGTATTGTTACAAGATGATGTCGTTTGGGCTAAAGAATGCTAGGGCCACCTACATAAGGGCCATGACTACTATTTTCCATGATATGATACACAAGGAGATCGAGGTATATATAGATGACGTCATCATCAAGTCCAAGAAAGCCACTGATCATATGGAAGATTTGAGGAAGTTCTTCAATAGACTAAGAAGGTACAACTTGAAGCTGAATCCCACAAAATGTGCATTCGGGGTTCCTGCCGAAAAACTACTTGGCCGAGGAATAGAACTGGATCCGTCAAAGGTCAAAGCCATTCAAGAGTTGCCACCGCCAAAGAACAAGAAGGACGTAATGAGTTTCTTGGGAAGACTTAACTACATCAGCCGGTTCATAGCATAATCTACTGTCATCTGTGAGCCAATCTTTAAGATGTTGAAGAAGGACACTGTTGCCAAATGGACTGACGACTGTCAAAAAGCCTTCGATAGAATCAAGGAGTATATGTCTACACCGCCAGTCTTGGTCTCGCCCGAGCCAGGCAGACCTCTATTGCTCTACCTTGCAGTATTATATGGAGCATTCGGTTGTGTTCTGGGGCAACATGATAAAACGGGAAGGAAGTCCCAGACCATCTATTATCTCAGCAAGAAGTTCACCCCATACAAGGCCCGATATTCTCTGTTGGAACGCACCTGTTGTGCTCTGACTTGGATAGCCCAGAAGCTGAGGCACTATTTTTGTGCCTACACTACATACCTCATATCCAGAATGGATCCGTTGAAGTACATCTTTCAAAAGCTCATGCCCACTGGCAAGCTAGCCAAGTGGCAGATTCTGTTAAGTGAATTTGACATTGTCTATGTGACTCAGAAAGCAGTCAAGGGACAGGCATTGGCAGATCATCTTGCTAAAAATCCCGTGGACGGAGAATACGAACCCTTGGAAACGTATTTTCCTGACAAGGAGGTATCCTTCATAGGAGAAGACATTGCAGAATCCTATGATGGTTGGAGAATGTTTTTCGACGGAGCAGCAAATTTCAAAGGAGTTGGCATAGGAGTAGTTCTAGTATCAGAAATCGATCAGCCTTGCCCGGTGTCCACCAAACTCAGATTCCCGTGCACCAACGACATGGCCGAGTATAAAGCTTGTATCTTAGGGCTCAAGATGGCCATTGACATGAACACTCAGGAATTGCTAGTGATCGGGGATTCAGACTTGCTTATACATCAGGTCCAAGAAGAATGGGCAACTAAAAACTCCAAGATATTCCCGTATTTGCATCATGTACAGGAGTTGAGGAAGAGGTTCACAAAGATAGAGTTCCGGCATGTTCCCAGAGTCCAGAATGAGTTTGTCGATGCATTGGCTACCCTATCATCTATGATTCAGCATCCAGATAAGAACTTCATAGATCCTATTCCGGTGAAGATTCATGATCAGCCAGCTTACTGTGCTCATGTCGAGGAAGAAGCGGATGGAAAACCTTGGTTTCATGATATCAAGGAATACTTGGCAAAAGGAGAATACCCAGAGCTCGCAAATCCCACTCAGAAGCGCACACTTCGTAGGTTATCTAACAATTTCTTTCACAGCAGAGGAATCCTGTATAGGAGGACTCCTGATTTGGGATTATTAAGGTGTGTCGACGCAAGGGAAGCATCTAGGCTACTAGAGGAAATACATGCTGGGATCTGCGGTCCACATATGAACGGTTTGCCTTAGCCAAGAAGATACTCCAGGCTGGTTATTTTTGGATGACTATGGAAACGGACTGCGTCTAGTATGTCTGAAAATGCCCTCGTTTTCAGATATATGCAGACATGATAAAGGTGCCCCCAAATGAGCTTAATGCAACAAGCTCGCCGAGGCCGTTTTCCGCTTGGGGAATGGATGTCATCGGACCTATCGAGCCCACCACATCAAACGGGCATAGGTTTATTCTAGTGGAATTTGATTATTTCACCAAATGGGTTGAAGCAAAATCATACAAAGCAGTGACTAAGAAAGTTGTGGAAGACTTTGTTCGTGATTGCATCATGTGTCGGTTCGGAATTCCAGAGTCAATCATTACTGATAATGGCTCTAAACTCAACAGTGATTTGATGAAATCCACGTGTGAAACCTTCAAAATTAAACACAAGAATTCTACAACTTACAAACCTCAGATGAACGGAGCCGTAGAAGCTGTCAACAAGAATATCAAGAAGATACTAAGGAAAATGATAGAGAAGCATAAGCAGTGGCACGAGAAGCTCCCATTTGCATTATTGGGATACCGTACCACAGTCCACACATCAACTGGGGCAACTCCCTACATGTTGGTATATGGTACAGAAGCAGTCATACCCACTGAGGTAGAAATTCCTTCCTTAAGGATCATACAGGAAGCAGAGCTCGACGACGTAGAATGGGTGAAGAGTCGTTACGAGCAACTAGCTCTTATAGACGGAAAGAGAATGAATGCAGTTTGCCACGGTCAGCTCTATCAAAACAGAATGTCCAGAGCCTTCAACAAAAGAGTCAAGCCGAGACAATTCACACCGGGGCAGCTGGTGTTAAAGAAAATTTTTCTGAATCAAGAGGAAGCCAAAGGGAAATTCTCTCCCAACTGGCAGGGTCCGACATGGTTTACCGGGTTCTGACAGGAGGAGCCCTCATACTTGCAGAAATGGACGGAGAAGTTTGGCCACAGCCGATCAGTTCAAACGCAGTCAAGCGATACTATGTGTAACCTCTATGCTTTCTTTTATGATGTAATTTGAACTATGTCTGACCTGATTCTCATTTAAGAGGGGATACGTAGGCAGCCCTAGGGGTTCGGTCACAATTCAATAAAATTTCCAATTCCCCCGCTATTGGAAACTGGGGCAAAATTTTGAGGAGGACCCTCAAAATTCCGAAGTCGATTCCAGCCATTTATCATTAACAACCGTCAGGAGCAACAACCTAGTAAACTGGGGCAGAATTTTGAGGAGGACCCTCAAAATTCCGGAGCAAGCGAAGTTGCAATATCTTGAACCACATCGCAGTCGTCGGTTCATCTAAAAAATATTATTCTTAATTATGCATTTATATTATGGTTTTACTAAATCGTGCATGTTCATTACTAAAATTGCCTTTTTTAGCAACGCTACCCCAATGATATGTATAGTATCACCAGATCAAAGCTGAGCAGGTCAAGCAAAGCCAGCGGGGATACGAACTAACTTTTCCCCTCTACAAACTCACGATTTTTCTTTGGATACAGGCACTTGAGTTGCAAAATCATCAAATGTACTATACGCTCACTCACAAAGTTTAGGAATACAACTCTCCGAACCATTGCACTTGCTCGCAACTGCTATCCGCACAACAGTGTCCCCAGCAGGCACAATAACCCCAGCAATCACGGTACCGCAATCCGCTATCAGCTAAGAAAACTCTATTGCCATTTGCCATTTTTACTTCCTGCATAAGGCTACCATTCTGACTTCCGAGACTAAGCTTTGTCTCCATCTGCATTTCTTGCATTGCATAAGGCTACCATTCTGCCTTCCGAGGTTAAGCTCTACCTCCATCTGCATTTCGCTGCGTTGCATAAGGCTACCATTCTGCCTTCCGAGACTAAGCTCTATCTCCATCTACATTTCTTGTATTGCATAAGTCTACCATTCTGCCTTTTGAGACTAAGCTCTGTCTCCATCTGCATTTCTTGCATTGCATAAGGCTACCATCCTGCCTTCCGGGACTAAGCTCTGTCAACACTGCAGTTCTTGCATCGCATAAGGCTACCATTCTGCCTTCCGAGACTAAGCTCTATCTCCATCTACATTTCTTGCATTGCATAAGGCTACCATTCTGCCTTCCGAGACTAAGCTCCGTCTCCATCTGCATTTCTTGCATTGCATAAGGCTACCACTCTGCCTTTCGAAACTAAGCCCTGTCTCCACCTGCATGGCTGAAATATCGCCACTTTATTTATGCCTCGTGTGGCTAAAATATCGCCACTTTATTTATGTCTCGCATGGCTGAAAGATCGCCACCTTCATCTACATCTTGCACGGCTGAAATATTGCCACTTTTATTTTTCTTGCATGGCTGAAATATCGCCGCTTTCATCTACATCTTGCACAGCTGAAATATCGCCACTTTTATTTTTCTTGCATGGCTGAAATATCGCCACTTTCTATTTACATCTTGCACGGCTAAAATATTGCCACCTTTATTTTTCTTGCATGGCTAAATTATCGTCACTTTCTATTTACATCTTGCATCGGCTGAAATACCACCACCTTGTTTACATTTTTGCATGGCTGAAATATCGCCACTTTCTATTTACATCTTGCATCGGCTGAAATACTGTCACCTCATTTACATTTTTGCATTGGCTGAAAGATTGCCTCCTTCTGCATCTCATGGGCTGAAAGATCGCCAGATTTTCCGAAGGCATCATTGTTCGGAGGTACTATTTTCATAGCCCGAGAATGCCATGTCATGGCCTGAGGACCCCATTTTATCTTTTGCATATCATTATTCAAAGGCATCATAGCTCGGAGACATCATCCTCATAGCCCGAGAGCATCATTTCATGGCCTGCGAATCCTTTATTATACGCTTCATGGCCCAGGACGTCATCTTAACCGTCCAAAGACAGCATTCATGGTCCAACGGAAACTTGCATCATGTTTAAAATTATGCACAAGATATGTTCATATTGCTCATTCACAGGTAAACCGGCTAGCAACGGCCGTCTCAGCAGGAGCGATCCCGTTCCAGTTCCCACAGCCCTACTAGACTATAACCATCCACCCTAACCCGAATATCTCGTCCGTTCTTGAAAAATCTCCGCCAGCATATTCCGCTGATGGATCCTGAACTACATATGGCATGATTCCTGTAAGACCAGGGATATGTAGATAGCTCAGAAACCAAAGCACGGTCAAATTCTTCAAGTCGTTTCATTCGGTCAAAATTGGCCATTATATCTTTACCCGACAACTCTTTCATCCTTCCCAAGTAAAGAGAGGCAGCTGTTGATACCCAATTTTTCCCTGTATATTTTTTATATACACAAAATACCTTTAAAATAACATATGTACGCATATATAAGCATGCCCAAGTGTTTTAGTATTTTTTCCAATTTTTAAAGATTTTTAAAACCAATTTATTGTCCATTTTAGCAGCACAAAATCAATAATTACTCCCAAAATTATTTATTTTGGTAAATAATTTATTTTATTCCCATATTTATACCAAAATATAGTTAAGGTAATTTTTGTATATTTTTCAAATTTATTTGATATTTTTAAAGTTAAATTGCATATAATTGCAATTCTAGCCTACTTTAAGATTTTATAGCATTTTTTATAACCATAAAATTGGTTCCAGTATTTTTAAATTAATATTTATGTGTTATTAACTAATCCAATGCTTTTAATTTGTTTTCAAATTCATTTTTAGTATTTTTTGTAAAATAAAAGGGAAAATTGGCTATTTAATATATAATCCCAATTTGTTTTAATTATAGCCAAAATTGACCCTCTAATTGACCCAATCTTGACCCCCAATTGGACCGGTCCAATTTCAATTTTAACCCGACCCCCGACCCAACCAATTAACCCGCCCGGTCCTTCTTTCAATCCAGGTTGTTGATCATTTTGATCAACGGCCACGATTGTCCCTTGCCTTTTAATTCCCCAACCCTAACCTAATCCCCTCATTTCAATCAGTTGGTCGCCTTTGAATACTCTCCCTCTCTCAAACCCTCTCGAAGGTTCCTGGAACCCTAGCCTCTCTCATCCTCTCCGACCATAACCTCACCGGAATCCATGGCTTCTCAGGCCATGGATTGCCTGTACTAACCTCCATCCACTCTCAAACGTTTGGGGTTCGAAATTTTGAGGTCTGACCTCAATGGTGTCCGTTCAGATCCTCTCAGATCCATGATTTTGAGACCTTTCTGTCCTTGCTCCGGCACATCCAAAGCATTTCGAGCCTGGTTCTAACCTCTCCGACTCAAGATCGGACTTTTCCAAGCCTTTTTCATACTAGAGTTTCTCTGAAACCCCAGCTACTCGAGGTTTTCTCTGATTATTTTTTAAAAATCTATGCTATGTCTGTGCTCTACTTGAGTTCTTAAATGTTTTCCCTAATTTTCTTTTAAAAATTACTTCTCTTCAATTTAGGGTTTCTGAAAAAGTTTCAAAATGTCTTTCTGATTCCTCCTTTTCTTTTCTTTATGTGTATTTGCCTATACTATGTTCGTCTGTTTCTTTTCTACCACGCATGTGTTTTTCTTCTGCTTTCTTTCTACTATACATGATTCTTCTGTGCTTTGTGTTCTACTGTGCTTCTATACCATGCTCACATGTTCATCTCGCTGTGTTTTTCTATATGTTCTTTTTCTATCCTTTTCCAGTATTTTGTGTTCTTCTACTCTATGCATCTCCTACTGAGTCCTTAAGTTTTGTTTGCTTTTACTGAACCTTGTTTGAGTTCTCTCTACACACGTTCCCTCTACCGTTTTCCTAAGTTTATACTACCTCTTTTCTCTTTTGAACTTGTTTAGGTCCCAAGCCTTTCTTAAAATGTGTTCTCTATGCTTCAAATCAGTTATTCATTCTATTTGCCTTGAACCTGCTATTTTATCTGTTTGTTTTCACATGAATCCTTGAAAGAAGACCACTGAGACTGTTTACATTATTTGTCTTCTTTTCTCTGTATTTGACTCGAGTTGAAAACCCTAGGGTTTGGGGTTTTTGGCGAGTTTCGATCTTGTGTTTGAGACTATGGTTCTATTTTGGAACTCTAGGTTTCTCAGACTCGTTTTGAGTCTTTGTACTGAACTCGAACTTCTTTGACTCTGAACTTTTCTATGCTAGGCTTTTCTAATTAGCATGACAACTCTTTCTTGATTCACATGTTTGTGCACTTTATATATGATGAATTCTTCCTTCAAAAAAGGTTTTTCCAATTTGTAATTGATTCAGAATTCCTTTTAATAAAGATCGATTGATTATTAATGATTTTTCTTTAATTAAACCTTTCTTCACCTTTTCTGGTTGGATTCATTCATACCAAAACTCAATTTCTGATTTTTTTACTGGCTGTTGATTGATTGCCTTTCCTTATTTGCACAAACCGTGTTGATATCAAACTCTTTCCTTAAATAGTTTCTATGAATCTGCCCTTCTTGTACTACTTTGGTAAATATTTTGATCAAACTCTTTCCTTAATTATCTTACCCGTTTGAAATCAGAATCCCTTACTTGAAGGGAGACCTTATATGATTGATTTCAAAATTATTCTCTTACCTATTTCTACTTGCTTTCTACACTATAAAGGGAACGACCCTTCTACACTTTTTGGGGACTTCCAATTCAATACTCTTTAAGACCTTGGGTTCAACACTTATTGAACACTTTCAATTTTGATACTCCTACATTCTCAATTCAACACTCTATTCTCTTCTGCAATCTTCTAGCTGTGTGTTTGCAATTTGGCTTTACTACTGCTCTTCTCTTCTTATTTCTCTGAAACTGGTATGTTCTAATTTAACTTTCGACTTCATCCCTATGTGTTTGCTTTACAGTTTCAACAATCTTGTCTACTTTGTTGTTTATGTTCTGTATTGAATATGGTGTTCTCTTTGCATTTGTTGCTGTCTGAATTCCCCATACCCTTATTCCCTTCTATGTGTTTGAGTTAAGGTTCATACATGGCAGTATCCAAATTGCTGCTCATGTCTGGACCAAATCCTTTAATGGATCCTAACTCCCAAACAACGTGGCTAACAGACTGGTTAGGGGTGTGTCAGCACTCCTAATTGCTGGGTATGACCACCCGCCTGTCTTGGCCTTCCCCAAAATCCCCTCTATGCACTTGCACTCTTTATTAGATTCTAAGTTCTGCCGCCTCCTATGAGCCTTGCTTCGGGACCTTGAGCTCCCTCTGAACTTGGACATTTGAGGGTCGGCCCTTCCACACTGCACTATAATCCAATTCTACAATATATTGGGTGAAAGCACTGCCCGGAGTCCACTTGAGACTCTTAGGGAACTCTGATACATCCCAAATAGGAGAAAGGCTTTGGAATTTGATCTTTGGAGTTGGTTTACTTCATGCTTCAGACAGAAGTCTGAATCAGGCTCTCCTTGGTTAGGATTTTAGCTTTCTGATGTAATTTTTACTTTCTTTTCTTCATTCTGGGCTGTAATAATTTGTAATAACTCATGGGGGTTTATAGTGAAAAGGGGAGGGGTACTCATGTATGCATAAGGGTAGATATCATGCTCATTAGGTCTTTATTTCTGCAAAACATGGCAAGTTCTACATTTTCATATAGAAATCCTATTTTAGGTTCTGCACTTCTACATTTTCATATAGAAATCTTGTCTATAAATTTCTGCACTTTTGCATCTTAGAAATCATGCCTATAAGTTCTGCATATATATCATATCAATAGCTTTTGCATTTATGCATCTCATATAGAGAACATGACTATAGGATTCTGCATTTTGCCTATCATATAGAAAGCATGTCTATAGGGTTTCTGAATACTGCATACGTATCTATCACTAGTCAAACGATATATAGGCTTAAATAATAAAATCAGCATTTTAGACGTCATGCCTATAGGGTTTCTGCATTTTCGTAAAGGTTAAAATAAGTCACACTTAGAAAGCATGCCTATAGGAATAAGCAACTAATCTGAATCCCTCAACTTGCTTATAAGTTTAAAATCAGTAATAGCATTGCTTAAACGCTTGCAGAACTTATGTTCCTGCTGTTAATAAATCTCTCAAATTTCAGCTTCCTTGTTTCTTCAAATTTTAACTTATTTGCAATCACAATGTGACAACCCCTCATATTTGAAACCCTTATTTGCTTATTTATTGTTTGTACTTAACTCACAATTGTAGCATGGCATGGAACCACTCTAGTGGATCTTGAGGGGTGCCTAACACCTTTCCCTCGAGATAATTTCTAGCCCTTACCCAAACTCTGGTTTTTTTAAACAAATTCTTCCTAGTGTCCTAATGCACTTAATCATTAGGTGGAGACTCTTCAAATTAGAAAACTCAATTCCCAAAAGGGAACAAGTTGTCCTCATAAATGTCACAAACCTGATTTCGCAAGAAAAATGGGGTGCGACAGTTTCCTCTTTCGCGATCACGAAGCCAGGGACGCGATCGCGAAGAGTTGTTAAGGGCATGTGGTAATTTATTCATTGCGTTCGCGATATAAGGCATGCGTTCGTGAAACTTTGAGAGATTTAGGTCATCGCGGACGTGAGAAGGATCACGCGTTCGCATAGAGGAGTGGTCAATTGAGCATCAGGCTTTAAGCTACGCAATCGCATAGTTATGCACGTGTTTGTGAAGGGTCAGGTCAGGTAAGCAGCATTTGCGATAGTGCTTCCGTGTTCGCGTAGACCATTTTAGAGGTTGTGATTATTGTTCTTCGCGATCGCGACGTGGGTTCAACGATCGCAATGCATAATGTCTGGGCAGCAGATTTAAATGTTTAAAAACGAGGGCTTGAGTTCATAACACAAAATTGATTTTGGGAGCTCAATGGGAGCCGATTCTTGGGGAGATTTTTACGTGGTTGATTGGGGTAAGTGATTCTTACTTAGTTTTGGTTAATTTCCATGTTTATGTCTTTAATTTTATCATTAAATTAGTGATTTGGGGTGAAAAATTGGGGGGAAAGGGAAGAAGGTTCTTAGGCTAAATTTTGGGGTTTTAATCAAGATTTTGGTATCAGATTTCAGTAATTTTGCTATGGATGGACTCGTGGTTGAATGGGTGTTTGGATTTTGTGACTTTTACCCGATTCTGAGATGTGGGTCCACGGGCGATTTTTGAATTGACCTTTTGAATTTGATTTGGAACTTAGTGTTTTCTTATGGAATTGAATCTTTTAGCCCGTGTTGATTGTATTGAATTGTTTATGGCTAGATTCGGGACGTTCGGAGACCGATTCGCGAGTCAAGGGCTTGCTAGCGGAGTGATTCGAATTGCTTGAGGTAAGTATCATATTTAAACTTGGTTGAGGCACCAGTTGCCTAAATTGTTTTGATAGCCACATTCTTTTGGGTGCGCACATACATGGAGATGATCCCATGTGCTGGCACCGGGATTGTATATTCATGGTTGGGTTATGCTCGGGCTCCTATAAGCCCAGAAATGACTGTTAAGCTTCAAGCTTCTATATCTAACATGTGGTACTAGTTTATGTTATTTAATTGATGCCATGATGAGTCTACTTACAAGTTTAATCCCTTAACGAACTTAATAATGCTTTTCGTTGATGAAATTGCCAGATTGAGCTACGTTAGCACACTTTGCACATGCCTACACCCTAGCATTCTATTCACACTAGTACAAGGATAGGTGAATTTTAGATCAACCATTATATATTTGTAGACATATTTTATTGCCCCTGTATGATATTTTAGATTGGAGCCTGCGGCTATGCCGGGTGGATTATGTTATTGGCACGTGAGTTATCTGTGCATCACGTGAGTTACCCATGTGGATCCATGTATTGATATTATTGGCATGTGAGTTATCCGTGCGGATTCATATATTGATATTATTGGCACGTGAGTTGTCTGTGTCGAATGTGAGTTGTCATGCAGTGCGTGAGACTCGTATCTTCTTGATCATTTATCTGATTACTTGTTTCTTTCCTCTACATGTCATAATATTGTTGAGTAGGGTATTTGAGAACTAGTGCTCATGCACACACAGATATTCGTACCACGAAGCCTTATGAGCTAGTTTTAAATCTTATACTATGTTAATAAAAAAATGACAGGATTGTACTGATTTAACCAGTGACCTCGACAAATTAAGATTCTCTTACCATGCCTTGTTTATTTGCGATACTTATTGAGTTGGTTATACTCACACTACACCTTGCACCTCATGTGCAGATACAGGCATATTCGGACACGGCGGTTGTTGATTGCGGAGTCTATTTGTTCAGAGATCATCGAGGTAGTTGTTTGGTGTCCGCATACCTTGACCCTCTTTTCCTTATCTTTCAGTTTATGTATTTAGTTTTACTTTCCAGACAGTGTAGCAGTCCTTTTATTATTATGTATAGATGCTCATGTACTCAGTGACACCCCGATTTTGGGAGAGATTATGTATTGAGATGACTTCCTATTTTGTTTTTAAAAGGTTTTCCTTCAAACTAAATTATTTTCGTATCTTTCAAAGCTTTAACTGTTGGAAATATCTGAGTAGTCGGCTGGCCTGATACTATATCACGACGGGTTGGTTTTGGATCGTGACAATGGAAAACCTAGTATCAAAAGAAATCTTGCCACATCGATTGAAGCACTCAAGCGACGTCGAGACTCACTTTTTTCTTTCTTGGATTGTTTGTCAAAAGAAGTGTGAATTGATTGTGATTGATTCATTAAATCAAGCATCATGTTGAAACACTTGTTGTAGATGCTATTTACTTCTCCAACATGAGCTTTAAATCTTTTAATAGACTTGTTCCAAGCTTTAAAGTCATTGTTTGTAAAATCGTCTCCCGTATTTCCATGACTTTCATGTTCATTTTTGAACAAATAGCAACACAAACAATATGCAACATCTTTTGATATACTGTACTCCAACCACTTAGAATGTTTACTCTTAAACCAACCAGGATAAAACTGATGCATTATCTTCCCAAACTTAGTTTTAGGAAAATCATGATTCATAGGCTGGCATGGTATTTTTTTAATATAATATCTTCTAATTGCATCATGTATATTAGGGATGTATTCTGTAATAGGCATTCTATCTCCCATATCAGCATTGAGAGATTCTAAATCAAGATCAGAAAGAAATGTGTCCCTCTGACTTTTTTGAGCTATGGATAGAGCAACTAGAAGTTAGTTTCCCAATATTCGTTCTTGTGACAAACCTATCCATCTCGATTCACAAAGATTGATGAAATATTCCTACAGAATAAGATTCAATTTTACCTGAAATTCAATTCAAATAATTCAGAAAAATCCTATTTGGGAACTCATGCCCTTCTATAACAATACGAATAATAAAGCAATAACAACATAGTTAACCATATTGCACCGAAATATTGATCACGCTTCTTTATAACTAAATATATCAGAAATATTTATTCTTTCGGAAGATAAGATGAAATTACAAATTTTCGAAGCAATGATAATAAATTCATCAATCGCACAAACTAATGCTAATAACCTACATTTATCCCAAAATAATTCAGTTTTGAAATTAAGTCACAAATATAGATAAATTTCTTTTTTACTTTTTGACAAATCCACATAACTATTTTTTATTTGCTACAAAATAATTACAATTAATAGGTGTATTCATAAAAAAATTACTGAATCTATTTACAAAGCATAGGTAATAAGAATTGTAATTTGTAAAATCTAATATCTTCGATAAAATATTGTCATTTATACCCAAAATCTCTAGCTTAAATTAAAATATCAAATCTTATTATCTTGTTCCTTGTGTTTTAATTTTGAGATGGGGAGGTCAAGAAAACTTGTTAATCACTGTGTAGCCTGCGATTTCTTTTATGCGAAACCTACAAGGAAAAGCCGAGAAGAGTTCTACTAGTTTAGTATTTTGGTTTGGTGTCTTTTGGAAGCCTACCAATATTTTAACTAGTGGAAGATTCTTATTCTCCTTTTCATCTTCTAATTAGTAAATAAGAGGAAATAGAAAAAGGAAAAAAAAAAGAGGTAAGTAATAAGTCAACATTTAAGAGGGTTAGAAAATAAGGGAGTCAACACTTTATAAAATAATGAAAAGTGTTATTTTTAGAAAAAAAGATGTTGCAACCAAAAATCGATCTCGCGACTTCGGGCTTCTAGGCGCACAAACTTCAGCCTCTAAAACAAAGCACCCATTAAGCAAAAGTCTAATATATTATATCAGTTTTCATAAAAAAGTTATATAAGTATACTGAGTCCCCGTCAGGGTCAGTGGGTGATGCAACACCCAGAACCTTACATGTGGGTCCACCCCTTCTGTAACGACCCGACCGGTCATTTTGAGCAATTGCACTTCGTTTGGTTGTTTGAGGGCATGAGTAGCTCCATATGATGTATAATGACTTATGTGAATCGTCGGTTTTGGTCTTCAGGTTATCTGGGATTGATTTGGGAGAATGGTCTCAGCTAGAAGCTTTAAATTTGAAAGATTTGACCAAGTTTTGACTTTTTAGTATTTCACCTCAGATTGGATTTATGATGGTTCCATTAGCTCCGTTGGGTGATTTTGGACTTAGGAGCGTGCCCGGATCGTAATTTGGAAGTCCGTAGTGGAATTTAGCTTGAAATGGCGAAAGTTGGAATTATGGAAAGTTTGACCGAGAGTGGACTTTTCGATATCGGGGTCGGATTCCGATTTCGGAAGTTGAAGCATGTCTGTAATGTTAAATATGACTTGTGCACAAAATTTAGGTCAATCGGACGTTATTTGATAGGTTTCGGTATCGATTGTGCAAGTTTGAAGTTTCAAAGTTCATAAAGCTCGATTAGAGGTGTGATTCATTGTTTCGATATTGTTCTACGTGATTTGAGGCCTTGAGTAGGTTCGTGTTATGTTATGAGACTTGTTGTTATGTTTGGACGTGGTCCTGAGTGGCCCGGGCGTGTTTCAGATTGATTTCGGGCTATTTTTCCTTCATTTTGCACTGCTGTGTTTTGCTGTATTCTGGTGTCGCATTTATTTATCGCGATCGCGGACCTAGTGGCATGACCGCATAAGGGAAAAGTGGAGCAAGCTAATTCTTCTTCTTCGCGTTCGCAAGTGATAGTCTGCGTTCGCATATGTGGTGGAAATTAAGCATCGCATTCGCGGAGTGGAGAACGCGTTTGCATTGTATTTAGGTCTGAGCTAAAACAGTGATGGTTATCTCTTCGGGTTCGTGAGGTTGGTTCCGTGAATGCGCAAGTCAGTCACCTATGTATAACACGATCGTGAGAGGACTTATGTGATCGTGTAGGGCATTATCTAGAAGCATTGTTTTTCTCCTTCGTGATCGCGATGGTATTTCCGCAATCGCGATGCATTAAGTTTCCCAGTGATTATAAAATACTCTATTTCAAGGGTTTCATCTATTTTTACATTTTTGGAGCTATGGAGCTCGGATTGAGGCAATTCTTGAAGTAATTTTCACCAAATGAATTGGAGTAAGTATTCTCTACTCGATCTCGGTTATAATTCATAAATCTATCTTCGATTTTAGCTTTTGGTAGATGAATTGGAAGAGGAAATTGGGGGGTTTTGGCCTAAAATTTCATAATATGAATTTTTGAGTTTTGAACACCGAATTGGAGTCGGATTTGAGTTAAACTAGTATGGTTGTCCTTATAATTGAATGGGTTGTCAGATTTTGTGAGTTTGATCGAGTTTCCAGGCGTGGGCTCCTGGGTCGGGTTTGAGCCGATTTCGGGTTCTTGGTCTAATTTGGTAGTTTTTCCTGTGGAAATCATTCCTTTAGCATATATTGATGGTATTGTACTGATTGTGAATAGATTCGGAGCATTTGGAGACCGAGTTGAGGGGCAAGAGCATCGTGGAGTAGAGATTTGATCGGTTTGAGGTAAGTAACGATTGTAAATCTAGTCCTGAGGGTATAAAACCCCGGATTTTGTGTCATGTGACCATTTTGAGGTAACGCACATGCTAGGTGACGGGTGTGTAAATGTGCACCATTGGGGATTTTGACTTGGTCCGTCCTGTATCAGCTGTAAAGTTGAATATTTTGTTGAAACTACACGCTTCTTACTTGTTTTAGAAAGAATTTCTGTAAATCAGGTTGGATGCCATGTTTAGGCCTTATGCCAGTGTTGTTTGAACCCTTAGAGGTTTTTTATTGTTATCCTCTCATTGTTTTTAATTGAAAATCTATACTCAGTCATGTTTATACTTATTTACTACATAACTCAGACTCTATTACTCCGTTTTAATGCATCATATAAATGTTGTTTGGGTTGAATACTTTATTTTCTAAGAGCCTGAGAGGCTGGAGAGGCTATGACTGAGTGAGGCTGAGGGCCTGATTTGTGAGGATATTTATGTATCGGGCTGCACACCGCAGCATATTTTACTGATTCATGACTGAGTAAGACCGAGGGCCTGATTTGTGAGGATATTTATGAGATCGGGCTGCACCCCGCAGCATGTTTTACTGATTTATGATTGAGTGAGGCCTAGGGCCTAATTTGTGAGGATATTTATGGGATCGAGCAGCACACCGCAGCATGTTTTACTAATTCATGACTGAGTGAGGCCGAGGGCCTTATTGATTTATGTCATGATTGGCTTGTTATAGCGATGTGGTTGAAGGAGCCCTTTCAGAGTCTGTACACCCCCAGTGAACGCAGGTACCTATTGAGTGCGATTGCCGAGTGCCGAGATATTGGGAGGCATGAGTGATGGTGTGGTTTGCCCGAGGGGATGTATATGAGCGATGGTGATGTTTGCCCGAGGGGTTGCATATGAGTGATGGTGAGGTTTGCCCGAGGGGCTGTATATGAGTGATGTTGCTCGAGGGGCTGTATACGAGTGAAGTTTTCCCGAGAGGTTGTTTATGATTTCATCATGTTGCTCACTTTTGAAATGAACCTTTATTCGAAAACTGTTGAAAGATATTTTTAAATAATTTTACTGGAACTGGATTTAAACAAGCTGATTTGATTAAAACTATGGTTTTAAAAGCATGTCGTATTTTACCGAGTTTTCGTGATATGAACTTTACTTGCATTATTGCTCGTCACTACCACTAAGTCTTTATTTACTATTGTTACTTACTGAGTGGACGTACTCACATGTTTATTATTCAGTTGTAGATCCATCAGAGTTAGCAAGGTAGCTGCCTGGCGATCGCAGCCCTGCTTTCCTCCCTCTCTATCTTCCCTTAGTTGTATTCAGTTATTTCCAGACTATGTTAGTCTTGATATTGCCAGATGGCTGTAGTAGATGCTCATGACAAGTGACACCTGTCACACCTCCTTTTTGCGCGCCCGGCCCCGAAGGGTAGAATGCGCGAGGGGAGTTTTTTCAATTTAAGTGACAATATTCGAAATGGGATTATTTATTTAATTTAGAGTCGCCACTTGGGAAAGGTTTGGCTTTTGGTGTCCCAAGTCACCGGTTTATCTTGAATCCCAAATCGAGGAAATTTTCGACTTTTCCAAATGAAGTCTGCGAACCAGAAATTCTAAGTAAGGAATTCTGTTGACCCGAGGGAAGGTGTTAGGCACCCTCGAATCCCGTGGTTCTAGCACGGTCGCTTAAATTGTTATAATGGCTAAATATCTGATTTAAATGCATGTTATGACTTACGTGCTTTTATTAAGTTTAAACCGCTTTTATTATTATCATTTTTTTTATTTTTTTATAGAATTGCAACGTCGTGGAAATGCATCTCGAACCACGTCACAATCAATGCACCCCTGGTCGTCGACACATCTTGACTCCGTTGAGATTTGGATTTGGGTCACATCAATGCGCACCCGAGTTTAAGACTGTTATTTAATTAAACCGTGCCTAAAGAGTCTAACGTGTTATAATTCTTGGGGAAGGCCATGAAATTCACTAACTGGCCTGTCCCAAATTCTAAGTATTTGTTATGGCTAGTTATTGAGGGCCCCGCAATTTGCATTTTTCATTTAGCGAGGCTCGTCTCTATTTTAGAAAGGATATCCTAAAGTGGCTACATTTCTAATGCGTTTGTCTCTAAAACTAGAAGAAAAAAGGTACATGCTAATTTAATTATATGTTTGGGCCCAATCCGGATTCTTATCAATTTCTGATCAATTATTTACAAAGTGGAGAAAACATTATACTTCATGGAAAAATGCTTTAATTTGTCAAAGAAATCACATACGAGCTGACGAAGTACAACGCTTAAACCGAACAAACATCCTTGAGTCGAATTTAAATTAAATTGCTTAAACAGGATTAATGGAATTCCTTACCAAAGGATGCTACCTATGGTGTAAAAAAACTATCTTAAACATGCCTAATAAAATTGCAACCCAAGAATCTAAAAAAAACTGTATTGTATTTTTGCGGGATTAAAAGGAACCGTCCAACCTATATATTCGAAGCATGCTGAAGAACGAATTTTGAATTAACAACTATACTAATGGTTGCATATTCCATGAATTGTAGTTACATCCTATATACCATTAAATCAATTGCATATTGTGGTTTAAAATCAGCATAAGCTTCAATCAGATACAAACTTACTAATGTACTTCTCTATTGAACTACAAACTAAAATTTACACGACTTAGCAACATTTATGAAAAAGGCAGTCAATAAACAGCGGATGATTATAACTCCTTCAGATCTTTCAATTCATGCTTTTCAATGTTACAATCAGCTACACCAATGTGAGACTCGAAATATGTACCTGGAAATACTGAAAATGCAAAGGAGAAGAGGAAGAAGATAGGGAAATCAGCAGCAGCAAAAACAGAATAGCAGCAGCAGCAACAAATGAAACAATTGGGGTAGAATCAAGATCCCAGCTAGACCAAGTCCCAGAGTAAACCAACAAACAACCAGCAGACTCAGTTGGATTTAGAAGAAATCAGTGTTGAACAAACAGATCAAGACCAGTGAAATCAAGACAGCAAATAAGAATGCAATTTCTAGTTTTGTCTGTCTGTGTTATCAAACAGAGTTCTTTTCCAGTTTTTCTGTTTTTCAGAACTTCAGCTCTCAATCTCCAAACTAAGTTTTCTGTGTGTATTCTCCTTTTCTCTGTCTGTGTGTGTGTGTATCTATCTCCCAGAACTTCAGCTCTCCTTCTTCTTAATTCCCTCCCAGTTCTCTCTTATCTATGTATGTCTCCCTCTTCCCCCCTTTTATAAGCCTAAAACTTAGCCCTTTAACAGCCTGTTCATCAATCTCAAAACACCCTCCCATGTGCTCCCTCCTTTTCAGTTTCCACTCAAACTTTTAAGTATTAGAACCCCATCACATTCCCTGGCAGACTTACTCTTTTGAAAGAGGTTTAATACTTCTTAAACTAAAGCAGGGTATTGGGCAGCATGGTATAATCTGACAGCATATGCTGTCAAACTATTTTAAATGTAACAAAGGCCTTTATGCCCATGTTGTGCACAAGTGCACATGTTGTGCACAAGTGCACATGCCCTCCAATTCTGACTGCAACTAAACAAAACCAATCTTTTTTTATATTTCTGATTCAGATTAACAACTATAAGTAGCTAAATTCAATTCCTAACTGATTCATACAATGCTTAACAGAAGCAGATCAATTTGTTATTGTTCAACATCTGAAACTAATTGACGACACATGTCGACTCGACTATATTAGTTATAACACATACAATCGTAGCCAAAAATCAGACATTTAACAGTATCGACACATGATTTGAATTGTACTGACCAAACAGAATTGTACTTGAGGAGTCAGTTAATCGGTTCAAATTTGAGATTCAGTTAATTGCACAACAAATACATACATACACATTATCAGAACAAAACAGAAGAAGGACTCAAAACACCGAGGTTCCGGCAAAGTGGACAGGACACAGTTGATAAAATTCGAAATGAATTACACAAAATATGAACAGATCTTGAAAACGAACATGGACTAACAGAAATAAGAAAAGAAAAGCAAAACTCACCTTAAAACTCGAAAAATCAAAAGCCTTAATTTGGATTCGGACAGACCTTTCTTAAGGCTGAACGGACTTTAATCGAAGTGTTTCTCAAATGAGAAACACTTCGATTAAGGTCCATTAGACTTTAATCTCTTCGGCTTGAACAGATACGGAACATGCACGGAGAAAACTAGGGTTCAAAAAAAATTAGATTTGGGATTCGTGTTTCCCTGGTTAGATTCGGACCAAACCAAGCATGGTTTGGTCACGAGAGGGGTCTGGGGACTGTCTGGTGTGAAGTTGAGGTCGATTGGTGTAAATCGGGTTCCGACTCGAATCTTCAAATAAAGATTCGAGAAGGTGGGAAGGGATTCGAACTAAACGGCCAACAGATCAATGTTCAGGGCAGTGAGGGGGTTCTATGGTGTTAAGGTGAAGGCCACCGGCATTCATGCCGCCGGCTTTCATGGTGAAGGTGTACAGAGGCGGCTCTAGGGTTTGGGGTTCTTGTGAAGACGATGAAGGCTGGGGTTCGGATAGGGGGCAGGGTAAGGTTATGAGTTTATATAGTTAGTGGGTAGGTGGATCCTGGCCGTTGGATGAGATGTGATGAAGGGCATGGATCCTTCGACTAACAGGGAACGGCGTCGTTTCAAGGGTAAAGGGTTGGGGTTGGTCCGGGTGAGATGGGTCGGGTCTGTTAGTGGGTTCGGGGTGAGAGATCTTGGCCGTTGATCAATCTGAGATCAACGGCCCAGATCAGACCAGATCAGAACGCTGTCGTTTGGAACGCCCCTTGAGGCCAGCTGGTCTGGACCGGGTTTACATGGGGTTTTGGGTTGGGTTGTTTTGGGTTTTGAATTAACAATAAAAGTAAGCCCAACCGATTTTTAAACCCAATTCTGCATCTCCTTTTTTTTATTATTATTTTTTTATTTTATTTTTATTTTTAAAACAAAACCTAAGTAAATAAAAATAAAATTTCATAAACACTTAATACAATTATTTGCCCACGCATAAAAATATTTTAAAACAAGTAAAATCAAACAAAACAAAATCACGGACAAAGATCCCTATTTATTATTTTCTATTTAACAACCGGGTTACGGTTCAAATTATGCATGACACATACATTTTTTGTATTTTGTTTTAATAAAATAAAATGGGCAAAAATCATAAATAATTAACAAAGTGCCACGTAAAAATCCAAAAATTGTACAGCAGGACCAATTGTTATTATTTTTTTTATTTCTTTTGGAGCGATTGTCGCGCGAAACAAAAATCACGTGCTCACAACACCCCGATATCAGGCTTTCTTTCCACACTTTGTTTTGATTTGAACTCCTTTATGAAGGTTTTATATTAAATAGCTTTGGAACTATCTTTGACATGAAAATATCGATTTGTTTTGGTAATGTGTCGGCTTGCCTAGTACCACGATAGGCGCCATCACGACAGGGTTATTTTTGGATCGTGACAAGTTGGTATCAGGGCCTAGGTTACATAGATCTCACGAGTCATGAGCGGGTTTAGTAGAGTCTTGCGGATTGGTACAGAGACGTCTGTACTTATCTTCGAGAGGCTGCAGAATCCTTAGGAAACTTCACATTCTTGAATTCTTATTGTGCGGCATTGATTCAGCTTGAAGCGTAACTCCTTGAATTCATTCCACGCATTCGTGTGTGCACATGAGCGCTCGGTATCAGCTGTGCATCGACGGCTTGAGATTCGTTTGATGAGGTGCGAGATATGATTTTTGTGTATTGATGTTGGGCCAGTCTGGAGGGCTTGAGGACGGATTTTGACTGTAGCTTGAGCACTGAGGTGTTGATTGTGTGAGCACGTGCTTTTGGATTTATATGTCCGATAGTGCCCCTATTAGTGGAATTTGTGGTCGGATGGCTATATGATGAGTATGATATGACTGCGAGATGTGTTCATATGATTTGAATGTGATGAGAAGTGTCTGCTTGAGGTGTAGAAAGAACTATTTGGTGCTTGATTTCTATCTTGATTTGACGTATAGTCTCGAGGTATGGGTGTGTTGAAGGATCTTTTCATGTTGTTTTAGTTGAGGAGTGAAGTGTATTTCTCATGTTGTGATATGAGTTCAGACTCAGGAAGATTAAGTGATTGTGTAATGTTTATGAATGCGGAAGGGTATAGAGAGGTCGGTTTGGGGCAAAACACGTGGGTTATCTCCTGCGTGGTGTCCTGAGGGTGTGTGATCCCTATGTTGTTTTGTAGCGAGCCCTCTTTTACCAGTGAATTATATGTGCTGCAATTTGAGTTTGGATCGTTTATGAGAGTTGGCTTAAATGTTATGAGGGTGAATATGAGATTTGCAAATGATTTGAGGTATTAGATGGGTTGTGTTGCATGAGCTTATGAGGGATTTAGTTGAATCTCACTATGGCATTGTGGCAGTAATAGAGTATGGGCATCGTGAGTTATTGTGTATTTTGATTTATGGCTTTGAGCCAAGTGGGGGAGTCTGCTATTGATTAGTTAATTGCACGGTTATGCATTATATTGGTTTATTTTGAGGCGTACTGGTGAATCAGTTGTGGCTTACAGAGGTTGAGATCGAGGATTACTCGAGTAAAGGAAATTTTGAATAAGGGTTGTGTTATGCTTTATGGGTATATGAGAAACATTGGATGATTTAGTTGTTGTTTGTAAGGGATGTAAGATGTATGGAGTAGGAAATCGCTCGGCAGCTTAGAAGAGTGGGTTACTTCCTTAGGTGTTGTTGTACTAATGGGACACAAGTCGTTCGGTTCATTTGATCAGTTAATTGAGACCTGAGTAGAGTAGATGTCTCTGGATAATGGTTCTAATGGATTCAAGATGTATATGTAACAATTGGAGATCTTTAGGATGTGTAATTGGCTAGAAACTGAGGTTTACATTGGATGGTGTTAAGACTTGTCGCATTTTTATATCATTAGGGATTCTACATATCAGTATCGGGAAGGGGAAAGTAATGGCTTTAGATTTACAGAAAGTCTCTTCAGGGTAAGTATTTTGAATGTGGTACTTTTAGGGATATTTAAGAGAGTATTCAGCGGCTTATGAGCCTTAGGGCAGTGTGGTTTTATGCTTAGGTCTCGTATGGCGAGTCTGGGTTGAGGATTGTGGTATTATGGCGAGGAGAAGTATCAATTTGAAGGTAATTTAGAAGGAACTCGGATAAATAAGACAGCTTGGTAGTAGGTTGGATCGGTATGGTAAGGGATATGATTAGTTCTTTGGGTGTTTATGAGGTAATGAGGTTCTACAGGTGTTTCGTGGCAATGCTCTTGAGTTTTTGGTGACCTGCGTAGCTTGGTTAAGTTAGAAGGATTCAGTCCTGACAGTTTGGTTTTGTGCAAATGGGATTCGGAGAGTTCTTGATGGTTTCTACCACAGTTAGAGAGGTATATTTTCTACTGACATGAGGAGCATGTGATGTATAGTGATTTTCTTCTAGATGGGATCAAATGGAAAGTTCTTGGCTAGTTGATTACTTAGTTTCTTATGACTCGGAGTCGATTATGAAGTTCTCATATTTATCATAAGATGGCATGGTATATGCGGTATGTTGTGCAGGATTGAGATTTGCATGTGTAAGGTCATGGTTCAGTTTTGAAAGGAAGGTCATAAATTCTTAGGCAGCATGGACAGTTTCAGATGACTAGGTAAATGATATTATTAACTGGTATGGCTTGATGAGAGTATACATTTCAGAAAGGGCGATGTATTTGAGTTATGGATACTTCATTGGTATTGCGGCACTCTCTTGTTTGATCGACTACTGGAGTTCAAATTTTGCTTTGTGACACAGAATAATTTTAGAAGTATTCCTCGTGGGATGACCATGTAATTGTAGAAGTGTGGACATTCAGGCGGTGGAGTTGAGATCAGAGATGGTGATTTGTACGTTCTATGAATTTGGAGACTGGGAGTTCTCGTGAGTAGATTATTAGTCAGAGGTTAGTATGTATTGTGATTTAGTCATTGTAGACTTTCGAAGGGTTATTTATCTATCGTGGGGGACCAGAGCTGATTTGGGGTTTATTGGTAGGTGTGAGCACGTGATTTTTGTTTCGCGCGACAATCGCTCCAAAAGAAATAAAAAATAATAACAATTGGTCCCGCTGTACAATTTTTGGATTTTTACATGGCACTTTGTTAATTATTTATGATTTTTGCCCATTTTTATTTTTATTAAAACAAAATACAAAAAATGTGTGTGTCATGCATAATTTGAACCGTAATTCGGTTGTTAAATAGAAAATCATAAATAGGCATCTTTGTCCGTGATTTTGTTTTTGTTTGATTTTACCTGTTTTGAAATATTTTAATGTGTGTGCAAATAATTGTATTAAGTGTTTATTTAATTTTAATTTGATTTTACTTAGGTTTGTTTTTAAAATAAAGAAGAAAAGAAAATAATAAAAAAAAAGTCTTTTTCCGGACTTGGGCCAATTTTAAATAAATTGGCCCAAACAAACTAAGCCCAAAACCCAGGCATGCCCGGTCCGTGACCAGCCTACTCCGAGAACATACAAACGACGTCGTTTTAATCCAGGCTGATCTAAGTCGTTGATCTCTGAAAGATCAACGGCCAAGATCTCTCACCCTGAACCCACTAACAGACCCAACCCATCTCACCCGGACCGACCCCAACCCTTTACCCTTGAAACGACGTCGTTCCCTGTTAGTCGAAGGATCCTGGCCCTTCATCACATCTCATCCAACGGCCAGGATCCACCTACCCACTAACTATATAAACTCATAACCTTACCCTGCCCCCCTATCCGAACCCCAGCCTTCATCGTCTTCACAAGAACCCCAAACCCTAGAGCCGCCTCTGTACCCATTCACCATGAAAGCCAGCGGCATGAACGCCGATGACCTTCACCTTAACACTCTAAAACCACCTTGACACCCTGAACATGGATCTGTAGTCCGTTTAGTTCGAATCATCCTCTAGGTCCTCGAATCTTCATTTGAAGATTCGAGCAAAACCCGATCTACACTGATCTGCCTTAGATTCATACCAGACAACCCCCGGACCCCCTTCGTGACCAAACTATGCTGGGTTTGGTCCGAATCTAACCCTGGAAGCCCAAGTTCCAAATCTACCTTCCACAAAACCTAAAAAACCCCAAGCCTGGTCCGTACCTGTTAAGACAAGAGGTTAGGGTCTAATGGACCTTAATCGAAGTGTTTCTCATCTGAGAAACACTTCAATTAAAGTCCGTTCAGCCTTAAGAAAGGTCTGTTCGAATCCAAGTTAAGATTTTTTGATTTTTCGGGTTTTAAGGTGAGTTTGCTTTCTTTTCTTTATTTGTTTTAGTCCATGTGATTGTTCTAAAAGCTGTTCATGTTTGGTGAAATCTGTTGTTTTGAGTTTTATTAACTGTGTCCTGTCCACCTTGCCCGAACCTTTGTGTTTGATTGTTTCTTTCTTCTACTTGTTACTGATAATGTGTATATGTGTATGTGCTGTGCGAATAATTGAGCTTCAAATTTGAACTAATTAACTGATTCCTCGAGTACAATTCTGCTTAGTCAGTATAATTCAAATCATGTGCTTGATACTTTTAAATGTCTGATTTTGGCTACGATTGTACCTGTTATGATTAATATAGTCGAGTCGACATATGTCGTCAATTAGTTTTAACTATCTGAACAATAACAAATTGACCTGCTGCAGTTAAACATTGCCTGAATCAATTAAGAACTGAGTCTAGTGCTTATAATTGTTAATTTGAATCAGAAATGTAAAATCAATGTTTTGTTTAGTTACAGTTTTGAAATTGGAGGGCATGTGCACTTGTGCACAACATGTGCATTTGTGAACAGCCTGTGCCCTGCCTAAGGGCTTTTTGAATTAAATAGTTTGACAGCATATGCTGTCAGACTACATCCTACTGCCCACATCCTGCTTTAGTTCAGAAATAATAAACATTACTAAAGGTAAGCCTGCCAAGGGAATATTATGGGGTTTTGTTTATACTTAATTAGCTAAGTGGAAACTGAAAAGGGGCAGCACATGGGAGGGTATTCTGATGGTCTAAACAGGCTGTTAAAGGGCTAAGTTTTAGGCTTATAAGAGGGAGGCACATTGAGAATATAAAGGGGGGGAAAGAGAGAGAGAGGATGGAAAAAAAAAGGATAGAACTGATTTTAAAACACAGATAGAGAGAGAGATTCAGAGATAAAAAACATACAGTCAACAATCAGAAACTGTTTCTTCCTATTGTTGTTTGGGTTTCATTTGTTCAACCTGTTCAATAAATTCTGATTCTTTGAAGTTCCAATTGAGTCTATCAGTCGAGTGTTTTCATTGGTTTACTACTGGTTTTGGTCTGCCAGGAGTTCTGATTCTACTCCACTGTGTGCTGCTGTCATTTGGCTACTTTCTCTATCAGCTATAGTTACATTCTTGCACTCGAGCCTGTTCTGTTGTGTTGCTTTGTTTGCTGCTGTTACTTTGTTCCTGCTGCTGCTGATTTTCTCTATCTTCTTCCTTTTCTTCTGTTGTATTCAACATCCAGGTACACATTTCATATTGATGTAACCATGAAAGGTATGAATTGAAAGATCTGAAGAATTTTAATCATCTGTTGCCTTACTTACAGCTTTGCGAATATTGTTAAAGTTGTATAAATTCTTTTATTTGTAGCCCAATAGAAAACACATTAGTAAGTTTGTACTTAATTGAAAATATTCTGGTCTAAAACTGCGATATGGCTTGTTGGCAATACACGTGATGTAGTCATATAATTAACGGAACGTGCTATCATTTGGTAGAATTGTTAATTCAAACTCTTCTTCCAGTTATGTTTTGAGTATGTAGGGTGAATGGTTGCTTGAAAAAATCTTTCCGAATACAACACAATCTTAAGTTTAGGAGCTTCAGTTTCGGTAGGCAGTTTTAGGTTGAGTTCTGAATATCATTAGTAGTTACCACCTAATGAGTAACTTTTCTAATTCTGTTAAAATAAATTCAAAGTTTAACTCAAGGAGTATTTGGGGCTAAGTGTAGTGTTTCATCAATCTCGTGTATAATTCTTCTACTCAATTAAAAGCACGTTCCATAAGGTATAACGCTTCTTCACTTCGTAAATGATTAGTTAGATAATTAATAAGAATCCGGTTTAGGCCAAAGCATATACTTCAATTAGCATACACTTTCTTTGCTTCTATTTCTGGAAATAAACATAATAGACTCAGGGAAGAAACCCAGAACTACTGGTTCAGGGTTCAAGAATTCGAGCTTAGAATAATTGTTATATTTGGCTTTATTATCTGATCTTTATTACATGTTTTTGCATAACGTGCTAAATGTTGTCTTTTACCGCTTTGATATTATCTGAACTGTATATAAATTGTGCCGAAACCCTTCTCTTCTTACCTCCGGGGAGAAGCTCGCTGGTCGAGACTCCCTATTCTGTTAGTGTCAATACCTGAAATAAGAAAGAGGTCGGACAAGTTACAAAGCCGGACGATCTCGCGGGTCCCCGGTACGTAGCCCCCTCCTCGACTCGAGTTGTCCGCTCGGGTACACAGTCTAGAACAAATACCCAGGTTACGAACCTAGAATAACTTGACTTCATGCCGGATCCCTAGTAGGAACGCTTATTTGCATCATGTTGCATTTGACTTAGGGGACTCAACACAGGGGTTGGGTCCGTCTAGGACTAGCAACCTGAAATGATAAGACCATCATGCTGCATTCCTATCTGTGTTGTGCATTTATTTGCTTCGGTTCCGCATGTCGACCGGTTTCTAAAAAAGGGAAAAATAGCAGCGTAGGGAGATAATTACTTATTTTGGAAAAATAAAACCAATGTCCAAGTAGTGTCAAAACCTCGCTGGAATTTTTCTAAAAAAAAAAATTTTTGTCTTTTTAGTTTGAGTTATTAAAAAAAAAATATAAAAATTTTTCTTTTTTTTATCACTTCCCAAAATCAAAAAAAAAAGGAGAAGGTATTTATTTAAAAGCAACGGAAAATTCATAATCAAAAAAAAATGTTGTCTCTTTCGTAGCACCCCTTTTATGAATTCAGACTAATAGTTCAAATATTTCCTAAAAAAATAATAATAATAATAATATTTTCTTTGGTCTTTATCTCTTTCCAAAAGAAAGAATATAATAAAAATACGTATTCTTGATTTCTAGGTTTGTTTGATTTTTTTTTTTATTTACGATACGCCCGAACTACGCCGGTTTGATTCTCACCGGATGTGAGATACGTAGGCAACCCTCGTCGGGTTCAACCCCCATTTTTGCTAAAATAGCCAAAATCAATGAATAATAAAAAAAATGCGTTTCAAACTTTAAAAAGAGTCATAAATAAGTCAGGTGATGCTGTTTTGTCATAAATAGCCGAATGTTCCCGAAAAGGGACATCGGAAGGCTGACTTTGCATAAATAGGCACCTTTGGGTCTTGTTTAGTATTTTGTCCAGTTGACCCACACGGCCTTAAAATCTTCGTCCTCAAAGTGTTTAAAGGCCGTGTTCAAAACTTGATCCCTTTTGTAAAATATGTTTGAGTCAAAATCATTTTTGTTGAAATCACCTTAATAAATGTGCAGGATGAGCACGATGCAAAATGAACATTTTTCAATAATGACCAAAATCCCTGTCAAGTTACGGCTATGGTGGAATGATCTAGGCGCTGAAGGACAAAATGAGGTCAAGAAATATCTGAAAGGTCTCGTGGGTTTGTTGGAAATCCAGCCTCGGGGAGATATCATAAGAGCTTTGGTTACCTACTGGGACCCGGCGCACAATGTTTTCCATTTCTCTGATTTTGAACTCACCCCCACTTTGGAAGAAATGGCCGGATACATCGGGAATACTGAACTTCCCTTGAGGCAAAAATACTTGGTCGCCCCAAGAGTTGTCACGGTACATAGGTTCCTAGATTCATTGAAGATACCTAGAACAGTCCACAACCCGGATCTGGCAGCCGGATTTTGTACTCCATGCTTCATATATGATAGGTACGGTCATGAGGGAGGATTCAATAATCCAATCAACAAACTGTGCAGCAAAGGCGTTCGTCAGAAGTGGGACAAGCACAGACGGGTAGCGTTCATGATGATGTTCCTGGGCCTTCTCGTATTTCCAAGGAAAGACGGAAACATTGATTTGAAGATATCCGGGGTCGTCAGCACTTTACTCACGCAAAGTGACAGTACTCTCGCACCTATGGTGGTATCTGACATCTTTCGAGCTCTTACAGCTTGTAAAGCTGGGGGAAATTTCTTCGAAGGTTGTAACTTGCTCCTACAGATATGGATGACCGAGCACCTCTGCCATCATTCCGAGATTTTGAGCCATGGTTCCCCGGAAAAGACTTGCATAGAAGAATCTTACACGAGAACCAAAGAGATCAGTTTGCCCAAAGGAGTCCTGGCATGGACCTCGTTCTTTCAAGCTCTTACTGCCAGCCAAATACAGTGGACGCTAGGATGGTTGCCTGTTGATGAGATCCTATATACGTCGGCAGCTAAAACTCATTTCTTACTGATGGGGCTTAAGAGCATTCAACCTTACGCACCCTGCCGAGTTTTGAGACAGTTCGGAAGATGCCAGACAGTACCTCATGAGGAAGATCTTAGCACTCAAGCAGTTGAGATAAGTCCTAACGGACAATTCCCAGAAGCAAAGATTCGCCAAATCTGGAGTGAGTGTCAATATTTGAAATCAGATACTTGCGTGCGGGATCGAGCCAAAGGAGAGACGGCGCCAGGTTACCTTGCATGGTATAGAAGGGAACTTGAGCATGAAAGGCCAGCTAAGAGACCCCACATCCGGAATTTCACCGAATCATCGCAAAGGCAGTGGGATTGGTTAGCAAAGGAAAGAGGCTATTGCACCGAAATCAGCAGGTTAAAGCAACAAGTAGAAGGCTTGAAGTATGAGCACAACGTGCAAGCTGCTACCAGTCTGGGAGAGCGGAACAGGTTAATTCAGGACAACGAAAGACTCAGATCCCAGATCAAACAGATAAGGGTGGATGCGGATAAACAGCCAAGGCATCGATCAGACGAGCAGCTGATAGGCTAAAAGGTGAAATCAGGGAATGGCAAGATGGTTTGGAGAAATCTGAAAACGTCATAGCAGAGCTCAGGGCACAGTGGGATACAAGAGCAGATAAGCATCGCCGATACCTAAATCAATTGGAAGGCGACCACGAGAAAGCTGTTGCTAAAATAAAGAGAGAGATGGCTACACTTGAGATTAAAGTAGCTAATCAGGCCAAGGATTTCCAAATTGAGAGCAGATACTGGCACGACTCAATAGCCCAGATGAAGTTGGAAGTACGGCGACTAAAGCATCAGCATATACAGGATACTCAAGTATTCAAGATATGTAGCGATCAGATAAAACGCCTACTCGTAGAGAAGAAGCAAACCAGAGATAGGATTAAGGCCATTGCCCATGCCATCACCAGACGATGTCTACGATGTGAGAACATGTCCAGCGTTACCATCCTCTCGGCAGTGATAGGTTATGTCAAGCAGACTATGCATGAGCTGGAGCAACTTGAGAGGGATCTCACGCCTAGGACCGCGGCGAGGCCGAACGATGCCCCGCGGACACCAATTTTCAAAACCATAATGCACTCATAAGTCAAGCCTGTATTCTTAGCATCTTCTGCCTGTTTTTCCATCAGGGTGATTTTTAGTCTATTTTGAGTCTAGGTTTATTTTCAAAGTTTGCTCTTTCTTTTGCAAAATGTAGTTTGTAATAGACCATTTCAACAATAAAGAGGTTGCTTCTTTTACGCTCATTTGTGTTTTTCGAACTACGTAATGATCTGATTCACGTAGGCATCGTGATACGTAGGCAATCCTCATCGGATCCGGTCGCATTTCTTTTACTGCAAAATAATAAAAAATAATAATAAAAAAAAAGAAAAAAAAAAGAAAAAAAGGGGAAAACAAATAAGAGGAAAATATCGGAATGACGCATGCTCTCGTAGCAAACATATAGTAATCCACTTAACTGTATAGGTGCATCATGCCCAACGTGAGATTGACTATCTGTTATTTGCTGCAAATTAACCGTGCATTTGTTGTTGAGTATCTATCCAGGGTTTTTGAAAAGACGGTTGGTTTGGTGAAAGTCTGGCCTCGCACTCATATTTCACGAGGTCAAGGAGAAGTGTTCAACTACCTGTTGTTAGGACCAGAAGCAGTACTCACACTTACTTCACCAGGTCAAAAGGAAGTGTGGAAATGTCTTCAGAAATTCCATTGCAAACAATCCCTGTTTCCGAGGAGAGCTCGATCTCAGCCGTCCTCACACCTGAATCCGCAACTGCGGAGGAAAATAGAATCCTACGGCTCCGCATGTTGGAAATGCTGGACGACTGGAATAATGGGAAAGAGCCGCCAAGTGTCGTCCCCGGATTCCCTGAATTATTCTCCAGGTCAAGTGGGACTTCTAATGTCCCCATAAATTATCCTGCTACCCCATTCGGGTACCCAGCCACCTCAGCCTTCTCTGCTGGATCGCCTTCTGAGCCTCATCCCCGAATGTCAGCCACTGATGCAAGCATGAACATCTTTACTGCATCGCCTTGCCCGATCACGGCACAGCCAGCCACGTACAAGCCAAGCTTTGACTCATCCTCTTTTACATTCCAAGCACCATCGTTCTCAATGGAACCAACTAGGTTCGCTACCAGTACTAATCCTCTACCGCCTCAGTGCGAGCTTGCACCTGGGCAGGATCAGAACCCCAGAATTGCAGAACAAAATGAGATTGCCAAGAGAATGAGAAGCCTTGAACAAAGTTTGAAGAATATGCAAGGATTGAGCGGACAAAAGAGCGTCTCTTACGCCGACCTGTGCATGTTCCCTCACGTGCACCTGCCAACGGGTTTCAAGACCCCAAAGTTCGAGAAATACGATGGGCACGGTGACCCCATTGCACATCTTAAGAAATACTGCAACCAATTGCGGGGAGCCGGCGGAAAAGAAGAACTGCTAATGGCATATTTTGGGGAAAGTCTAGTAGGGATAGCCTCGGAATGGTATATGGACCAGGAAATGTCTCGATGGCATATATGGGATGATCTCGCCAGAGATTTTGTGAAACAATTCCAGTATAACATCGACATTGCGCCAGACCGAAATTCTCTGTCGAATTTGAAGAAGAAACCTTCAGAAAGCTTCAGAGAATATGCTATTAAGTGGCGTGAACAGGCGTCAAGAGTGAAGCCTCCCATGGATGAAGTGGAAATGGTCACTACCTTTCTCCAGGCTCAAGAGTCTGACTATTTCCAAAACATGATGTCAGCCATGGGTAAGCCATTCGCGGAAGCGATCAAGATTGGAGAGATGGTGGAAAATGGTTTGAAAACAGGTAGGATTCTGAGTCAAGCAGCCATAAGGGCGACCTCCCAGGCCGTCCAAAGCGGGTCCGGAGGAACGACAAGGGGGAAGAAGAAGGAAGAAACGACTATGGCAGCCTCGGAAGCAAGGGAGTATCGTCATCCCAGGCCCCATTTTCCGGAAAGAGCCCCACAACACTACTACCCCCACTCAAATTTGGCATATGCTCATCAACCTTATATGGTCATGAATGCCCAACCTTATACCCATCCGCCACAACAAGCCAACCGAGGCCCAGCTCCACCTCCCAGAAATCAGCCTCCTTACCGCAACCACTATAACCCACAACCCCCGCAGAATAACTTCCGCCCTCAGGAGCCACCCAGAAGGCGGACTTTCACGCCCATCGGTGAGCCATACTCAACTTTGTTCCCAAAGCTGGTCCAGTTGGGTTTCTTGCAACCAATCCCTCAAACAAGGCAAAACCCGACGTCACCTTCTTACAAAGCTGGAGTCAGATGCGCCTATCATTCAGGGGCCGAGGGACATGATACAAATGACTGCTGGTCGTTGAAAAGAGTGGTCGAAAATTTGATAGAGCAAGGGAAAATAGTGCTAAGGGACGAGGAGATCCCGAATGTAACTAACAATCCATTACCTGCTCACAATAATGGGCCGCTGATCAGAATGATTTGTGAAGACAAAGAGTTCGACCCTGCTCTGAAAGCCATAATTGCCATTGTCGACACGGGAAAGAGGCCCGAAACGGACCAAAAACCAGAAAAAGGGGAAGAGGCCAAAGCTATAAAGAAAGTGCCTGAAAAGAAGGTGGAGAAGAAAGTGGTACCGGTAAAGGATGGAGTTCTTTACATACCACGAGGTCAAGCTGAGAAGACGCAGAACTTCGGAATCAAAAAGACAAAACCTATGTACGTGCCAAAAGGGGCCTATGTGGTCCGGGGGACGATTCAACCACCTCGGCCGAATGAGCCAGTGGTTATCGGACGCGTGCCACAAAAGCCAATGACCAACCCGTCCACAGTGCCGTGGAATTATCAAAAGACTTTGGTAATGTACAAAGGTAAAGAGGTCATGGGAGAACTTCCAGAAAATACTTTCATTGGAAGGTATTCAAATACCCAAGAACTGAACAACGCCACACAAAGGCGCTTCCCGCCAAAGAAGCCCGTAAGTGTTGAAGAAGCGGAAGTGTTCTTCCAACAAATGAAAATGCCGGATTACGAAGTGATAGATCAACTGCGCAAGTACCCCGAGCAAGTGTCCATGCTGTCATTGTTAATGAGGTCGACCGAGCATCAAAAGATCTTACTGAAGACCCTGAATGAAGCATATGTGCCAGTTGAAACCTCGGTAGAACAATTAGAGCGGATGACAGAAAGATTCTTCGCCGTCAACCAAATCTCTTTCAGCAAGAATGATCTACCCCCGGAAGGAGCGGCACACAATAAGGCTTTGCATTTAATAGTTAAATGCGAAGACTATTATGTCAAGCGGGTAATGTTCGATGGGGGCTCAGGCGTTGACATTTGCCCGCTCTCCACGCTACAAAGAATGGAAATTGGGACCGGAAGAATCCGACCCAACAAGGTCTGCGTAAGGGCTTTCGACGGCATCAAGAGGGATACCATGGGAGAAATAGACCTGTTGTTGGTCATAGGACCGGTCGAATTTCAAGTGACCTTCTAGGTGCTCGACATGGATACATCCTACAATTTTCTCCTTGGCAGACCTTGGATCCATGCGGCAGGAGTTGTGCCTTCCACTCTTCACCAGATGGTGAAGTTCGAGTACAAAGACCGAGAGATCGTGGTCCATGGGGAAGATGAGCATGCTATCTATCGGGACCTATCGATCCCATATCTGGAACCAACAAAAGGGAGTGAACATATGGTCTATCAAGCTTTTGAGATTGTACTGGCAGAGCAGCACGAAGAGGGAATACCCTACCCCCAGCCTTTCTTGTCTAACGCCTCGGTTATGGTGGCCAAAGAGATGATCCGGCATGGATTTAGGCCAGGGAAGGGGCTTGGACGAACCCTTCGGGGAATAACAGAACCCATTACCTTGCCAGTCACCAAGAAACCTTTTGGACTAGGTTTCAAGCCTACTCCGACAGACGAAGAGTGGGCAAAGAAAAGAAAAAATGAGGGTTGGAAGTTACCTCGACCACTGCCAGATTTATATGCAACTTTTATCAGGCCAAGGTACGCCGAAGAAGAAGATGATGAGGTCTTCACAGCTGAGGAAATTGAGGAGATATGTGGGGCAATGAGAGAGATGCTCTACGAGATCCACATGGTTTAACCAGGTGAAGGCACAAGCGCTGCTGAGATGATGTATGTGGGGCCGAATGCCGAACTTCAAAACTGGGAGGCCACGCCATTCCCGACTAGACGGAAGTCCGGGTAGACCTGTCCTGCCACCTTTCCTGTGTCACAAGTTATCTCCAGGACATAACATGAACGTTTTCTTTCTTTCCGTTGTTGTTTTGTATTCCTGAGTTGTAAACATTGTTGTCCTCCAACTTTCCAAAGAAAATAAAAAAAAATCATCAATGCTTTCCCATTCTTTCTTTTGTTCTGATTTTTATTATTTTTCCTTTATCTTTCTTTTCAGTTATAATAATGCGGCTTTAAAAATGACATGTTTGCGGACTTCACGCCCAGATCACAATGAGTTATTTAACTGCGAATTAATGAACCCAGAATCAGAGTATGATGCGGAAGAGGCTTTTAGGGAAATAAACCGAGAGTTGGAATATTTTGAGAATAAACCTAAGCCAAATCTGAATGACACCGAACCGGTTAATTTAGGAACTCCTGAAGAAATCCGGGAGACAAAAATAAGCATTCACACGGACGAGAAAACGCGAGAGGCGATAATTCAACTTCTTTTTGAATTTAAAGACATGTTTGCTTGGTCATATGATGACATGCCGGGTCTAGGGGTTGATCTAGTGGTTCATAAATTGCCAATTCATCCTGACTGCCCTCCAGTTCAACAAAAGCAGCGAAAGTTCAAAACTGAGGTCAGTGACAAGATCAAGGAAGAGATCACCAAACAACTGAAAACGGGAGTGATTCGGGTAGTCCAGTATACAACCTGGTTGGAAAATGTGGTTCCAGTACCGAAGAAGGACGGTAAAACTCGGGTATGTGTAGATTACCGAGATCTGAATAGAGCAAGTCCTAAAGATAATTTCCCACTACCCAACATCCACATCCTCGTTGATAATTGCGCCAAACACGAGATACAGTCTTTCGTGGATTGTTACGCCGGGTATCATCAGGTATTGATGGATGAAGAGGACGCCGAGAAAACTGCCTACACCACGCCTTGGGGCACCTACTGTTATCGGGTCATGCCATTTGGTTTGAAGAATGCTGGGGCTACTTACATGAGGGCCATGACTGCCATTTTTCATGACATGATGCATCAGGAAATAGAGGTGTACGTGGACGACGTGATAGTCAAGTCCAGGACGCAGGATAATCACATCCAAGACTTGAGGAAATTCTTCGAGAGACTAAGGAAGTATGACTTGAAGCTAAACCCAGCCAAATGTGCTTTCGGAGTTCCGTCGGGCAAACTTTTGGGCTTCATCGTAAGCAGGAGAGGTATCGAGCTAGATCCAACTAAGATAAAATCCATCAGAGATCTGCCTCCCCCGAGAACAAAGAAAGACGTGATGAGTCTGTTGGGCAGGTTGAACTACATCAGTCGGTTTATTGCCCAGTTGACAAGCACGTGTGAGCCCATATTCAAGCTTCTAAGGAAAGATGCGGCGATTAAATGGACAACTGAGTGTCAAGAAGCCTTTGATAAAGTCAAAGAATACCTTTCAAATCCCCCGGTCTTGGTCCCTCCAGAACCAGGGAGGCCACTTTTCTTGTATCTAACAGTCTTGGAGAACTCTTTCGGTTGCGTCCTCGGGCAACACGACATAACCGGGAAAAAGGAGCAAGCAATCTACTACTTGAGCAAGAAATTCACCAGCTACGAGGCCAAATACACTCTGCTGGAAAGGACATGCTGCGCTCTCACATGGGTTGCTCAAAAGCTGAGACATTATCTCCAAGCCCACACTACTTTCCTCATAAGCAGGCTGGATCCTTTAAAATATATATTTCAGAAACCGATGCCTACTGGAAGACTGGCCAAGTGGCAGATCTTGCTTACTGAATTCGACATAGTCTATGTCACTCGCACGGCAATGAAAGCCCAGGCGCTAGCAGATCATTTGGCCGAAAATCCGGTCGATGAGGAATACCAGCCATTGCGTACCTACTTTCCAGATGAAGAGGTAAATACTGTAGAAGTGGTCTCGGAGGACGCTCATGTTTGGAAGATGTTCTTTGATAGAGCCGTGAATGCTAAAGGTGTAGGAATTCGGGCAATTTTGATCTCGCCTTCCGGTCAGCATTATCCCGCCACAGCTAGACTGCGTTTCTTTTGCACAAACAATACAGCTGAGTATGAAGCCTGTATCATGGGCATACATATGGCAATCGATCAGGATGTCGAAGACTTACTGATTATGGGAGATTCTGACCTGATTATCCGGCAAGCTCAAGGCGAATGGGAAACTCGGGATGTCAAACTTATCCCTTACCGACAGCATGTGGAGGACCTCAGCAAGCGCTTTACATCAATAGAGTTCAGGTATATCCCGAGGTGTCACAATGAACTGGCAGATGCACTTGCTACTTTGGCTTCAATGCTACCCTACCCGGGCAACGCCCACGTCGATCCTTTGGAAATCCAAATCAAGGAAAGACACGGTTACTGCAATGTAATCGAGGCGGGATCAAATACGCAGCCTTGGTACCATGACATCAAGAGGTTCCTGAAGACACAAGAATACCCCGAGCACGCTACTGGAGATCAAAAGAGGACCATTAGGCGACATGCAAGTGGTTTCTTTCTGAGCGGTGAATTGTTATATAAGAGGACCCCGGACCTCAATCTCCTAAGATGTGTCGATATCGAGGAAGCGAGGAAAATCATGCACGAAGTACACGCAGGTGTGTGCGGACCTCACATGAACGGGTATGTCTTAGCGAAGAAAATCCTTCGAGCAGGTTATTACTGGATGACCATGGAAAAGGATTGCTTTAGCTTCGTTCGGAAGTGTCATCAGTGTCAGGTGCACGGTGATTTGATTCATGCACCTCCCACGGAGCTGCATCCCATGTCTGCACCTTGGCCATTTGTCGCCTGGGGCATGGACGTCATTGGACCAATCGAACCGAAGGCTTCGAATGGACACAGGTTTATACTGGTTGCCATCGATTACTTCACAAAATGGGTAGAAGCTGTCACTCTCAAGTCGGTCACTAAGAAAGCTGTGGTGGATTTTGTACACTCAAATCTTATCTGTCGCTTCGGTATTCCTGCGACTATCATTACAGATAACGCAGCAAACTTGAACAGTCACTTGATGGGAGATGTATGCGAGCAATTCAAGATAACGCATAGGAATTCCACGCCTTATCGGCCAAAGGCCAATGGTGCTGTGGAAGCGGCAAACAAAAACATCAAGAAGATTTTGAGAAAAACCATCCAAAGTTCCCGACAGTGGCATGAGCAGTTACCATTTGCATTGTTGGGGTACCGCACCACGGTACGCACATTAGTAGGAGCGACTCCTTATCTTTTGGTTTATGGGACCGAGGCTGTAATACCGGCAGAGGTAGAAATTCCTTCGCTTCGAACCATTGTCGAAGCGGAAATAGAAGACAGCGAGTGGGTCAAGGCTCGGCTAGAGCAATTGACTTTGATTGATGAAAAGCGAATGGCCGCGGTTTGTCACGGACAGTTGTACCAACGAATAATGGCCCGTGCTTACAACAAGAAAGTCCGACCCAGGAATTTCGAAGTAGGTCAGTTGGTACTAAGGCGTATTCTACCGCATCATGAGGAAGCAAAAGGGAAGTTTGCTCCAAATTGGAAAGGCCCATACATCATAAGGAAGATATTGCCGAGAGGAGCATTGTATTTAGGTAATATCGAAGGAAATGACCCCGACACAGCAGTAAATGCAGATGCAGTCAAGAGATACTACGTCTAAATCATACTCCAGTGGTCCGGACACATTTGAAAATGATGAAGGTTTTATTCCCCACTACTCCCAAACACTACCCAATCCTAAAAAAAAAAAAAATTGATTGAGGCCTGAACTACGTTTGACTTGATTCCGAAAGGATACGTAGGCAGCCTCTCCCTGAGGTTCAGTCACACCAACAATAAAATCCCATTCACCCTGAAATTGAAACCGGGGCACGTCGAGCAGTTGAGAAGTTAGTATCATCTACCTCTCTTTACCAAGCACAAGCCTTCAAATCAATTACCAAAGATAGTGGGGAACCATGGAGACCGGCACACGCTGAATTGAGAAAGATAAAAAGAGAGAGTCTCGTCGGTGAAAACCTTCGGGCACCACGAGGCGACGGGAGCAGAGAAACAAAAATGAGAGAGCTTGTTTAGTAAAAACTCACAAAGAGTGCTATCAAGCGATGACAGGAAGAGAAATGAGAGAGGTCAGCCAGCGAAAACCCACAAAGGGCGCTGTTGGCCGAAAAGAGTGACTCCACCCCAAGGAGGTCTCGGCAAAGTTCCACCGGTTTGGAATCACAGATTCGTTCTGGTTCAGGGAAACGCAAGTTCATGGAAGGTCAGGCGTCCAGGCCAAAGAGCATGTCATGTCATTTAAAGTCAGCGTTATCTTCCTCAGATAAGTCTTTTCCGTCCCGAAAGGGACATTCCCTTCCTGAAATTGTTTTCTCCTTTATTTGTTTCTCTTCGAACCCTTTTTATGTTTTGACCCCAAGTTCAGGATACACCGGAAAGGGCAGGTGGCAGGTTCGTTTTCACGGGATTCCGTTTCATGAAGGAAAACACCCCGTTTCATCGGTACATCTGTCCAAACTTGATAAATCATGATGCTTGATGGCGTTCAAAGTAAAGAGGAAAAAGAGAAATTTCCCCCAGCAAGTCCGCCTTCAGACAAATCCCCACAGAGTCTCCCCCTGTACAATCCCCACAGAGTCTCCCCAATATAAAAAAAGAATAATAATAAAAAAAAAAAAAATCCCCGTTGGAATTTCCCCAGCACATCCCCAGCAAGTCCCTTTGTAAAAATTCCCCAACAAGCTTACCCCAACAAATTCTAGAAAGCCCGCTTTGAAACAAATTCACAACATGCCCCGTTGTACAAAAATCCACACAAATATTCCCCCCAACAGAGCTTCCTTTTGTACAAATCCCCACAGAGTATCCCCAATAAAATCCCCGTTGAGAATCTCCCAGCAAGATGGGACCCAAAAAAAAACAAAAAAAAAGAAAAGAAAAATAAAAGAGAGCCTTGCGAGGCAAATCATCACAGAATCTGGAAATACAAAGCCTGAGCAGTCAAAAGAGTTTCGCCATTTGAATCCAATCAACGGCAGGACTTCGCGACAGAAATAAGGACGCAACAAAGCAACATGAACGATCAAGGTCACCAAACCGACCGTCATTTCCGAACTAACAATTGTTCTTTGTCTGAAAAGTTGAAACAGGTATAATCCAAGACAACCGTGCAAGAAGCAGGTGTCACCCAAAGAAGAAGGTACACGGGTACAAGAAATACTTTGGCAATGATGAATTCACTCGAAAGGTAAGTTTCCACGAAACTCCCTTTTATCTTCTACTAAAACAAGAAAATTCAAAAAAAAAAGATCGTTTAGTATTCTCGAACTTTGTCCCCAGCCAGTCAGCATTAGGGTTTTAAACCCTAAACTAAACTTTTTTCCTTTAATCAGCATTAGGGTTTTAAACCCTAAACTGAACTTTTTTCCTTTCAGCCAGCATTAGGGTTTTAAACCCTAAACTGAGCTTTTCCATGCAATCAGCATTAGGGTTTTAAACCCTAAACTGAATTTTTCCTTTAGTCAGCATTAGGGTTTTAAACCCTAAACTGAACTTTTTCCTTTCAGTCAGCATTAGGGTTTTAAACCCTAAACTGAATTTTTCCTTTAGTCAGCATTAGGGTTTTAAACCCTAAACTGAACTTTTTTCCATTCATCCAGCATTAGGGTTTTAAACCCTAAACTGAGCTTTTCCATGCAATCAGCATTAGGGTTTTAAACCCTAAACTGAATTTTTCCTTTAGTCAGCATTAGGGTTTTAAACCCTAAACTGAACTTTTCCTTTAGTCAGCATTAGGGTTTTAAACCCTAAACTGAATTTTTCCCTTTTAGTCAGCATTAGGGTTTTAAACCCTAAACTGAACTTTTTTCCTTTAGTCAGCATTAGGGTTTTAAACCCTAAACTGAACTTTTTTCCATTCAGCCAGCATTAGGGTTTTAAACCCTAAACTGAGCTTTTCCATGCAATCAGCATTAGGGTTTTAAACCCTAAACTGAATTTTTCCTTTAGTCAGCATTAGGGTTTTAAACCCTAAACTGAACTTTTTCCATTCAGCCAGCATTAGGGTTTTAAACCCTAAACTGAGCTTTTCCATGCAATCAGCATTAGGGTTTTAAACCCTAAACTGAATTTTTCCTTTAGTCAGCATTAGGGTTTTAAACCCTAAACTGAACTTTTTCCATTTAGTCAGCATTAGGGTTTTAAACCCTAAACTGAACTTTTTCCATTCAGCCAGCATTAGGGTTTTAAACCCTAAACTGAGCTTTTCCATGCAGTCAGCATTAGGGTTTTAAACCCTAAACTGAATTTTCCCTTTAGTCAGCATTAGGGTTTTAAACCCTAAACTGAACTTTTTCCATTCAGCCAGCATTAGGGTTTTAAACCCTAAACTGAGCTTTTCCTTTAATCAGCATTAGGGTTTTAAACCCTAAACTGAATTTTCCCTTTTAGTCAGCATTAGGGTTTTAAACCCTAAACTGAACTTTTTCCATTCAGCCAGCATTAGGGTTTTAAACCCTAAACTTAGCTTTTCCATGCAGTCAGCATTAGGGTTTTAAACCCTAAACTGAATTTTCCCTTCAGCCAGCATTAGGGTTTTAAACCCTAAACTGAGCTTTTCCATGTAATCAGCATTAGGGTTTTAAACCCTAAACTGAATTTCCCTTTCAGTCAGCATTAGGGTTTTAAACCCTAAACTGAACCTTTTCCATTCAGCCAGCATTAGGGTTTTAAACCCTAAACTGAGCTTTTCCATGTAGTCAGCATTAGGGTTTTAAACCCTAAACTGAACTCTTTCCTTTAGTCAGCATTAGGGTTTTAAACCCTAAACTGAGCTTTTTCCCTTCAGCCAGCATTAGGGTTTTAAACCCTAAACTGAGCTTTTCCATGCAATCAGCATTAAGGTTTTAAACCCCAAACTGAATTTCCCTTTCAGTCAGCATTAGGGTTTTAAACCCTAAACTGAACTTTTTTCATTCAGCCAGCATTAGGGTTTTAAACCCTAAACTGAACTTTTTCCATTCAGCCAGCATTAGGGTTTTAAACCCTAAATTAAGCTTTTCCATGCAGTCAGCATTAGGGTTTTAAACCCTAAACTGAACTCTTTCCTTTCAGTCAGCATTAGGGTTTTAAACCCTAAACTGAACTTTTCCTTTAGTCAGCATTAGGGTTTTAAACCCTAAACTGAACTTTTTCCCTTTCAGTCAGTATTAGGGTTTTAAACCCTAAACTGAACTTTTTTCCTTTCAGTCAGCATTAGGGTTTTAAACCCTAAACTGAATTTTCCCTTTAGTCAGAATTAGGGTTTTAAACCCTAAACTGAACTCTTTTCATTCAGCCAGCATTAGGGTTTTAAACCCTAAACTGAATTTTTCCATTTAGTAAGCATTAGGGTTTTAAAACTTAAACTGAACTTTTTCCCAGTTGGTCAGTATTAGAGTTTCAAAATCTAAAACTGAACTTCTCCCTAGCTAGTCGGTATTAGGGCTCCAATCCTGAACTAAGCATTTTTATCTTCCTTCATCAATTTTATGAACTTCCTGGCGAATAATTAACGAAATTTTCCTAGTGAAACTGGGGCAGAAAATTTCGTTCGTTTGTTTGTTTTCTCCCGCAGGTCTAACCTCGAGCCACACGGATCGAAATGACCCACGAGATGAGTCTCAACTCAGAATCAAAGAAGAAAAAAAGAAGATGTCCCGAGATATCGGAGTAAATGGAAGGCAGATTGACTCCAACATTTGATTAAGGTCCTGAACCCTGCCAATCGCGTCTCACTCAGTATCCCAGAGATTAAACAAGTCGCCGCAACTCGCAAGCATCAAGATTCAGATCGGAGTCTACAAGCAGAATCAGCTAAGACCCAAGATCAAGTCGTAAAAGAATCATAGATAGGAATCTTGTAACTAGCAGTTGACATGCATATAAGTAGTTAGTTCAGTTTCCAATTTTCGTTTGGTTGTAATAAGGCGGTCAGTGACGCAGCAGTGACAACAGCAACAGCAGTAGCAGCAAGCATTGCAATCCCATGGTAGTCCCAGCTACCAAAACTTCCCGAACTACATTGACCTGATTCCTGTTTAGCCCAGGATATGTAGGAAATCTTTGAAGCAAGATTCGGTCAGATCTTTCAAAAAACATGCTTCATACGGAGTAGTCCATAGGCAAAAATCGCTCATACACGCTCACTTTATCTTTGCACGAAAACTCTTTGTGTTTCCGAACAAAGAGGGGAAACTGTGAGCACGTGATTTTTGTTTCGCGCGACAATCGCTCCAAAAGAAATAAAAAATAATAACAATTGGTCCCGCTGTACAATTTTTGGATTTTTACATGGCACTTTGTTAATTATTTATGATTTTTGCCCATTTTTATTTTTATTAAAACAAAATACAAAAAATGTGTGTGTCATGCATAATTTGAACCGTAATCCGGTTGTTAAATAGAAAATCATAAATAGGCATCTTTGTCCGTGATTTTGTTTTTGTTTGATTTTACCTGTTTTGAAATATTTTAATGTGTGTGCAAATAATTGTATTAAGTGTTTATTTAATTTTAATTTGATTTTACTTAGGTTTGTTTTTAAAATAAAGAAGAAAAGAAAATAATAAAAAAAAATCTTTTTTCCGGACTTGGGCCAATTTTAAATAAATTGGCCCAAACAAACTAAGCCCAAAACCCAGGCCTGCCCGGTCCGTGACCAGCCTACTCCGAGAACATACAAACGACGTCGTTTTAATCCAGGCTGATCTAAGCCGTTGATCTCTGAAAGATCAACGGCCAAGATCTCTCACCCCGAACCCACTAACAGACCAGACCCGTCTCACCCGGACCGACCCCAACCCTTTACCCTTGAAACGACGTCGTTCCCTGTTAGTCGAAGGATCCTGGCCCTTCATCACATCTCATCCAACGGCCAGGATCCACCTACCCACTAACTATATAAGCTCATAACCTTACCCTGCCCCCCTCCCCTACCCGAACCCCAGCCTTCATCATCTTCACAAGAACCCCAAACCCTAGAGCCGCCTCTGTACCCCTTCACCATGAAAGCCGGCAGCATGAACGCCGATGACCTTCACCTTAACACCCTAAAACCACCTTGACACCCTGAACATGGATCTGTAGTCCGTTTAGTTCGAATCATCCTCTAGGTCCTCGAATCTTCATTTGAAGATTCGAGCAAAACTCGATCTACACCGATCTGCCTTAGATTCATACCAGACAACCCCCGGACCCCCCTCGTGACCAAACCATGCTGGGTTTGGTCCGAATCTAACCCTGGAAGCCCAAGTTCCAAATCTACCTTCCACAAAACCTAAAAAACCCCAAGCCTGGTCCGTACCTGTTAAGCCAAGAGGTTAGGGTCTAATGGACCTTAATCGAAGTGTTTCTCATCTGAGAAACACTTCGATTAAAGTCCGTTCAGCCTTAAGAAAGGTCTGTCGAATCCAAGTTAAGATTTTTTGATTTTTCGGGTTTTAAGGTGAGTTTGCTTTCTTTTCTTTATTTGTTTTAGTCCATGTGATTGTTCTAAAAGCTGTTCATGTTTGGTGAAATCTGTTGTTTTGAGTTTTATTAACTGTGTCCAGTCCACCTTGCCCGAACCTTTGTGTTTGATTGTTTCTTTCTTCTACTTGTTACTGATAATGTGTATATGTGTATGTGCTGTGCGAATAATTGAGCTTCAAATTTGAACTAATTAACTGATTCCTCGAGTACAATTCTGCTTAGTCAGTACAATTCAAATCATGTGCTTGATACTTTTAAATGTCTGATTTTGGCTACGATTGTACCTGTTATGATTAATATAGTCGAGTCGACATATGTCGTCAATTAGTTTTAACTATCTGAACAATAACAAATTGACCTGCTGCAGTTAAACATTGCCTGAATCAATTAAGAACTGAGTCTAGTGCTTATAATTGTTAATTTGAATCAGAAATGTAAAATCAATGTTTTGTTTAGTTACAGTTTTGAAATTGGAGGGCATGTGCACTTGTGCACAACATGTGCATTTGTGAACAGCCTGTGCCCTGCCTAAGGGCTTTTTGAATTAAATAGTTTGACAGCATATGCTGTCAGACTACATCCTGCTGCCCACATCCTGCTTTAGTTCAGAAATAATAAACATTACTAAAGGTAAGCCTGCCAAGGGAATATCATGGGGTTTTGTTTATACTTAATTAGCTAAGTGGAAACTGAAAAGGGGCAGCACATGGGAGGGTATTCTGATGGTCTAAAAAGGCTGTTAAAGGGCCAAGTTTTAGGTTTATAAGAGGGAGGCACATTGAGAATATAAAGGGGGAAAGAGAGAGAGAGGATGGAAAAAAAAAGGATAGAACTGATTTTAAAACACAGATAGAGAGAGAGGTTCAGAGATAGAAAACATACAGTCAACAATCAGAAACTGTTTCTTCCTATTGTTGTTTGGGTTTCATTTGTTCAACCTGTTCAATAAATTCTGATTCTTTGAAGTTCCAATTGAGTCTACCAGTCGAGTGTTTTCATTGGTTTACTGCTGGTTTTGGTCTGCCTAGAGTTCTGATTCTACTCCACTGTGTGCTGCTGTCATTTGGCTACTTTCTCTATCAGCTATAGTTGCATTCTTGCACTCGAGCCTGTTCTGTTGTGTTGCTTTGTTTGCTGCTGTTACTTTGTTCCTACTGCTGCTGATTTTCTCTATCTTCTTCCTCTTCTTCTGTTGTATTCAACATCCAGGTACACATTTCATATTGATGTAACCATGAAAGGCATGAATTGAAAGATCTGAAGAATTTTAATCATCTGTTGCCTTACTTACAGCTTTGCGAATATTGTTAAAGTTGTATAAATTCTTTTATTTGTAGCCCAATAGAAAACACATTAGTAAGTTTGTACTTAATTGAAAATATTCTGGTCTAAAACTGCGATATGGCTTGTTGGCAGTACACGTGATGTAGTCATATAATTTATGGAACGTGCTATCATTTGGTAGAATTGTTAATTCAAACTCTTCTTCCAGTTATGTTTTGAGTATGTAGGGTGAATGGTTGCTTGAAAAAATCCTGCCGAATACAACACAATCTTAAGTTTAGGAGCTTCAGTTTCGGTAGGCAGTTTTAGGTTGAGTTCTGAATATCATTAGTAGTTACCACCTAATGAGTAACTTTTCTAATTCTGTTAAAATAAATTCAAAGTTTAACTCAAGGAGTATTTGGGGCTAAGTGTAGTGTTTCATCAATCTCGTGTATAATTCTTCTACTCAATTAAAAGCACGTTCCATAAGGTATAACGCTTCTTCACTTCGTAAATGATTAGTTAGATAATTAATAAGAATCCGGTTTAGGCCAAAGCATATACTTCAATTAGCATACACTTTCTTTGCTTCTATTTCTGGAAATAAACATAATAGAAATGTAGTCACTTTAGGATATCCACTTCTAAAATAATGAGACGAGCCTCGTTAAATAAAAAATGCAAATTGCGGGGCCCTCAATGATTAACCATAATAAATATCTAGAATTCAGGATAGGCTGTTTAGCGAATTTCATGGCTTTCTCCAAAAAAATAATAATGCGTTAAACTCTTTAGGCGCGGCTCGATTAAATTACATTCTTAAACTTGGGTGCGCATTGATGTGACCCGAATCCAAATCTCAACGGAGTCGAAGTGTGTTTAACAATTACGGGTGCATTGATTGTGACGTAGTTCGAAATACATTTTCACGACGTTGCAATTCTATAAAAATAAATGATAATAATAAAAGCGGTCTTAACTTAATAAAAGCACATAAGTCACAACATGTATTTAAATCAGATATTTATCCATTATAACAATTTAAGCGACCGTGCTAGAACCACGGGATTCGAGGGTGCCTAACACCTTCCCTCGGGTCAACAGAATTCCTTACTTAGAATTTCTGGTTCGCAGACTTCATTTGGAAAAGTCAAAAATTTCCTCGATTCGGGATCCAAGATAAACCGGTGACTTGGGACACCAAAAGCCAAACCTTTCCCAAGTGGCGACTCTGAATTAAATAATCCCATTTCGAATATTGTCACTTAAATTGGAAAAACTCCCCTCGCGCATTTAACCCTTCGGGGCCGGGCGCGCAAAAAGGAGGTGTGACAGTAGGCCCAATATAGATGTGTGTGCTGCATCGAGTCAGATTTGTTGACTCCAAATTGATATTGTTGAAGGAGGTGCCATTTAGTGGTTGTTGAGCTTATTCGTGTTCTAAAATAATCTGAGTTACCCTTCTATGTTACGAGGAGTTGTGAATCGTTGGTTATATGCACACATTGTGCGGTTCTATTTGGGCTTATAGCAGGAATTTGAGCAAGATGAGTATTCAGGTATTGCATGATTGATTGCGCGTTGGCTATGTTCTTTTCAGATGGTAGCATTGTGTTATTTGCTCCCCATGGTTGTGGTAATGCACTTTGGGTTCTTGATGTCGAAGTTTGAATGGCTATGGATTTTGAGCAGGGTGACTCGAGGTATATAATGCAGACCAGCGTTTGGATGGGGTCACACATTGTAATAGAGTTATGTAGAGGTATGATCCTTGGTGTCGGATTCGTGTGTTTTGGTTCTACGATGTGTGCTAGGCTCTTAGCATGGTGTTGTGATGGTACTTGTTAAGCTGGAGGGACAATCCTCTCATTTGAATCATTTTCTATGATTTAAGTACATTTGGGATGTTGCTATTGGGTGCACGAATTGCACAGGTTATGGCTTTGGATTGTATTGATGTGTCATGTCATCAAAGTGATTGAGTTGGATGAGATGAGGTCATTAGACCTAGAATGAATACTATCAGAATTGACTATAGCATGGTTAGAAAGATAATCTCGAAAGTCGGCTTAAAAATCTGCTATAGTTCCTGTCGGAGAAGAGGGAGCTCCATGACTTGTTGATCTGACGAATGGTTATGAGTTTCTACGTTTTCTTTAATCATTTGGCAATATATGAAGGTGTTAGAATGAGCTTTTATTTGATAAGAGGTTTATTATCGGTATTGGGTTGTTTTGAGCAACTACTGTGATTAGAAATTGTCGCTATGAGTGTTTGAATTATGTGGTATATCATGTGATTACATCTTGGGTTATGATTTTAGCTTGTTCGGACTTATACAGTGTGTGGATGCGAGATTCTGATCTTATAGAAATTCTGGATGAGGGAAATTGGATTCTAAGACTTATGGGCTAGGCTGGATTAAGAAATTTCAGTCATATGGTGTTATCAAACCTATATGGGATAGGGTGATATGGGATCACCCCCAGGTATGTGCATAGTGAGATTATACAGCGATTTGATGGCTTTTGGAACAACTCTGAGCACGCTCGAGGACGAACGTATGTTTAAGTGGGGGAGGATGTAATGACCCGACCGATCTTTTTGAGCAATTGCACTTTGCTCGGTTGTTTGAGGGCATGATTACCTCTGTATGATGTATTATGACTTATATGAATCATCGGTTTTGGTCTTCAGGTTATCTGACATTGATTTGGGAGAATGGTCTTAGCTAGAAGCTTTAAATTTGAAAGGTTTGACCAAGTTTTGACTTTTTAGTATTTGACCTCGGATTGGATTTTTGATGGATCGGTTAGCTCTGTTGGGTGATTTTGGACTTAGGAGCGCGTCCGGATCGTGATTTGGAAGTCCGTAATGGAATTTGGCTTGAAATGGCGAAAGTTGGAATTTAGAAAGTTTGACCGAGAGTGGACTTTTCGATATCTAGGTCGAATTCTGATTTCTCAAGTTGGAGCAGGTCCATAATGTCACATGTGACTTGTGTGCAAAATTTGAGGTCAATTGGACGTGATTTGATAGGTTTTGGCATCGGTTGTAGAAGTTTGAAGTTTCAAAATTCATAAAGTTCGAATGGAGGTGCGATTCGTTGTTTCGATGTTGTTCTATGTGATTTGAGGCCTCGAGTAGGTATGTTTTATGTTATGAGACTTGTTGGTATGTTTGGACGTGGTCCCGAGGGGCCAGAGCGTGTTTCAGATTGATTTCAGGCTATTTTTCCTTCATTTTGCACTACTGTATTATGGTGTCACATTTATTCATCGCGATCGCGGACCTAATGGCGCGACCGTGTAAGGGAAAAGTGGAACAAGCTAATTCGTATTCTTTGCGTTCGCAAGTGATAGTCCACATTCGTATATGTGGTGGCAATTAAGCATCGCGTTCACGGAGTGGAGAACGCGTTCGCATTGTGTTTAGGTCTGAGCTGAGGCAGTGATGGTTATCTCTTCGCGTTCGCTAGATTGGTTCCGCGAACGCGTAGGTCAGTCAGCTGTGTATAACGCGATCGCGAGAGGACTTATGAGATCAAGTAGGCATTATCCAGGAGCGTTGTTTTTCTTATTCGCGATCGCGATGGTATTTCTGTGATCGTGATGCATTAAGTTGCCCAATAATTATAAAGTACTCTATTGTGAGGGTTTCGGCCATTTTTGCATTTTTGGAGCTATAGAGCTCGGATTGAGGAAATTCTTGAAGCAATTTTCACCATACGAATTGGGATAAATGTTCTACTCGATCTTGGTTATAATTCATGAATCTATCTTCGATTTTAGCTTTTGGTGGATGAATTGAAAGAGGAAATTAGGGAGGTTTTGGCCTAAAGTTTCATAATATGAATTTTTGAGTTTTAAACACCGAATTGGAGTCAGATTTGAGTGAAACTAGTATGGTTGGACTTGTAATTGAATGGGTTATCAAATTTTGTGAGTTTGGCCGAGTTTCGAGGCGCGGGCCCGGGGGCCGGGTTTGAGCCGATCTCGGGTTTTTGGTCTAATTTGGTAGTTTTTCTTATAGAAATCATTCCTTTAGCATATATTGATGGTATTGTACTGATTGTGAATAGATTCAGAGCATTTGGAGACCGAGTCGAGGGGTAAGAGCATCGCAGAGTAGAGATTTGATCGGTTTGAGGTAAGTAACGATTGTAAATCTAGTCCTGGGGTATGATACTCCGAATTTTGTGTCATGTGACTATTTTGAGGTGATGCACATGCTAGGTGACGAGCGTGTGGGCGTGCACCATTGGGGATTGTGACTTTTGTCTGTCCCGTATCAACTGTAAAGTTGAATATTTTGTTAAAACTATATGCTTCTTACTTGTTTTAGAATGAATTTCTATAAATCAGGATGGATGCCATGTTTAGGCCTTATGCCAGTGTTGTTTGGACCCTTAGAGGTCTTTTATTGCTATTTTCTTATTGTTTTCGATTGGAAATCTATACTCAGTCATGTTTATACTTATTTACTGCATAACTCAATCTCTATTACTCCGTTTTAATACATCATATAAATGTTGTTTTGGCTGAATACCTTGTTTTCTGAGAGCTTGAGAGGCTGGAGAGGTTATGACTGAGTGAGGCCGAGAGACTGATTTGTGAGGATATTTATGGGATCGGGCTACACGCCACAACATGTTTTACTGATTCATGACTGAGTGAGGCCGAGGGCCTGATTTGTGAGGACATTTATGGGATTGGGCTGCACGCCGCAGCATGTTTTACTGATTCATGACTGAGTGAGGCTGAGGGCCTAATTGATTTATGTCATGATTGGCTTGTTATAGCGCTTGGGCTGAAGGAGTCCCTCCAGAGTCTGCAAACCCCCAGTAAGCGCAGGTACCTACTGAGTGTGAGTATCGAGTGACTGGGATGCATGAGTAATGGTGACGTTTGCCCGACAGGATGTATATGAGTGATTGTGATATTTTCCCGAGGGGCTGTATATGAGTGATGGTAAGGTTTACCCGAGGGGCTGTATATGAGTGATGTTGCTCGAGGGGCTGTATGCGAGTGATGTTTGCTCGAGAGGCTATTTATGATTTCATCATTTTGCTCACTTTTGAAATGAACCTTTGTTCGAAAACTATTGAAAGATATTTTTAAATAATTTTACTGGAACTGGATTTAAACAAGTTGATCTGATTCAAACTATGGTTTTAAAAGCATGCCGTATTTTACCGAGTTTTTGTGATATGAACTTTACTTACATTATTGCTCGTCATTACTACTCAGTCTTTATTTACTGTTGTTACTTACTGAGTGGGCGTACTCACGTGTTGATTATTCAGTTGCAGATCTATCGGAGTTAGCAAGGTAGCTGCCTGGCGATCGCAACCCTGCTTTCCTCCCTCTCTATCTTCCCTTAGTTGTATTCAGTTATTTCCCGACTATGTTAGTCTTGATATTATCAGACAGTTGTAATAGATGCTCATGACTAGTGACACCCTGATGTCGGGCTTCTTTCCGCACTTTGTTTTGATTTGAACTCCTTTATGAAGGTTTTATATTTTTGAAATGAAAATATCGATTTGTTTTGGTAATGTCTCGGTTTGTCTAATACCACGATAGGCGTCATCACGACAAGGTTAATTTTGGGTCATGACACCTTCTCCCGAAGTTATTGATAGGGAAATCGAGTAAAAGAAAGAAGAATGATAGACAATTGAAAAGGTAAAATGCAAATATAGTAAAAATACGGAAGTTGACAGCCATGACACAAAATGGTCAAGAAAATGATCTCTTATGATCAGTTAAAATTTTATGTCTACTGAAAAATATTTCTTACAAGATCTGGCCCACGTTTTCATCAATGACATAATTTAACGAACATTGTAATTTAAATAAATTCAATTTCACGCTGTAGCCCACTTCACTATTTCTTCTTCCCCTTAACACTTCTTTCTCAAATGCCTCTCTCTTCCCTCTATCTAACCCATCCATATCTAGATCTGAAAAATCTATAGATCTAATTAAATCGGGCATTTGTATCTATACCCATTTTTGGATCACGTTTTAATTTGTGCTCGCTTTGCAAAAAAAATTATAAGCGTACCCACTTTTTCGCGTAACTTCAGCATACGGGACTGAAGTAGCAAAGGCAATCACGCAAAACTTCAGCATTCTAGTAGACGGGCCTGAAGTAGCAAATGTGTTGAACCAAGTGTGCTGAAGTTTTTGTTTGTAATTGCTGAACTTAAGCATAGTAGCCGAAGTTTTGTTCTCTATTTGCTGAAGTTTTTGTTTGTAATTGCACTAAATAAGCTGAAGTTTTTTTTGTTCTGGATTCATTAGTTTTGTCATTAAGCTTTTTCAAAAACTTCAGCAGAAGATGCTGAAATTATTTAGTTCATTTATAAGAACTTCAGCACTAAATAAGCTGAAGTTTTTTTCTCTTGGATAAGCTTTTTCAAAAAGTTCAGCAGAAGATGCTGAAGTTATTTAGTTCATTTGTAAAAACTTCAGCACTAAAAGCTGAAGGTTTTTTGTCCTGGATTCGTTAGTTTTGTCATAAAGCTTTTTCAAAAACTTCAGTAGAAGATGCTGAAGTTATTTAGTTCATTTGTAAAAACTTCAGTACTATATAAGCTGAAGTTTTTGAAAAAGCTTTCTAACATACTATCAGATTTCCAACAGTATCTAAATCATAATTTTTGGAAACAATAAATGTGAAAAGAACAGAATTATCATTGTCTACTAACTTACGCACATGGAAATATTCACAAATTATTGTCTACTAACTTACGTAATTATTTACAATTTATTTTTAAATAATCTGATAAATATATTTATGGCAATCATCCCATGAACTGAAGTTTCATAGCAGCACTAACAACAGCAGAATAAAGAAGAAGAAGAAGAAGAAGAAGAAGAAGAAGAAGAAGAAGAAGAAGAAGAAGAAGAAGACGAAGACGAAAGAAGATAAGGAGGAAGAGGAGAAAGGGGACTGAGCTTGTTTAAAAAGTGGGTACAAGTTAAAACTTTTAAAAAAAATGGGTATAGGTTAAATGGGGGCGATCAAATAGGGCATCCCGTGTAATTTTTACTAATTAAAGCCATCAATATGGGCTTGTCCTATCGGGCCAGCCCAGCCTAGCCCAGCCTGTGATTTAGCAGGATTGGACTAGAATTGTTGGAGCCCATTTAAAAACGAGGCTTTTAAGCCCGACCCGAGTAAGTCTGTGGCCCGTGAGACTTGACTGAGGGTGGGTTGGGCCGGCCTGTGGGCCTAATATAAAATATAAAAAGTATATGACGCTAAAAATAACAAGAAGAATATCCCAAGCTTAAAGTTTATTAAGCTAATCATATTAAATATCAAAATTCAAAGTCTTAAAATGTTAATTAGTTAAGTTAATAAATATTATTAATTAAATAACTAATAAAATCTTAAATTATCTAAACCCTAAACTTTACGGGAAGTAAAGCTACTTCTTTTGGAACTCTGTTTCGCTCTCGTAATCGACGACGTACATGTTAGTTTTCTTTCTTGTTCTTATTTAACTTTGTTGTTCAATTCTTTTGTTTAGTTCTTAATTTTATTGTTATGATTTTATTCAAATAGTAATAATATTGATGATTTGATTTATAATATTTTTCATTGAGTATTAAACTAGGTTTTAAGAACTTCTAAATGCTATCTCTATTTTCTGTAACTAAAATAAAAATATTTTTTTCTTCAGCCACTCCCCAATAGTAATATTGTCAAAATTACTTATATAGTAGTATAAGATTGCATGTATTACAATGAAAAAGTTACATTAATTGTTAAGAAATTATTTATATTATCACACCATGCAACAATTTATAATACCTTTATATTTTTTAATTTTTTAATGTCAACTGCATGAACTTTTTAATCTATTCAGTTGATCTATTTTTAAAGCTAAATTTATATGTTAAGAATGAAAACGGAAGCATGCCACTATGCTATAATTAATCTGTATTCTTCCTTGAAAATAAAATATATAATAATATCTTTAGTTAATTTATTCTAAGGACTTTATTGTGTCTCTATTTTCAGACGCACTTTAGTTATTTCACTTCATACAATTTGTTCTTGAATTAATTCCATTCGTAAATCACGTGTCCATATAGCTTTGGAACTCTAGTATTTTTTGGTTATCTTCTTGTTTATTCCATTACAGGAAGTTAAGAAGATTAATGGATGACGCAATAGCATATTTGATGATAATGTGGAGGCAATTGCTTCGGTAGAACCAAAACAGAAAATAACTAAGACAACATCAGAAGTGTGGAATTACTTCACAAAAATTGGCAAAGCTGAAGATGGAATTGAAAAGGACACAATGTAATGGTTGTAAGGCAATTTTTAAGGTTGGTACAACTCCAAAAGGTAAAAATTATGGGACATCACATTTACATCGTCATAAAGAAGTATGTCCAATGCTTAAATATAATGATGTGGGTCTTACATTCATTAATCAAGAAGATAAATTACAGTCTAGAAAGATAGATTAACGAACACAACATGGAAAGCTTGCTGAAGCTATTATTAATCATAATTTTTCATATTCTTTTGTTGAATATGATGGAATTAGGGATTGGGTGAATTATATAAGTCTGGATGTTGTGATGCCTTCTAGGTACACAGAAGTTGCAGATGTAAGAAAAGTGTATATTAGAGAGAAGGAGAAATTGAAAGAAAACTTGACTAAAATTCCTATTAGAGTATGTTTGACTTCTGATTGTGGGACATCATCTACTTTTGAAGGATATATTTGTTTAACAGCTTAATTTATTGATGAAAATTGGAGGATGAATTATAAAATTCTAAATTTTTGTCGTATGTATCCTCCTCACACCGGAGTTGAAATGGTTGTTGTTATATACGATTGCTTGAAAGAATGGAGCTTAGATAAGAAGGTATTTTCAATCACTTTGGATAATTCCACGGCCAATGATAGCTTGCAAAATATTTTAAAAGGGCATCTTAGTTTGCAAAACAGTTTGGTATGTGATGGTGAGTTCTTTCATGTGCGTTGTTCTGCTCATATTTTGAATTTGATTGTTCAAGAGGGTTTAAAAGCAGCTAATGATTCCTTGTTTGCAATTAGGGAAAGTGTCAAACATGTTAGATGATCTAATGGAAAAATGCAAAAGTTTGAGCAATGTGTTAGGCAATATGGGATTAATACTAATCTTGGTCTAAGTTTAGATATATCAACTAGGTGGAATTCGACATATTTGATGTTTGAAAGTGCTCTCCCATATGAAAAGGTTTTTGCTAATTTACATTTGCATGATAGAAGTTATGCTTAAAGTCCTACTTCTGATCAATGGAGAAGGACAGAAAAAATATATGAAGTGTTGGAGCTGTTTTATGAGATAACTAACTTAAATTCGGGTTCAAGTTACCCAACCTCTAACTTGTATTTTATGCAAGTTTCGAGAATTGAATGCATGCTCAAGGAGAAGTTGAATAATGAAGATAAAGTTATTAAAGACATGGCTTCAAAAATGCATGAAAAGTTTGAAAAATACTAGAAAGAATATAATGTAATACTTACATTTGGAGCAATCTTTGATCCCCGTATGAAGTTGTAATTTTTAAACTTTTGTTATTCTAAGTTGAATCTAATTTCTGCACAAGAAAAGATAGCACATGTGAAGAATAAATTGTATAATCTCTATGAACATTATGCAAACAAGCAAAATATTGCTAGTGTTTCTTTTAGTACTCTGACTATATCAAGTGAAGATAGAAAAGACCCACCAAGGGATTCAAAATATTCAGCGTAAGCAATTTTATTTTATTGTGAATTGAATATTTTCTAACTTTATTGCATCATCATTATTATTATTATTATTATTATTATTATTATTATTATTATTATTATTATTATTATTATTATTATTATTATTTATTTTTATATGTATTGTCGAATTTTTAACTTCACAGGAATTCAAAGCATTTGAGGATGATACTGTCTCTAGCGATGGAAAGTCAGAATTGGATCTTTACTTAGATGAATCAAAGCTTGATCTTGAGAAGTTTCAAGAGATGGATGTTGTTATATATTGGAAGGACCATTCTAGAAAATGTCCCGATCTTTCAGTGATGGCACGTGATATACTTAGTATTTCTATTACTACTATAGTATTGGAATCAACATTTAGCATTGGTGGGCGTGTTCTTACCAAGTACAGAAGTCGCATCCATCATGAAAATATCCAAACAATTGTTAGTACTCGAAATTGGTTGCACGGCTTTTTCCATACTCAAATTGATAATTTTTTATATGAATTTGAATATTGTTAGTTTTAAAATTTAAGTATTATCAATATTTAACTAATTAATATTGCATATGAATTGTAGACGTAGATGAAAGTGAAGATATTAAGACTACCTTGTCACAAGCAAATTCAAATATGTTTAATGAAGATGATGTGTCGGATATCCCATAAGCGTCACGAACATTCTCTTGAATAGTTTGTTTTGAGTTTTGACTTTTAGTGAATGGACGTTCTTTCGGGAAAGGAGTCATTGATTTCAAGGCTATCATGCACCTCCTCTCCTCCTCTAAACGAGACAAGTGGTTCGCCACTTGGTTTTTACTACCTTCTCTATCTTGGATATCAATATCAAATTCTTGCAACAAGAGTACCCATCTCATCAATCAGGCTTTAGAATCCTTTTTCTCATAAGATATCGAAGCGTCGCATGATCCGTGTGGACAATAATTTTGGCACCATCAAGTACAAGTGGAGCTTCTCAATTGCAAACACAATAGCAAGGAGCTCTTTCTCTATAACGGTATAATTGATTTGGGCACTATTCATGATCTTACTAGCATAGTAAACCGAATGAAAAACTTTATTGATACGTTGCCCCGAAACAGCCTCAACCGCTACGTCACTTGCATCACATATGAGTTCAAATGGCAAACTCCAATTTGGAGCGGTAATGATAGGAGTAGTTGTTAACTTGAGATTCAATAGTTCAAACGCCCTCATACAATCATCATTGAAATTAAACTTGGCATCCTTCTCAAGGAGCTTACACAATGGGTTCATCACTTTAGAGAAATCTTTGATAAAGCACCGGTAGAAACCCGCATGATCTAAGAAACTTCGCACCCCCTTTACCGAAGTCGGGGGTGGAAGCTTAGAAATCACCTCAATCTTTGTCTTGTCAACTTCAATTTCATTCCTTGAGATTTTATGGCCAAGGACAATACCTTCATCAACCATGATGACATTTATCCCAATTGAGCATCAAGTTGGTCTCTTCACATCTAGCCAACACTTTGTCAAAATTTTCAAGACAATCATCAAAAGAATCCTCAACCACCGAGAAGTCATCCATGAAAACTTTAAGGTAGTCCTCCACCATGTCCGTGAAAACAGTCATCATACACCATTGAAAAGTCGCTGATTCATTGCACAAACCAAATAGCATCCTCTTGAAAGCAAAAGTATCATAGGGACATGTAAAGATTGTTTTCTCTTAATTTTTTGGAGCAATGAGAATTTGATTGTAGTCTGAGTACCCATCAAGAAAATAATAGAAAATACGGCCAGCCAATCTATTAAGCATTTGAAATTCATGTGTTCTTCATCCAAATACTAAACTCAGTGTTTAAAATATGAATTTAGGCAAAAAATCAACAATCAATCAATACAAATCACAAACACCCAAGAATTTCAATCCTCTAGATTCTAACTTCTCAAATCCGCTAATGGTGGATTTCAAAATATCACTATTAAACCCATTTGAAGCTAATTTGCATTCCTTGAAGATGTAGAAATTAATCTGAAAAAGATTCACCTGAATTAAAAACTTCAAATAAAAGAGTGTAGACTTTTAGATATGAGCTTCTTCTTCTTCTTCTTCTTGGTGATTTTGGTCTTAAAGCGGATGTATGGTGGTGGACAGAAGATGTTTTGTAGTCTGAATATTGTATAACTGGTGTTTATACAGCTTTATACAATATTGCATAATTGTGAATAATTCTGTATAAATTTGTATATTTGTGTATAATGATATCTAATTATATATTTTATTTGATGTATAAGGGTGTATATACATTGCTAGTGTATAATAGGTGTCCAAGTTTGAAACTTTATTTTCTTCTCCTTCTTTTTCTTGTTTTTCTGGAATGCATTATTATACATTTCATATACAAGTTTATACAAAGTTATACATCATTATATATGTATTACTGTTAAAATTGAAATGTTTTCTTGCTTTTCTAGAACAATATACATATAAATCGAATTTCCATTGTTAATTTCTCCATCAAATCACAAACTTACAACAAATCTTTTTAACTTTTATTTTTAATTTCTGTTTTATGGAACCTGGATGTCACGACCCAAGTTCTTCCTCCGTGAACCGTCGTGACGGCACCTAGTCTCTACGACTAGGCAAGCCTAACATTTGCGGAAAAAGGAACTAAAACATAAAAGCTATCAACTAACAGGTAAATTTAGATAGAGAAATGAGATGCTGCTCGGCATATACAATAATCACTTTCGAAAAATACATAAACTCTCCCAAAACCCGGAATGTCATAAGTCACAAGCTACAAAAAGAAACAGTACTTCGAAACTCCAGAGTCTAACAATGAAGAAAGATACATGAAGTGTTTGATATGAGGAAGAGTAGATAGGGACTCCGAGGTCTGCGGATGCGGCAGATATACCTTGAAGTCTCTACAGTTGTCTCGCCTCACTGGTCATGCGGCTGATATGTAGTACTTAGATCTGCACACGAAAAATATGTGCAGGGAAGGACATGAGTACACCACAACGGTACCAGTAAGTGCCAAGCCTAACCTTGGTCGAGTAGTGGTGAGATCAGGCCAGGGCCCTACTGGTATTGTCATGACCCTAAATCCAGACCCGGTCGTAATGGCGTCTATCATGAAACAAAGCCAGCAGATACAACACCCTATTCATTATAAACAATTAAAATAACACAATTTAAGTCATTAGCATGATTAAATTCCAAAAGAAACAATAAAATAGTACAATTTACAGAAACCAACACAGCCCGACATCGGGATATCACCAGTCACGAGCATCTAACATAAGTCTAAGAGTATGAAAGAGTTTATAAAGTCTATTACAGAACTAGAACACGGGAAGTAAAATAGGAGGGAGAAATACTGGGCTGTGAACGCCGAATAGCTACCTAGTGGACTCCGAATAGCCTGCTGGGAGCAATCAACCCTCGCTGGCGGGACCCAAAATCTCCTGAGGGTGCAGGGAGTAAAGTGAGTACTCCAACTCAGTGAGTAATAAAAATAAATGAAGACTGAGCGATAAGAAATCACGTAAAGCACAACAACATGCTATAAAGAGGCAGTATAAAATCAATACAATACAACAAAATAGTGAAAACTTATAAAAACACCTCAGTTCAGTAAATACTTCTTTAAAACATCTTTTAATAGTTAAACAAGTGAATGAAAAACAACGAGAAAAGATAAACACATAAAATCAGCCCCTCGGGCACAATGTCAACAGAAATTAGCCCTTCGGATAATAACTTGGAAAAACCTCAGCCCCTCGAGCTATATCACATATCATACTAGGTACCTGCGCTCACTAGGGGTGTACAGACTCCGGGTGGGGCCCCTTACGGCCTAAGCGTAATATCAAACCATCTCGTGGCATAATCAATAGGCCCTCGGCCTCATATCAAGCCACATTGTGGGGTACAACTTAGGCCCTCGGCCTCATAATCATAATCAGTACAACACTGCTGCAGCGTGCAGCCCGATCCCATAATAATCCTCAAAATACAGGCCTCGGCCCTACTCAGTCAGAAATCTCTAAAAGCTACTCCGGCACAGTAAAACGTGATGCTCAGCCAAAAATATCTTTTAAAGTGTTAAAAACAGAGTAAACATGGCTGAGTTATGAAAATAGTATAATATAATATGAATGAGTACAGATATAAAATCAAAATAGTGAGGAAATAGCAGTAAAAATTCCCTAAGGGTCCAAACAGTTGGCACGAGGTCCAAATATGGCATTCAGCCCAAAACATGATGATAGCAAACAGTTTTCAATCAAATACGGAGTAAAACAGTCATTTGGGATGGACTAAGTCATAATCCACAATGGTGCACGACCTCACGCTCGTCATCTAGCGTATGCATCACCTCAACATAGCACAACGATGTGTAATTCGGGGTTTCATACCCTCAGGACAATATTTACAATCATTACTCACCTCTATCCGGTCCAAACTCTAGCACGCGATGCCTTTGCCTCTCGAATCGGCCTCCGGATGCTCCAAATCTAACCAAAATCAGTGCAAAACCATCAAAATATGCTAAGGAAACAAAGTCCACTCGAAAGAAATCAAATACAACACAATTCCGGAAATTGGCCAAATCCGACCCCCGGGCCCACGTCTTGAAATTCGATAAAAATTACATCAATAGACTGCTTATCACTCCCCGAGTTCATACATATCAAAAGTACCAATCGACCACAAATGGCCCATCAAATCCCCAACTCAAGGTCTCCAATACCAAGCCTTAGTCCCCAATTTTTAACCCTTAACTTCCATTAATCTTAGGCCAAATCAGTGAAATAATGCCATAGGATCGATTATTAGGTTCAAAAATCTTACCTCCAAGTATTATTCCTTAAATCCCTCTTCAAAATAGCTCATTCAAGCTCAAAACCAAATGAAAATGGTGAAGAATAGCTTAAAAATCGCGAAGGAAACCTTTTATACTTTCTGACCCAGGCTTTTTGCACTTGCGATCCTTTTCCCACTTCTACGGCCTAATCCACCGCATTTGCGATTTTCACTTAAATGTCCATTTCTACATCTGCGGTAAAAACTCTCGAACCTGCGCTACCGCAGGTGCGCCTACTTCACCGCTTCTGCGGTCCCTGATGATCTTCTTCTTGGCCGTATCTGCGGCTGCCTTCCGTTTCTGCGAACATCGTACCTGCGGACTCCCTACCACAGGTATGGTTATGACAGCAACAAAAAAGCTTCAACTGTCCCAACTCAACTTCAAACTTTCCGCCTACCATCCGAAATTACCCCGAGGCCCCCGGGACCTCAACCAAAAGCACAAACCAGTCATATACCACTATCCAAACTTATACCAATCTTCAAAACACCTCAAACAATATTGAATCAACCAAATCACACCGAATTCAAGCCTAAGGTTCCAAAATCTTCCGAATTCCGCTACAACTCCCGGAATTCCATTCTGGCCCCTATATCAAAATCTCACCTATCAACCAGAAAATGCCAAAATACCATATTCGCCAATTCAAGCCTAAACCTACTACGGACCTCTAAAATACGTTCTGATCACACTCCCAAGTCACAAATCATCTCCCGAAGCTATCCGAACCATCGAAATTCATATTCGAGCCCTTTTTCACACAAGTCAACATCCGGTTGACTTTTCCAACTTAAGCTTACTCAAAAGAGACTAAGTGTCTCAAACCTCACCAAAACTTTTCCAAACCCGAGCCAACCAACCTGATAACACAAAATACAGCTGAACAAGGCAATAATAAGCAGAAATGGGGGAAATAGAGTGGTAACTCGTGAAACGACCGGCCGGGTCGTTACATCCTCCCTCTCTTAAACAAACGTTCATCCTCGAACGGGTCAAGAAACATACCTGAAGCCTCAAATAGATGAGGATATCTGCTCCGCATCTCCCGCTCGATCTCCCAGGTAGTCTCCTCCATGGGCCTACCTCTCCACTGCACTTTCACTTAAGCTATATCCTTTGACCTCAACTTTCGAACTTGACGCCCCAAAATAGCTGCTAGCTCCACATCATAAGTCAAATCATCATCTAACTGAACCATGCTGAAATTCAGAACATGAGACGGATCCCCAATATACTTCCGGAGCATAGAAACATGAAATACCGGATGCACACTCGACAAGCTGGGTGACAAAGCAAGCTCATAAGCCACCTCCCCAATCCTCTGAAGTACCTCAAAAGGCTCAATGAACCGAGGACTCAATTTACCCCTTTTCCCAAATCTCATAACACCCTTCATGGGTGAAATCTTCAACAGAACCTTCTCACCAACCATGTAGGACACATCTCGAACCCTCCTGTCAGAATAACTCTTTTATCTCAACTGCGTTGTACGAAGCCTCTCCTAAATTACCTTCACCTTTCTAAAGCAACCTGCACCAAGTCTGTCCCCAATAGCCTAGCCTCACCCGGCTCAAACCAACCAACTGGAGATCTACACCGCCTCTCATACAAAGCCTCATATGGAGCCATCTGAATACTCGACTGGTAGTTGTTGTTATAAGTAAACTCTGCGAGCGGTAGAAACTGATCCCATGACACTCCGAAATCAATGACACAAGCACACAACATGTCCTCCAATATCTGAATAGTGCGCTCGGACTGCCCGTCTGTCTGAGGGTGAAAAGTTGTGCTCAACTCAACCTGAGTACCCAACTCTCGCTGCACAGACCTCCAAAACTGCGAAGTAAACTGAGTGCCCCTATCTGAAATGATGGAAACTAGGACACCATGCAAATGAACAATCTCCCGGATATAGATCCCTACCAACATCTCTGAATAATAGGTAGTACACACAGGAATGAAGTGCATGGACTTGATCAGCAGATCCACAATCACCCAAATAGCATCGAGCTTCTTCAAAGTCCGTGGGAGCCTAACTACAATGTCCATGGTGATCTGCTCCCACTTCCACTCTGGAATATCCATCTGCTGAAGCAAGCCACTCGGTCTTTGATGCTCATATTTCACCTGCTGACAATTGAGACACCGAGCTACAAATCCCATAATGTCCTTCTTTATTCTCCTCCACCAATAATGCTATCTCAGATCCTGATAAATCTTTGCGGCACCCGGATGAATGGAATACCGTGAGCTATGGCCTCCTCCAGAATCAACTCCCAAAGCCCAACTACATTAGGCACACAAATCCGGCCCTGCATCCTCAACACTCCATCATCACCAATGGTCATATCTATGGCATCATCATGCTGAACTCTGTCCTTAAGGACAAGAAAATGAGGATCATCATACTGGTACTCTCTGATGCGATCGTATAAGGAAGACCGAGAAATCACACAAGCCAATACCCGACTGGGCTCCGAAATATCTAACCTCATGAACCGATTGGCCAAGGACTGAACATCAACTACAAGAGGTCTCTCCCCAACTGGAATATATGCCAAACTCCCCATACTCGCCGCCTTCCGGCTCAAAGCATCGGCCACCACATTGGCCTTCCCCGGATGGTACAATATAGTAATATCATAATCCTTTAGCAACTCTAACCATCTCCGCTGCCTCAAATTGAGATCCTTCTGCTTGAACAAGTGTTGGAGGATACGATGATCAGTAAACACCTCACAAGACACACCATACAAGTAATGCCTCCAAATCTTCAATGCGTGCATAATGGCAGCCAACTCCAAATCATGAACAAGGTAGTTATTCTCATGGGGCTTCAACTGACGAGAAGCATAAGTAATAACTCTACCCTCCTACATCAATACATATCCAATACCAACTCTTGAAGCATTACATTACACGGTATATGAACTTGAAGCTGATGGCAAAACTAACACTGGAGCTGTGGTCATGGCTGTCTTGAGCTTCTAGAAGCTCTCCTCACACTCGTCCGACCATATGAATGGAGCAACCTTCTGAGTCAACTTGGTCAAGGGCGATGCGATAGATGAGAATCCCTGAACAAATCGGCGGTAATAACCTACCAAACCAAGAAAGCTACGAATCTCTATGGCTAAGGACGGTCTGGGCCAACTCTGAACCGCCTCTATATTCTTTGGATCAACCTGAATACCCTCACTGGACACCACGTGCCCCAAGAAAGCCACTGAACTGAGCCAAAACTCACACTTGGAGAACTTTGCATAAAGCTTCTCCTCTCGCAATCTCTGCAGCACAACTCTCAAATGCTCTGTGTGCTCCTCTTGACTACGCGAGTACACTAGAATATCATCAATAAAAACAATCATGAACGAATCAAGATAAGGCTAAAACACGTTGTTCATCAAATGCATGAACGCTTCTGGGGCATTAGTCAACCTAAAAGACATCACCAAGAACTCATAATGACCATATCGGGTCCTAAAAGTTGTCTTAAGAATATTCGAGTCCCTGATCTTCAACTGGTGATAACCTGAACGGAGATCAATCTTAGAGAACACCCTCGCTTCCTGAAGCTGATCAAACAAATTATCGATACGAGGCAAAGGATACTTGTTCTTGATTGTTACTTTGTTCAACTGTCGGTAATCAATGCACATCCTCATCGAGCCATCTTTCTTCTTCACAAATAGAACATGTGCACCCCAAGGCGACACACTAGGCTGAATGAACCCCTTATCAAGGAGTTCCTGAAGTTGCTCCTTTAACTCCTTCAACTCTGCTGGTGCCATACGATACGGTGGAATAGAAATGGGCTGAGTGCCCGGCACCAGATCAATACAAAAATCAATATCCCTATCCGGTGGCATGACCGACAGGTCTGCAGGAAACACATCGAGAAACTCCCTCACAACAGGAACAACATCAATACTAGGAATCTCTGCACCGACATCCCTCACAAAGGCTAGATACGAAAGACAACCCTTCCCAACCATACACTGGGTCTTCAAAAATGAAATTATCCTACTGGGAACATAATCAGTCAAACCTCGCCACTCAATCCGTGGCACACCCGGCATAGTCAATGTCATTGTCTTAGCATGACAGTCCAAAATAGCATGACATAGAGATAGCCAATCCATGCCCAATATGACATCAAAGTCTACTATGCATAACAACAGAAGATCCACTCGGGTCTCCAGACCCCTAATAGTCACCACACATAACCGGTACACACGGTCTACAATAACAGTATTGTCCACTGGAGTAGATACACAAACAGACGAAACAAGAGACTCACAAGGCGTATCCAAATAACGAGCAAAGTATGATGACACATAAGAAAAAGTGGAACCGAAATCAAATAATACAAAGGCACCTCTGTGGCAAACTGAGACAATACCTATAATCATAGCGTCTGAAGCAATAGCATCGGGTCTAGCTGGAAGTGCATAGAAATGGGCCTGACCACCACCTGATCAACCTTCCCCTCTAGGGCGACCCCTAGCTGACTGACCTCCACCCCTAGCTGGGTGGGTGCGTGGTGGTGAAATAATTGGCGCTGAAGCCGATGGCTGACTCCTCTATTGAGATGAACCCCCAAGACGATGAGGACACTACCTCCACATATGACCCATCTCTCCATACTCATAACAACTCTCGGGTGATGGAGACGGGGACTGAAGGGAACCCCTAGCACCGGAATGACTAGTAGATGCACCTGGCATAGAAGAGCCCTTGAACTGATGGAGCACGGGACAAACTCTAAGCTAGAAGGGCACTGAGTGACGACTAGCCTTGATGAGAACTATGAGAACCATGACCCGATGACGCCCCACTATAACCTATGTGAGCTGGATGAGCATGCCTGAATGGACGGCCTCTGTCGTGCTGAAACTGACCCCTCGAAGGAGCACCACCATAACTACCAGATCCCCAAGGCCTCTTGGCCTCCCTCTCATCTCGCTCCTAGCGACGAACTGACTCAATCTCACAAGCAATGTCAACCACCTCCTCAAAAGTAGCACCAGACACCCTCTCCCTGGTCATGAGAATACGAAGCTAATAAGTGAGGCCATCAACGAACCTCTTAATCCTCTCTCTCTTCGTAGGAACCAACCAAACAACATGATAAGCTAACTCCGAGAACCTTATCTTATACTGCGTCACAGTCATCTCTTTCTAATGCAACCACTCAAACTGCCTGTGCAGCTCCTATCTGTGAGACTATGGCACATACTTCTCCAAAAAGAGAACGGAGAGTTGCTGCCAGGTAAGAGGTGTTGCACCAACAGGCCTATGCCTCTCATAAGCCTCCCACCAAGTAAAGGCAGCTCCAGAAAACTTAAAAGTAGTGAAAGCGACCCCCTTGTATCTAGAATACCCGCTGTACGAAGAATCCTCCGACATTTATCCAAGAAACCCTGGGCATCCTTGCCCTCTGCACCACTGAAAGTCGGAGGCTGAAGTTTACCAAACCTCTCCAACCTGCGCTGCTCGTCCTCTAGCATGGAAGGAGCTACATAGTCCTGAGCAGCTGCAACCGACTGGGCTAGATGTGCCCCTGGTGTCTGAAGTCCATACATGACATGCTCAGGTATGCGAGTGGTGGGAGTCTGAGTGCCTCCCCCGGCCTGAGAAGTAGTTGCGGCTGTAGTAATTGAGACCGCCTAAGCTAGGCCAGTACATACTGATAGAATCTGAGCTAGGGCCTTCTAAATATCCGGAATCACAATGGGCACAGCTGGTGCCTGAGTTGGTGCTGCTGGAGTGTCCACAACTGGGACATGATCCTGAACTGGGGCGGCTGGTGGATCTGTAGATGCTGCCATAGCTGCTGTGCGGGCTACACCCCTGCCCCTATCGCGACCTGGATCGCGTCCTCAGCCTCTAGTGGCTACAGCTGGTGGTACTGGTGGTTGTCCATCCTGACCGGTAGCGCATGTCCTCACCATCTGTGAGAGAATAGAATAACAGAAGTTTAGAACTCGGATCAACAGATTCGCACGACAAGAATTTCAAGGAAATGAAGCTTTTCCTAAAGGTTCTGCAGCCTCTCGAGGATAAATAAAGACGTCTCCGTACCGATCCGCAAGACTCTACTAAACCTGCTCATGACTCATGAGACCTATATAACCTAGGCTCTGATACCAACTTGTCACAACCCTAAACCCAGACCCGATGACGCCTATCGTGAAACAAGGCCAGCCGACACAACACCTAATTCATTCTAAACAATTAAAATAACACAATTTAAGTCATTAACATGATTAAATCCCAAAAGAAACAATGAAATAGTATAATTTGCGGAAACCAACACAGCCCGACATCGGGTGTCACTAGTGATGAGTATCTAACATAAGTCTAAGAGTATGAAAGAGTTTATACAGTCTATTACAGAACTAGAATAAGGGAAGTAAAATATGAGGGAGAAACACTGGGCTGCGAACGCCGAGCAGCTACCTAGTGGACTCTGAATAGCCTGCTGGGAGCAATCAACCCTCGCTGGCGGGACCCGAAGCTCCTGAATCTACACACAGGGTGCAGGGAGTAAAGTGAGTACTCCAACTCAGTGAGTAATAAAAATAAATGAAGACTGAGCAATAAGAAATCACGTAAAAGTACAACAACATGCTATAAAGAGGCAGTATAAAATCAATACAATGTAACAAAATAGTGAAAACTTGTAAAAACACCTCAGTTCAGTAAATACTTCTTAAAAATATCTTTTAACAGTTAAACAAGTGAATGAAAAACAACGAGAAGAGATAAACACATAAAATCAGCCCCTCGGGCACAATGTCAACAAAAATCAGCCCTTCGGGCAATAACTTGGAACAACCTCAGCCCCTTAGGCTATATCACATATCATACTGGGTATCCACGCTCACTGGGGGTGTACAAACTCCGCAAGGGGTCCCTTAGGGCCCAAGCGCAATATCAAGCCATCTCGTGGTATAATCAATAGGCTCTCGGCCTCATATCAAGCCGCATTGTGGCGTACAACTCAGGCCCTCGGCCTCATAATCATAATCAGTACAACACTGCTGCGGCGTGCAGCCCGATCCCATAATAATCCTCACAACACAGGCCCTCGGCCCTACTCAGTCAGAAATTTCTAAAAGCCACTCGGGCACAGTAAAACGTGATGCTCAGCCCAAAATATCATTTAAAGTGTTAAAAACAGAGTAAACATGGCTGAGTTATGAAAACAGTATAATATAATATGAATGAGTACAGATATAAAATTAAAATAGTGAGGAAATAGCAGTAAAAATCCCCTAAGGGTCCAAACAGTTGGCACGAGGCCCAAATATGGCATTCAGCCCAAAACATGATGATAGCAAACAATTTTCAATCAAATACGCAGTAAAACAGTCATTCGGGATGGACTAAGTCACAATCCCCAACGGTGCACGACCCCACGCTCGTCATCTAGCATGTGTGTCACCTCAACATAGCACAACGATGTGTAATCCGGGGTTTGATACCCTCAGGATAACATTTACAATCATTACTCACCTCTATCCGGTCCAAACTCTAGCCCACGATGCCTTTGCCTCTCGAATCGGCATCCGGATACTCCAAATCTAACCAAAATCAGTGCAAAACCATCAAAATATGCTAAGGAAACAAAGCCCACTCGAAAGAAATCAAATTACAACACAATTCCCGAAATTAGCCAAATTCGAACCCTGGGCCCACGTCTCGAAATCCGATAAAAATCACATCAATAGACTACTTATCACTCCCCGAGTCCATACATATCAAAAGTACCAAAATCCGACCACAAATGACCCCTTAAATCCCCAAGTCAAGGTCTCCAATACCAAGCCTTAGTCCCCAATTTTTAACCCTTAATTTCCATTAATCTTAGGCCAAATTAGTGAAATAATGTCATAGGATCGATTATTAGGTTTAAAAATCTTACCTTCAAGTGTTATTCCTTAAATCCCTCTTCAAAATAGCTCCCTCAAGCTCAAACCCGAATGAAAATGGTGAAGAATAGCTCAAAAATTGCGAAGGAAACCTTTGATACTTTCTAACCCAGGCTTTTCGCTCCTGCGGTCCTTTTCCCGCTTCTGCGGCCTAATCCACCACATCTGCGGTAAAAAATCTCGCACTTGCGCTACTGCAAGTGCGCCCACTTCACCACTTCTACGGTCCCTGATGATCTTGTTCTTGGCCGCATCTGCGGCTGCCTTCCGCTTCTACGAACATTGCATCTGCGGACTCCCTACTGCAGGTGCGGTTTTGACAGCAACGAAAAAGCTTCAGCTGTCCCAACTCAACTTCAAACTTTTTGCCAACCATTCGAAATCACCCCGAGGCCCCGTGACCTCAACCAATAGCACAAACTAGTCATATACCACTACCCAAACTTATACCAATCTTCAAAACACCTCAAACAACATCGAATCAACCAAATCACATCGAATTCAAGCCTAAGGTTCCAAAATTTTCCAAATTCCGCTTTTGATCAAAAAGTCTATCAAACCACGTCTGAATGACCTGAAATTTTGCACACACATCCCAAATGACCCAACGGAACTACTGCAACTCCCGGAATTCCATTCCGACCCCTATATAGAAATCTCACCTATCAACCGCAAAATGCCAAAATACCAATTTCACCAATTCAAGCCTAAACCTACTACGGACCTCCAAAACACGTTCCGATCACACTTCTAAGTCCCAAATCATCTCCCGAAACTATCCGAATCATCGAAATTTATATCCGAGCCCTTTTTCACACAAGTCAACATCCGGTTGACTTTTCCAACTTAAGCTTACTCAAAAGAGATTAAGTGTCCCAAACCTCACCAAAACTTTTTCGAACCCGAGCCAACCAACCTGCTAACACAAAATACAGCTGATCAAGGCAATAAGAAGCAGAAATAGGGAAAACGGAGCGGTAACTCATGAAATAACCGGCCGGGTCGTTACAGGTATAAATATAATGAAATAAGACAAAATAAAATATCGCAGTAAAAATAAATACGAAAATCTAATAGGAATAGAATCAATGAAAAACAACAGCTTAGAACACAGAGAAAACAACATGGGATCTCCGGAGATATCGTCTAGCAGTCCCAAACGTAAAAGTGTAGGGGGATCTCCCGGAATACCATTCCGTAGTCCCAAAATAAATATGCAGTACATGGGGATCTCCCAGAATACCGTTTCGTAGTCCCAAAGTAAATATGCAGCTCAACCAACAGAAATGATAGTTATAGTAAGAAAACCTACAGTTTTGACTAAGTGCAAGTCAAGGAAAGAAGGTAAATTCACTAAACATGCTGCGTAGAGTTCAGATGGGCAGTTAAAACACGTAGGCATGCTATTCTAAACTAAACAGAATAGTTACATATGCTAGTGTAATTCAAATAAGGAGAACAAGTTATAACTTAGTGAAAAACAGAGTTTACATCAAATAGTCTGTGTACGTACTCGTCACCTCACGTACACGACGCTCACATATCAAAATAGTACCAAATCCTACGGGGAGTTCCTCCACACAAGGTTAAGCAAGCCGCTTACCTCGAACCAAGCTCAATTCAATTCGTCACTATGTTCTTTCCACGAATATCCGATTCTGAATGGCCTAAATCTAGCCAAAAGCAATTACATAACATAAATACAACTACAAGAAGCTAATCAAGATATTGAAATCAAAGCTAAGGCAAGAAATTGGAAAATCGCCCAAAAAGCCTCCCTAGACCCACGTCTCAGAATCGGATAAAAGTCACGAAATACGAACACCCATTCACTCACAAGTCTAACCACACCAATTTACTCAAATATGATACCAAAATCTTGATCAAAGCCCCAAAATTCGGCCTAAGAACTCTTCTTAATTTTTTCAATTTTTCACCCTAAATCTGAAATTAAATGATAAAACTAATGAGATATAACCAAAATCAAGTGTAGAATTATTACCCAATTGATATCTCTAAAAATCCCTCAAAATCTCGTCCAAATCCGAGCTCCCAAACTCAAATTTTGATAAAAATGACCAAACCCTCGTTTTTGAAATGTTTAATACTGCCTAGGTGAACCTTCTTCGCGAACGCGGTCAAAGCCTCACATTTGCGAAGCACAAGCTGCTTCAGTCCAAAAAAATACTCATCACGAACGCGAAGCTAAACTATCCTAAACCTACACGAACGCGGGACACTCATCACTAACGTGTATGCTATCATGCCTGGAACCCATCTGACCGTTGACTCTACGCGAACACGAGGTCCTTGTCGCGAATGCGTAGCCTTAGTGCTCCATACCTTCGTGAACGCAGGAACAACGTCGCGAACGCGAAGAGCAAACTCAGCTGGCCTCTCAGATGACCTACGCGAACGCGAGATCTCGCTCACGGATGCGATGAAGGAATTGTCTGCAACATAACACCAGAAAATCTGCCAACTCCTAAGTCCAAAAATGATCCATTAAGCACCCGAAACTCACCCAAGGCCCCCAGGACCTCAACCAAACATACCAACCAATCCTATAATACTATACAAACTTAGTCAAACCCTCAAATCACATCAAACAACGCTAAATTCATGAATCACCCTCCAATTCAAATTTAAAGAACTTGAAACTTCAAATTTTCACAACCGATGTCAAAACCTATCAAACCACGTCCGATAGACCCCAAATTTTGCACACACATCATAATCAACATTACAGTCCTATTTCAACTTTCGGAATCGGATTCCGACTCCGACGTCAAAAATTCCACTACCGATCCAAAACTCCAAAAATTCGACTTTCGCCATTTCAAGCCTAAATAAGCTACGGACCTCCAAAACACAATCCGGACACGCTCCTAAACCCAAAATCACTCAACGGAGCTAACAAAATCGACAGAACTCTATTCCGAAGTCGTCTTCATACAATTCCGATTATGGTCCAAATCCTAAGACTTAAGCTTCCGTTTAGGGATTGGTGTCCTAAAACACTCCAAAAAACAAAACGAAACCTCCCGGCAAGTCACAACAACAGAAATAAATATGGGGGAAACAGTTAATAGGAGATCAAGGATCTAACTCTCAAAACGACCGACCGAGTCGTTACACTGGAGAGGAAGAAAATTTATGATTTGAGTTGCATTATAGCCGATTTGTATTTTTATAGTTGTAGTAGAATGAATATAATCGATATAAGCTGGTTATGTGCAAAGAATCAAAAAGCAAACAAAATTCCCCGTAAAAGATATGGATAATCATGTTTCTTCGTACTTGAGCCTAATATTTTTGGGCTACAGATTTGTAAAGTTGAATCTACGCCATTATGTTGCAGTGTAGGTGTATGAGATGTACATATGTGTAATTCTCTTTTATTTTTATTTTTATTTTCTGTTGTGAAAAAGGTCTTGTAACTAAAACACTATATGTGATGAACCATAATACCAAATCTCACGATCGAGGACAGAATCTTGTTGTTCTTTTATCATTTTGGTGTTTTTTAATTTATGAATTCACTTTTCCCGAAAAAGAATCAACAAATAAACATATATAAGAGAGGTGTAATTACACATTCTATATCATAATTCAAAAACTTTTATTCTTTATTTTGTTCCAACAAACTACAACTAGGGAATACGTAGATGAAGGGCGAAGTACACATATAGCTGATTCTAGAAAAAAATAAAAAAATAGCCAGATTTACAATTGGTAATTGATAAATAGTCACAATTTTAAAATAAATCGAAATTTAACTACTGTTGTTTTATGTAAAGATAAAATCTAAACAAAAATCACCCTTAAATATTCGAAAAAATTCCAGCATATTATAGTTCGAATTTTGTACATATGAGATTCCAGCATAATGTGCTGGAGTTCCAATATAATATGCTCGAAGTTATACACAGAAACTTCATAATCTAGCATATTATGCTGGAACTTTCCGTGTTTCAGTAAAATAATGGTTATTTTTTAATGACTTTGCAAACACTGACTATTTTTCAATTATCAGTCTGAAAACTGGCTAGCTATGCTATTTTCACCTGATTCGGGGATCCATATTTAAGCCATAACCTAGGTTTATAAATATTTGCAAGAATAGCCACTTCAGAACAATTTTAGACATATGACATTGAAGTTGTAAAAATCTACGTATAAAGTGGAAGGTCATATACATGACTACACTTCAGGCACTTACTTATACATGAAGTATATGCAAACATGGATGAACTTCAGGTACTTGTGCATGAACTTCATGTGAACAAATTTTTACCCAAAAATATCAATGTATTCTTCGAATTATAAGAATCCAACATTAAATTTAATGCACAAATCTATACTGAATAGGCTCAATTTTGCAACATAAGTTTCAAATATCATAAATAATAAATTTTAATAATCAATTGTCAAAAAAAAAAAAAAAACTAACAAACTCATTTTGTCATCTTTAAGTTTTTTCTCAAAAACCTCCAATAATGAATTTCTATGCATCTTATGCTTTAACAAAAGCACAACCTAGCCTATACTTCAGCCTAGCCTTATGCAGATGTGTTGTGACACACAATAGAACGATTGCGACTTTTTTCTTCTTTCTTTGGTATTTCTTTTGGTCAATCAAGAAAAGTCTACTATGATTTTTACCCGTAGTTGTCCATACAGCTGATATAAGACTAGCTCTTGACAAATACAACTCTTGTACATAAGCAAAAACATATAGTGAGCAAGACAAAGAACTGGTCAGATTGTTCGATGGTGAAGCGCACAGATAACAAACAGGCTTTTGCCTGAAATTTACCAACGCTTACTATAATTTAAATAATTCCTGAAATTTACCAACGCTTACTATAATTTAAATAATTTGAGAACACTAAATATAGCTCAAATTGGAAACAGCCTCTCTACCTCAGGGTAGGGGTAAGGTCTGCGTACACACTACCCTCCCCAGACCCCACTAAGTGGGATTATACTGGGTTGTTGTTGTTGTTGTTGTTGTTGTAAATATAGCTCAAATGGCAAGGTCAAAGTTGGGCACATGCGCAATTAATTAATATCTTCTTCAATGAACCATCAAATTTAGGTAGAAACGACACCCGATGGCCATTCTAAAGACTGTTATTTAAAAATTAATCAATGTATCCTCAATTTAGGTATTTCAATCTAATTTTTCGTGACAAAAAATGTCCTGAAATTAAAATTGACATAACAAGTATTGACTAATTCCTAAGTAGCGGCCATAAGAATGGCTGTTTGTGCAGTAAAAATTGCACGGGGTGCCTTATTTGGTCGCCCCCATTTAACCTATACCCATTTTTTAAATTTTTTTTAATTTGTACTCACTTTTAAATAACTTCAGCCCCTTTCTCCTCCTACTTCTTCTTCTTCGTCTTCTTCTTCTTCTTCTTCTTCTTCTTCTTCTTCTTCTTCTTCTTCTTCTTCTTCTTCTTCTTCTTCTTCTTCTTCTTCTTCTTCTTCTTCTTCTTCTTTCTTCTTCTGTTGTTGGTGCTTAATTTAGTTCATAATACTGGAAAAGCAGGGACATATGCATATACGTCTTATCACAAGCACAATTCATAATAAAGTCGAGTCTAGCTTACCCGCAGTTTTCAGGAAAATGCAACTTCTGACAATTAAACCATGAATCCCCTGTTTTTGCAATCACCGTAATGTTGCCACTAAGTGTGAATGAAAAAGCAATGGGAACAAATTAAAACCTCCAGGGAATATAAGAATTCCTCTTTCATTCTATTGTATGTAGCGTCATAAAATCTCTTATACTGTCAATCGATAATGGAATTTACACTTCAGTTCTAAAGTGCTCTGTGTTAATCACAATTCATATTTACCTGAATGTGCTTGAAGAGTATATTGACTCGAAGCGGTTCATCCTTCTCACGTTTTAAGGCAACACCTGGAGGGACATAAATTCGATGATGATTCTCCAAAGCAGTGTTATTCTTCTTAAGCTTTTTCGCCAATGCACTTAAGAAATCAGTGCAAAAACTGGAAAAGCAGGGACATATGCATATACTACTTTCTCACAAATACAAATAATAATAATAACAAAAACTTCAGCTCTAGAGCTAAAGTTCGACAGTTACAAAAATAAAGCCAGTTACAAAAACAAAAACTTCAGCTCTAGAGCTGAAGTTCGACAGTTACAAAACAAAAACTTCAGCTCTAGAGCTGAAATTCGCCAGTTACAAAAACAAAAACGTCAGCTCTTCACCAGTTACAAACAAAAACTTCAGCTCTAGAGTTGAAGTTTGCCAGTTACAAAACAAAAACTTCAGCTCTAGAGCTGAAGCTTACAAACAAAATCTTCAGCTCTAGAGTTGAAGCTTACAAACAAAATCTTCAGCTCTAGAGCTGAAACTTACAAACAAAAACTTCAGCTCTAGAACTGAACTTTAGGCCCGGCTACTAGAATGCTGAAGTTTTGCGTGATTGTCTTTGCTACTTCAGTCCCATATTCTGAAGTTATGCGAAAAAACGGGTACGCTTGTAATTTTTTTGCAAAGCGGGCACAAGTTAAAACGTGACACAAAAAACGGGTATAGATACAAATGCCCCGTTTGTGCACTTCTCCCAACTTTTAGCCCATAGACACAAAAAGAAATGGGCCTAAATAAGTCCAGCCTTCGTCCGTAGCTCTGTTTACAAAGTTGTGGCCTATTCTACAACCATAAAGAAGATCCTTCAATGACAAAACTACCCCTAAACACCTGTTAAACAAGCTCCCCTAACAAGGTCTAGTAAGTAAATTGACAAGGTAACGAAAACGGTTCATTCCCGGTTCTCCTAGTTCCTCTGTTCACGCAAACTTCGCTGATTCTGCAAAGTATCCGACCTAAACTATAGCTCCAAATGCCATAGCCTAGTGTAATTCCCAAAAAAAGAAAAAAAAAGGGATCCTATAAATCTGTTAAAATTAAGCTTTTGTTAACTTTTTCGTGACATTTTCAATCAATTGGCTTCAAAGGACCCGTTTCAGAATCAATTTCTAGGGTTTTGACATTTTCAATTTCATGTTACGAGAATTACCAAAAATATGATGCTTTCACGTATTGGCCGCTCGCTCTCTAAATCTTCTCACTCCAATATTCACAAAGTAAGCTCACTGATAGCTCTATTTATGAATAATTTTTTTGTTGAAAAATTTGTTAATTTTTTTGGTCGATTTTTTTGGTTTAGGGACTTGTCTATGGTGGTGGATATGGCGTGAGGTCAGCGGCGCTGGATGAAGTGGCAGTGCGCGGTGCGTGCATTACACGCGTCGATGGCGAGTTATGGTTTGTGAGAACCTATTTGACGTCTATAGGAAGTGGAAAGCAGGGGTTGAGTAAGGCGTATTTGTCGGAACTCGATTCGGTTTTTGCAAATCATAGGCTGCGGAGGTTTTTCTGTAGCGAAGGGCCAAAAAGAAGAAGTGAGAATAGATTTGAATAATTTGAGCATTTTGGAGAAAATAAATAATGTTTTTTGTTGCTTATCTATTGAATTTGTGGTTTTGTAGACTATGAGAACTATTATCCAAAGGACAGGAAAGAAGTTCCCAAAGGGAATAATCAAAAGGCAGAGTCGGGCAAAGGTATGTAGTGGTGTGTTATTTATGTATTGGTTAATGTATGATGAAGGAAATGTATGGATTTTTTCTAGTGTGAGTGAAGTTTTCTTTACATATCGTATAAACCAACATTACAACACTTGCATAAATATTGGCATGAGATGAGTTTAAATGGAGTAACGGTGTCAGTGAGGATTCATATAGCCGTTCCTAACTTTTTTGGAAGGCATACTTGTTGTTGTGGTTGTTTTAATGTATAGACCAACAACTATCCGCTGTATGAATCCCGTATGTGCTTCATTTGATATATTTAATTCCTTGAATGCTCTATATTGTGTATTGATGATGCGAATATTCTTGCGAATATTGTTTTTTCATTTTTGCGTTAATATGGAGATGCAACCCATATAAGGAATCGGTTGTAGAATTATGAAAAACCACTGAGAAATCCATGTTTTTCTCCTGTTTAATGTTTTATATATGGGTTGTGTTTCAATGAATAAATTCTTGCTTTGGTTTGTATTGTCGCAGAGGAAGGTGCAGGTGAACAAGGAAATCCTCAGGAGAATTTCGTGAAGCTTAATTACAATTTACTAACACCCTTGTTATTTATTGGGTTTATTCTGTCATCTATCCTCTTATCTCCTCGAGAGCAGCAGGAGGTTAGTGCTTAAACAAAGTTTTTTCTCCCTTGCCGATCTTCTCATTGCAGCTTCTTTCTCCCCTTTCCCCTCCTTTTATTCTCCTGGAAGGGTATGAGCTTAGTGCCTTTTGGCCTATTAGAGTGTTAGCTCGATGTAAGAAATGATCTTAAACATTTCAATATTTATATGTGAACCAACATTACCTCTACATTAATTCTAATGGAAACAAAAACGCAGTCAGCCAGCTACGAGGAGCCCTTCTTGAATGAATATATTTCTATGGAAAAATAGAACGTCTTGTAGAAGTCTTAGAATTAGTTACTTGGATAGAGGATGTTAAATGTAGGGTAGAAATAACACTTCTTTACCTTTCCATGATTTAAAATTTTCTCCTTTAGCTTTTTAGGCTATAGAAGATTTGTAGTTTAAATTTTCACAGATGAGCTCATAATGGAAAAATGATCAGAAATGCACAACTTCTGTAAGTTGAGGCATCACATGGAAACATTTGCTGGTAGATATTGGATAGTAATAAAAGCTAGGTAGATTTAGCTGTCCTTAAGTGTGTGTTTGTTCTTTCCGAAAAGCGGTAGGGTGATAAAACTAGCTACTCAGTGCCGGTTCAAAGGCAAGGCTGTGATGCCATTGCTTTAGGCCTAAAAAATTAAAGGCCAAAATTAAAATTATTATATGCAATATTATAATTATAATATAATTAATTACCAAAAAATATTATAATATAATTTATTAAAGATTTCAAATTTATATTGCTTTTTAGGATTTTTTGGAGGCTGTTTCGGCAGGGTAGATGCTGTAAAATTCTTTACCTCTCATTAATTAGTACGTTTACCTCCTTTTGATTGTGTTTTTTTCTTCCTCTGCGTATATTCATTCACTTTCCTATTTTAACTATTTACTTTCCAATTTCAACTAAGTTTTCCTAAATCAGATATTTTGCTTTGTCCTGTATGGTTAATCTAAATTAGAGAACAAATCTTTTATCTCGTTAATACATGAATTTTATTAAATAAGTTTAAGGCCTTTTATTAAGCTTTGGATTTAGGCCTCTAGTTCTACCCCGCCTTACTGCTACTATATTCTTCAAGAGATCATATCATTTGCGTTATATATTTACCTAAGTTGCATGGACTCTTCGATTTTGGTGCCGTCCCGATACGAGACGGGGACGGAAGCGGGAGCGGGATACGTTCCGGATACGGTCAACTGATTTCAGACACTTTGACCGGAGTCCGTCAGTCAAATTTGGGAGAAAAATTGAGATTTTGATTTCTCAAAATCAAAAATAAAACAGATTTAGGAGAATGAAAGAATAATGTCCACCTTGGATAATGAAAGATTGAATTCTACAATATTCATGTAAATTTTTCACAGGATATTTCTCAAAATTTATAATATTTTTATAGCTCTATTTTTAATTAGCCGAATCCCCGCACCCGTATCCATATCCGGATCCGCACCCCCGAATCTTAAAATTTAGATTTTGTCGAATCCGATACTCGGATCCGTCCCCGTATCAGATACCCGCACCCGAGTCCGAGCAACTTAGATATTTACTCATGGGACCATCTTTGATATGCTCAAGCTTTTATGGTTCTACTGATCTGATGGAGATTGTAGCCTTTTCCTCATATGATATTGTTTTTCTGGTCTAGCTCGTTAAAAAGACAACATTTTTCCAATCCACAATGTTACCCCCCCCCCCCCCCGTTTATTCAAAGGAAAATGAAGTCGTATGGAAGACCTGATAATGTTTTCCTATGAATCTGGCCTTTATGGTAATTTAAAGACTTAGGTTCTTATATGATACACCGGCTTTGTGTTACTAGTAGATATTATCTGTTTTTTACAAATCCAAAATTAGGTTTATCATTGCCTGGAGTAGAGTTTACAACGCACGTCTGAACAAGAAATTCACCATTTCTATTATCCTATTGATGACAAGTTTAGATATGAGATAGTGGCCCTGTGGAGCTAGTAAATTGCCTACTTGTTGCATGAACATGGAAAATCAGACTCTGTATCTCAGTGCTCATTCTACTTCATACAACCACTCGCCTTTTTTTAAAGAGCTCACTACTTTTGCCGATATTTTGTTCTTGCTTAAACATATATTATTGAGGAAGAATTTCTGCAATGTATCTGTGAATAATTGAAACGATGTGACTTTTTCTAAATGTTCCATCGTTTAACTGATGATTGGTGAGTAAAGCAGGTTCTAATATAATCGAGGGGCAGTTCTGTTATCTTCAGTGATTGATTGTCTTCTGTAATTTGCTTCTGTTTCTTCTGATCATCTGATGGTGACTTTGTAAATGTAAATTTTCAGATTAGCTTCCAAGAGTTCAAAAACAGGTTACTTGAAGCTGGTCTTGTTGATAGAATTGTTGTTTCTAACAAATCTGTGGCCAAAGTTTATGTGAGGAGCTCTGCACCCGGTCCTATTCAAATTGGTGATGACACTATTCAAGGTCCTGCAACTGGTAAAAATGGTACAAGAAACGCAAGCCACTACAAGTATTATTTTAACATTGGGAGTGTTGAGTCATTCGAGGAGAAGCTTGAAGAAGTACAGGAGGCATTAGGAATAGATCCACATAATTATGTTCCTGTTACGTATGTTGATGAGTTGAATTGGTTCCAAGAAGTGATGAGGTTTGGTCCAACATTGTTGATTCTTGCTGTCCTTTATTTTATGGGACGAAGAGTGCAGGGCGGAATAGGTGTTGGAGGCCCTGGTGGAAAAGGTGCTCGTGGAATATTTAACATTGGTAAAGCACATTTCACGAAAATGGATAAAAATGCGAAGAATAAGGTGAGTCCTAGTTTCTAGCGTTGCACTAGTGTCTGACTTGGGTGCAGATTCAGAAGTATTCATAGTGTTTTTAAAAGCTAGATTTGAAGATGTTTCATGTCATGGTATATCATGATTAATTCTTGGAAAGTCTGTTGACATGTTTTGGTACAGGTCTTCTTCAAAGATGTGGCTGGATGTGATGAGGCAAAGCAAGAAATCATGGAGTTTGTCCACTTCCTTAAAAACCCCAAGAAATATGAGCAGCTGGGAGCCAAAATACCCAAGGGTGCTCTTCTAGTGGGTCCTCCTGGGACTGGAAAGACACTTCTTGCCAAAGCTACAGCTGGAGAGTCTGGTGTACCTTTTCTTTCTATTTCTGGGTCAGATTTTATGGAGATGTTTGTTGGTGTTGGACCAGCCAGAGTTAGGAGCTTATTTCAGGAGGCACGACAGTGTGCACCTAGTATAATTTTCATTGATGAGATTGATGCCATTGGTCGAGCAAGAGGGCGGGGTGGCTTTTCTGGAGGACATGATGAACGTGAAAGCACTTTAAATCAACTGCTTGTTGAAATGGACGGCTTTGCAACCACATCAGGCGTGGTTGTACTTGCTGGCACAAATAGACCTGATATATTAGACAAAGCCTTGTTAAGACCCGGTCGATTTGATCGTCAAATTACCATAGACAAACCAGACATTAAAGGCCGTGATCAGATATTCCGGATCTACTTGAGCAAGTTGAAACTTGACCACGACGCAGCCTTTTATTCACAGAGGCTTGCTGCTCTAACACCAGGATTTGCCGGAGCAGACATTGCAAATGTTTGCAATGAAGCTGCTTTAATTGCCGCAAGAAATGAGAGTACAATAATTACAATGCAACATTTTGAGTCAGCAATAGACAGGGTAATTGGAGGTCTCGAGAAGAAGAATAAGGTATCCGATCCTCAGTTTTTCTGTTCCACTATCTACTTTGCATTTATATTTCATTGGTGGATAGCACATTTCCAACACTAGACATTTCATATAATGTTCTTTGTTCTGGATTGTTATGGAATACATCGTTTTCAGCTTGAAATGTTCAGATTTGTGCGACTTATCGCAAAAATAAAAAACGAAAAGAGAAGTGCTTGGATTTAATATCTCCCACTCAGTTGCTACTAGAAAACATATATCATTATGATAAGGGCATGCCCTTATAGTTATGATAAGGGCATGATATATTGATATAATGGTATACAACTTTTAGAGCTGATTATAAAATTAGAATTTCTCTATTTTCCTTTACAGTATTAGGCAAGTATTTCTTTTATTTCACTTCCTCTCCCTTGTTTTAGGGGTGAGGAGTGGTGGGAGGTTATGAACACTCAATGAAGTTTTGATGAGATACTTATGGTCAATTGGATGCAAACCGCTCTTCTAAAGGCCAGGCCTGAAACTTCTTGTAGCAGATGGAAAATTTTGATTTTAGGTGGCTAGGATCCAAATATAACCGTTCAATATTGTAAGAATAGCCGCTTTTATCCCAGTGTCCCACAAAGTCAGCTACAACTGGAGTGACCATTTGTTGAATATCCTGTCAGCCAAAACTTTGCGTGCATCATCGATCCGGAGATATTCAATATTTGGAGGGTTGAGTTGGAAGTTATGGTGGCCTTTTGGTCCTTTGCTGCTGCATCCAGGGATGTCCGTTAAATTTTTTGGGGAAGTTTGGTTATGATGGGTATTGAGCACTATTTATTTTGTGTGAGAATTAACATTATGGAGCATATATACTCCCTTTAACACCAATGTAACTGCTTCTGGTTGACTATGAGTACGGAATCCACTTGGCATGGAGAGGGTAGGTGGGCAAAGCAAGGGTTGACCTTTCCATGCGCTCTGGTCCTTTTCTATGCATTCTGGTCCCTTTTTTTTTTCTTCCTATTTTCTTCTTTCTACTTTTTTTAAAAAGAGAAGTTGGGAGGATGCCCACTTTTGGAGAAGTATGCAGTGACTAGTGTTAGAAATTTCCAGTTTTAGGTTGGAATGTTAAAGGTAAATTTTTGTGTTTGTTTTGGATGATGTCACATCTAAAAGCTTTCGTTGGGCTCTCTTCAGGTCATAAGCAAGCTAGAGAGGCGGACAGTTGCCTACCATGAATCTGGTCATGCTGTTGCTGGTTGGTTCTTGGAATACGCAGAACCATTGCTAAAAGTGACAATTGTTCCTCGTGGTACTGCAGCCTTGGGATTTGCTCAGTATGTTCCAAACGAAAATCTTTTAATGACTAAGGAACAGTTATTTGATATGACATGCATGACTCTTGGAGGTCGAGCTGCTGAGCAGGTGAATATGTTAAAAAAAAAAAAAGTTTTAACTTGCTTTCATATTTTCTCCTGTCGACACTAAGAATTGTTAACTTGAAACTCTTCTCACCATGTGGGCAGTGCGGAGGTCCCAAATATAGAATTCAATACTAAATTGTATTCCAGAAGCCAACTTTTAGGTACAGGGCAGAAACCTTATTATGCACTGTACGGATACTCTGTCCTGCGAGTAACTTGAAACTATTCTGACCATGTGGGCAGCGCGGAGGTCCCAAATATAGGTTTCAATACTAAATTGTATTCCAGAAGCAAACTTTTAGGTACAGGGCAGAAACCTTATTATGCACTGTACGGATATTCTGCCCTGCATGCTGTTATTTTGCTAGTCTTCTGAATTATGTTCTATAAGTAACATGGGAAGGTATTGAATTGTAGTGTTAAGTTCTTTTGAACTCAATATCCTGCACAAAATGGCGAGGGACCCCCTAAGACTTCCTCACCACTTATCCTTAACTTCCCCCATAAAAACAAGGTTAGCTAGTAGAAGATGAAACTTATGACTTAAATAGAAGGTGAATATCTTATGACTTAAAAGTCTGGGAGTTCCATAGTTCTCGTTAAATCTAACTAGAGCGTAAAGTTATGCAACACATCTTTAGGCATATAGAAAGAAGGCTTCTTGCCGAAGACCTAATTTTTGCAGATTAGTGTGCTTAACAAATGGAATGGAACCGATATGTCATATGATGTGCAATGAGTTTGGCTTTTATATTATCTGCTTTCAAATCTTAAAGAAAAAAAACTTAACAGAGCAGGAGGTCAGGATAAGATGGCTCTGATTTTAGTGGAGTCTTATATGATAAGTTCCTTGCTAGTTTACTATCTGACAACATTTAGTTCCTGGTATACATGAATATTTTGTTTGTTAAATATTATTCAGAAGTTTCAATTTTCTACTATTTTAGCAGCTACTTTCGTACCTTCTATCAACTAAATAAGATTTCTGAAAACGTAGTCATTTGGATTTTATTTGTTGACTAGGTTTTGATTGGGAAGATCTCGACTGGTGCGCAAAATGATTTGGAGAAAGTCACAAAAATGACGTATGCCCAGGTGGCAGTCTATGGTTTCAGTGACAAGGTTGGTCTTCTTTCTTTCCCACAAAGAGAAGATGGATTTGAGATGTCAAAGCCTTACAGTAGCAAGACAGCAGCAATTATCGACAGTGAAGTCAGAGAATGGGTCTCCAAGGCTTATGAACGCACTGTTCAACTTATAGAGGAGCACAAGGAACATGTGGCTAAAATTGCAGAGTTACTACTTGAAAAAGAGGTCCTTCATCAAGAAGATCTGGTCCGGGTATTGGGGGAACGACCATTCAAGAGCCTTGAGCCCACGAACTACGATAGATTCAAGCAAGGATTTGAAGAAGAGAACAAAGAAACCAAAAATAACCCCGAAAATAAGACTGTAGAAGATAAAGGATCATCGCCTGTTGAACCTGAGGTTGTCCCGGTATAGTTGTGGGATGGTGCTTTGTAAATGAGAATGTGGTGTTGTGGCTGTCTGGTATTCACTTATTAGAAAATTGTAGAAGAGAGAAGAACAAGTCTTTATATTAATAGCACAAAAATCAGTTTTTCAGTTTGTGCACCCCATGATATTGTGAAAAAAAAAAACAACAAAAATGAGGTGAAAGAAATGCTGTAATCTAATTGTATCAAGTACGCAAGGGCTGTTTCTCTTAGTAGTAGTTGCTCACTGGTATGTCTTGTAGCCAAGTCAGAAGCTCTACTTTCTGCAGTAATTTAATTTGCCCGACTTCCAGTGGCTGCAGAAATCTAGTTTAACAGACTTCCACTTGCAGTGCGTTATTTCTAACTGTTTTCTCATAAAGGGCTATATAGTCATATTATAGTCCTTTCGATGCAATAAAGTTACGCATTGTCTGGTTATCTTGGATCTAAGGGGTATTTCCATGGGTTTGCCTCGGTACTGTGTTCAAAGCATTGTATTGAATGGCCCCAGTCAGTTGCTTTCTGCTCGTATAATGCATACAACTCCGATTGATGGTTGGGCAAGTTCTATGGCTTTGTATGAGTTTGCGGTTTTTGATCCTTCTAATATTGTTAAGCAGTGATTGTGCTAGTCAGATAGCAGTGCCTTTGGCAGGGAATTATGCCTATTCAGTATTAAGAGGGCATATAAAGCCTATTGAAGCACCGTGGTTGTTGCTTTGGTAGAGCTCAATAGCAATCGTATGCAGTCCCAAAACTATGCATGTGATTTTTATTATTATTATTTTTTTTTATTGTGGATAAAGTGAACCAGAAAAATAGTTGGTGAAATTGAATATATCTTGCACCTGAACGATCTAAGGTAAGGGTTGCAATTAATAAGCTGCAACTCTAGAGTGATTTGTCTTTATGACTTTGGATGGGGAGGTTGCAACTCTCAACTTTGTTCCAGAAAAAAATCTCCAAGATACTTGGCTTAGATAGAAGCATTCAATGGTTCCAATACCCCCGCAAGAGAGCCCGAAACTTAAATAATGCCAAAATTGGCACAAAATATGTTTCTACTGTTAAAAAAAAACTTACATAAATACATAAAACGCAATATAATACTGCGTTTTACTTTAACGGAAAGTTAGTCGTTAAAGTTAAACGCAGTACTATACTGCGTTTTATTAAAAAATTATTTTTTTCAGGAAAACACAGTACAATACTGCGTTTCCCTATAATATTTGGGCCCACTTCTGCAGGACTGCAGAGAATTAATTTTTAGTGTAAAATGCAGTATTTTACTGCGTTTTACACTGAAACATATTATTATACTGCATTTTACTCTGATTTTTGGGCCCATTAATAAGTGTTCTGCGGATAACTGACATAACAATAATTCAAATACATAAAACGTGGTATTGTACTGCATTTTACATAAAAAAATTCTGCACCCCAGGCTCGGACTTGCCTTGTTTAAAGGCGTTTCAATTTTATGAAAATCCATTCAATACTTTCTTCAAACTTCCGTTCATACTTTTCACTTCTTCTTATCAATTATTTTTTTATAATGTCTAAAGAGCCAAAATAAGGGTTTCATTATATTGGGGGGGGGGGGTGAGGTTGTGCTGGAGAATAACTCTGTGAGGTATAGCTCACCTCCACAGTGTCATGTTAAATTGCCGCTTACAATGGAGTACGATAAATTGGTATCGTTGTTACGTAAAAAGATGAGTGTGAGGAAGCGTTCGGTTAACCTTAAAGTAACCGGTAGATTTCTATATTCAGTGACTCCGCAGGGTTTGCTTATTATTCTGAGTTTAACATCGAAGATGATGAAACTCTTAGAGATTTTTTGCGGATTCCGGATGAATACAGGGAATTTATTGTAATAAAATTGTTGTAAAAATATACGTCAAGATTGAAGACGTTCCCAATAATGAGGTGCATAGTAGGGATAACCCCCAGTCATCAGGTGGTTATTCTGGAGCAGTTTTTGCCGGACACATTGCCGATGAAAGAGCTTGCCTTGATTTAAACTTGTCACCACCGGCGAATGAGCAGCCACAAAATAATTTTTCGACTTTATATAATCCACAAAACGACTAGTAAACTTCAATTTTGCTACGCTTTAGCATTGTTTATTTTATGTTTTAATTGGATTTGTATTAACACTCATATTTTTCATAGGGGGTACCTTCCGGATATGAATTTTACAAGTTATGACCCCGCCCCTAGTTGGAATATGCGTAGTTCTGGCGTATTGGACCACGGTGGTCCATCCAGGAGTCGTCACCAATAAGAAAATATCCATCATGAAACGTCAAGACAGTACGACTTGTAAGTAAAGTGATATAACTATATGTAAAGTATTTATCTAGTTGGGTAACTTATCATTTTGTTCTTTTTGTGCAATGAAAACGAGCTTCTTGATGTTCCTGACCTCACACAGTTGCCTATAGACGACGTATTGACTCGTGATTTGGCAGATGCACAGAGTCAGGAAGATGATAGTGATTATGACAACAATGCGGATGAGTTTGGATATGACACGCCCTTCCCTGATGAGGGTGATGATGAGGAGGAAGTGAATGTTAAACCTGAGCTGACGAGGTAGCATGTTCCTCCACCTCCCGCTAGACAAAGAGTGTACGAGTACCACATGCCATTTCATGAGCGAAATATTTCCTACCTTGATAATTTGCCAAGTATGCCGAACGTGGATGCCCTCACAAGGGATGATGATGAAATTCGGTCAGCGATGTGGGATGAGTCTAGACCAGCGGTTCTGATAAAGGGCATGTATTTCCCCGATAAAGCTCGCCTAATTAGGGCTATAAAAATCTACAGTGTAAGAGAGTGCCGTGAGATGACGGTAAGGGAGTCAACTACGGAGGTATACAAGGCTGTATGCCGTAGAGACTTTATGGGTTGTCACTGGATGTTGCGTGCCAGCAAGAAGAAATCAGGTTTTTGGAAAGTGAGTAAATTTATTAGCACCCACAGATATGAAATGGACACATTCAATGAGAATCATTTCAACCTCGATGTAGACTTGATTTCTCTTGTCTTAATTCCATATTTGGAAGTGTCCATTAGGTTCAAGATTAAAGAGTGTATTACAGCCGTCCACCAGGAGTATGGTTGTACTAGAACCAAAAGAAAGGCATATCTCGGTCGCAAACGTGCCTTTGAACTTATTTATGGTGACTGGGATATGTCTTTTTCATCGCTGCCCAGGTACATGGACGCACTGCAACACTTTAACCCCGGGACTGTTGTTAAATGGAGGCTTGAGCGGAGTCCGGACAGACCGAAATATATTTTCAACTATGTGTTCTGGTCATTTAAACCAGTAATTGATGGTTTTGTGCATTGTCGTCCTGTAATTTCCATAGACGATACTCATGTCTATGGAAAGTATGATATTAAGCTTTTGATTGCAGTTGCAGTAGATGCCAACGGATAAATATTTCTACTAGCTTTTGCCATTTGTGCTTACGAAAGCGAAGAGATGTGGACACTTTTCTTGAACCACTTGAAGCAGCACGTTGTCAAATATCGTTCAGGTATTTGTCTAATATCTGATCGACATGGTGGTATTTTAAGTTCTGTACGGCACTTGCCTGAATGGAAGGAATCCTATGCGTACCACTGTTACTGTGTGAGGCACATGAAGGCCAATTTCCAAAAGAAATATCCTGACAAGGCCTTGCATGACGTAATGTGGATGGCTGCAACTGAGCACCAGCAGTGCAAATTCATGAGGCGCATGGAAGCGATCCGACAGCTAGATCCACGAGCCTATACTTGGCTGATGGGACATGAGCTTCACATGTGGACATTGCATGCTGATGGCGGCAGAAGATGGAGAGCCCTAACTAGAAATGTGTCGGAGTCATTCAACGGCTTGTTGAAGTCTGCCCGTGGATTGCCTGTCACTGCCATGGTCCACATGACATTCAAATAGAGTGCGAAGAGGTTAGTTGAAAGGCATGGAGCTGCATCGGCATTGATGGACAGGGGTGTTCAATTTATGCCAATACCCATGAGAAGATTTGAAAGGTACGGGAAGCAAGCACATTGGCATTCATTTCTACAGTACGATCATGACCGAGGTATTTTTGAAGTTAAGACCGCTATCCGCGGACACCGTGGGAATAATCTACAGACGGTGAATGAAGCTAGAAGGTTATGTTCATGTGGGAAATGGACCATCTACCACATGCCGTGCGCACATGCGTTGAAGTGCTTTCAACAAGTTGGTTTTGGGGCAACCAACTATATTGATAGGCAATACAGTGTTGCTGCATACGTAGACACGTATAGTGGGCAGTTGCAGCCATTAAGTGCTGAGCAATTTTGGCCGCCAGAACCTTTTAAGATGGTATGTAACAAGGACTATTTGCGCAAGCTACAAGTGCAAAAGAGAACGCGTATACGGAACCAAATGGATGTTGGTGACACCGTTTATGCGCGTAAATGTGGCATATGCTCGCAAACAGGACACGACCGTCGTAAATGTCCTTCAGGTGGTGTGCATAGCGGTGGTAATCCAGCTCTTGGTGCAAGTTCGTCGAATGTACCCAACTATCAAGGATACCCCTAGTCTTTTGTTTTCGTATTGTTTTTTGTAATACGTGTCTGTACTTGTGTATGTTGCAATATCTATCAAATAAAATTATGTTCCATAATCTTGGTACATCTTATTTTTTAACATGACCTTTTGTATTATTGAGTTGTCTTGTCGTTCTGAAAAAGCTGAAAACCATGTGAAAAAGCAGTTTCGTTTCAGAGAAATTTAATATGTAAAGCGTGGTATAATACTACGTTTTATATGAAATCTTGCCTATAAATAACGGGCGCATTCTAGTTATTTTCTGTGCTTAACAATAACCAATAACAAATATTTCCATAAAATCAAAGTTTCTCTTTAAGAAATGTCTCAACAACCCCTTTATGTCCCAAGGTGCTATTGCGGAGAAAAATACTGTTTGTACAATTGGTGGGAAGAAGGTGGACGCCGCTACTGGGCGTGTATGAACAAGTTTTATAGGCAACCCGACGTACCTACATGCAATTTTAAGGTGTGGATTGATGAACCATATGAGCAGGAATACTACAAATACAAGTTGTATCATCTTCATAATGTGTGTACGGGGCAGTGAGACAGAGAGCGCCAATCCAAGCAAGAAACTGCGGAGTTGAAGGCGAAACTCAAGGAGGTAGAAGAAGATAAAAAAAGCTGGAAGACAAGCTCAAGTGGTTGGAGCAGAGAATACTAGGCGGTAGTGACTAAACGATGGCATGTAGGTGTTGAGCGGTGTAATGTATCTTTATGTTTCCTTTGTCAAGTGTTTTCATTAGTTCTACTGTTTGTTTTTGTGTTAGGTTTGCAAGGTTTGTGTTTGTGTTGTACTGTTAAAGTAAAATTGTTATTCAAACGCAGTTAAAATAAAATTGTTTCTAAAACACAATTGTTACCATTATTTACATAATGTACTATTTACACAAAGTAAAAACATAAGTAAATCAATGTGTCCCGCAGCCCGTGTGCTTCAGTGCTGCTGCTGGCCTGAGTCGCATCCCCTGTCGCCCGGGTACACTATCTAGATCATCATCATCAAGCCGCCTCTTTATGTGAGGATGTGCAGCAGCATTGACACCACAGCTAGCAGGATCAGTAGAAGAGGTCGTCGGGCCATCAGCAACCTACAAAACAAGTACTAAGCTTAGCATGTGAAAAAGTATATTAGTATTGTACGTGTTAAGTCAAAAAATATTTTCTCACCGTGTTCTCGTCGGCCTCCTAAGTATATGCATCCTTGGTGTCCTCATCAAAGCATGTAGTGGCCTCAAAGATGGGCTGGGACGAAGCCTTCATAAGAATGTTAAAAATTAATTAATGGTAGCTCATTAAGGAAAATAAAACAAATTGAAATTTTACAGTAATACAAACATACCTGCGCCTGTGATAGATCCGCATCAACCGCCGGGGATGAGGTATAACTCAACCTGTGCCCGCCATCCATGTCCCGGGTCGGCCGATCCTTAGCTGCGGTAGATGGGAATGCAAAGTACTGGTCTACATCCCCGTCGAATGTACCCATGATCAACAATGCTCCTGACGGGGTGACCTGCGATGCTGGCAAAGATAGCTGAAGGCTGTACGACGGCATGCTGCTGGAAGGCTCATCTAGCTGAGGTATATAACCCGGCTGATCATCTCCAAGATCCTCATCTCCAAAATCCTCATCATGTCCCTCAATAGGTGGGTCGACAGGTGCCTCAACGCCCCATTGCTGGGGACCACCTCCTTGCCGTCCCCCACGACCCCATGGGGCACCCCTCCCTCGTGCCCTACCCCTACCTCATGGGACAACCCTACCCCGATGGTAGTCGTCTGGCGCTGCATACTGAGCCTCGTGATCCAACCTCGCGCCATCTCTCGCTTGAAACAGGGTCCGACGAGCCAAATCTTCCACCCGCCGGCCATACTCAACGAGTGCAGCACTGTCGGCATGCTGCTGTATCTCCTGTCCCAACTGGTAGACCAGGTGATGCCCAATAGCCTGTGAAACACTTAAGATATTAATTAAATAATGCTATATCACAAATATAAGATATTAATAAGCCACAAAAACATACCAGTGCCTCGTGCCTCCCGGCGTATGGTCTGTAGCGCTCGCCAAGTACAAGAATGGGGTTCCCGATCATCAGTCGGGTGTGACGGCGGTACCATGACGTATACAGATGAATAGTGGCCTCCTAGGTAAATGAAGGTGGTGGCGGAATATGGTCACCTCGCTGCTCCCAAATATGGACCTGCTGCTCTAGCCATCCCATAAATCTATCGTCCACCATGTAGGCTCCCCCGGTATAGGCTGGGGACGGTGAAACTGGCGAAGCACACGCTCTATGGCATGATACTCAACCATATCGAAGAATATCATCGGGACGGAGGTGCTCCAAAGCAGTCGGTCGACTAAGCAATAATCGGGCAGTTGAGCTAGCAACTCGTCATTGTATGGTGTTCAAATGAACTACCAAATAATAACATAAAAGTGAGTATGCGCAACACAACTCAATTTATAACAAGTAAGTGTAGGTACATATTTACCTGTCCGGCCACCAGTATATCTAACACATCCCTGACAAGGGGAGATTATGATGAGCATCAGTCCCTCGGTAGTTCCCACGCTGGAGAACCCACTTAGAAGCTAGAGGGAGAAATGGATAAGCCTCACCGGGCTCTAGTGGTGGTAGAGGTGGCTGCAACAGTATGATCCACTGCCAGGCCCAAACCTAAGATAAAAGGTTGACGTAAAATTTAAGAGTCATTTCGACCATATAGAATTCGGAGTAATGAACAGAGTATTCGAAAATGTTGTCACCTGTAGAAGGAGTAGAAAACCACATATGTCCACCTGGCAAAGCATGCTCGCCCAGCACATGCTCCTATACAGGTATGCGAGAATAGTAGCACCCCAACTGTACAAGGGTAAATCATCTAGCTGTTGCAGATGATGGAGAAAACGCATACTCACTAGACTTTCCGAAGTGTTCGGGAACAAGACACCCCCGAAAAGCAGGAGCAGCGCCAACCTCGTGTACCGCTCAATATGGAGATCCTCCGTCTCGCAGGTAATGTCTGGGTGCAAAAACGCCATATGATCTCTGATGGCTGACAAAGCAACGCAACTTCCCCCTCTCTATACAGCGTCACCCTGAGGTCTGTAACCAGTGTACTGCCCCATCATATCCAAATACTGTCCACGCATCATGGATCTAATGTACTGGGGCAATGCAACGGCCCGTCCATCTACGCGCAGCCCGTACAAAACCTAAACATCCTCCATCGTGATAGTGGCCTCTCCAGTGGGCAAATGAAAAGTGTGCGTCTCCAGTCGCCACCGCTCTACCAAGGCAGTGATGAGAGACCAATCAAGCTGCATCCGCCCAATCCGAAAAATTCTATAGAAGCCCGTAGTTTGTAGGCGCGCGACTACGTGGGCATGGAAATGATGCTGCGCCATGAAGTCCCACAAATCGTCAGGTTTCCTGGCGCGGAGAGGCTGATCCGATAGATGTCCCTCCCATACAAAGGAAGAACTATGGTCGCCCTGCAACACTAATAGCTGATCCTCGGCTGGTCCAGGATGCGCAGGCGGAAAGTCCATGTCGTCTACTATAATTTAAAGAAAATTAATTGTGTGTGTTAGTTTAATAAATTAAATAATTATTTTTAAAACTGGACTGAGTAATTATCTATGGGTTCCAGGCTCGATATTTGAGGCCCGGTGGCACCAAGTTATCCTTAATTATTATGTGTGTCAATTTCAACATTTTTAGAATTTTGTTAGTTTAATAAATTAAATAATTATTTTTAAAATTGGACTGAGTAATTATCTATGGGTTCCAGACTCGATATTTGAGTCCCGGTAGCACCAAGTTATCCTTAATTATTATGTGTGTCAATTTCAACATTTTTAGAATTTTGTTAGTTTAAGGAATTAAATAATTATTTTTAAAATTGGACTGAGTAATTATCTATGGATTCCAGGCTCGATATTTGAGGCCCGGTAGCACCAAGTTATCCATAATTATTATGTGTGTCAATTTCAATATTTTTAGAATTTTGTTAGTTTAAGAAATTAAATAATTATTTTTAAAATTGGACTGAGTAATTATGTATGGGTTACAGGCTCGTTATTTGAGTCCCGGTAGCACCAAGTTTTCCTTAATTATTATGTGTGTCAATTTCAACATTTTTGGAATTTTATTAGTTTAAGGAATTAAATAATTATTTTTAAAATTGAACTGAATAATTATCTATGGGTTCCAAGCTCGATATTTGAGGCCCGGTAGCACCAAGTTATCCTTAATTATTATGTGTGTCAATTTCAATATTTTTAGAATTTTGTTAATTTAAGGAATTAAATAATTATTTCTAAAATTGGACTGAGTAATTATGTATGTGTTCCAGGCTCGATATTTGAGGTCCGACAGCACCAAGTTATCCTTAATTATTATGCGTGTCAATTTCAACATTTTTACAATTTTGTTAATTTAATAAATTAAATAATTATTTTTAAAATTGGACTGAGTAATTATGTATGAGTTCCAGGCTCGATATTTGAGGCCCGGTAGCACCAAGCTATCCTTAATTATTATGCGTGTCAATTTCAACATTTTTACAATTTTGTTAATTTAATAAATTAAATAATTAATTATTGATTTGGACTGAGTAATTATGTATGAGTTCCAGTTACTACATACTTAAACTATAGAGTCTCTACGCTAAAAGGCTCTACATTTTACTACGCTAAAAGCCTATATATTTTACTACGCTAAAAGACTCTATATTTTACTACGCTAAAAGACTCTATATTTACTATGCCAAAAGGCCACTATTACATATTAAAACAACAAACATAACATACATATGAACAACAAACTAAATAAATAATATTTATTTATTATTTAAGCAAATAAAAACATAACATTAACAATAAAAATTATTTATCAAGTTTTAACTATTTTTTGTCCCAAAGCTAATAAATCAATCTGGGTATAAATAAGATACAAATTTAAACACAAATTAACATGGAAACACATTCAACAATACAAATATGTATGTACTATACGAGTTTCGACATAAACAAAATCGAAATACCTCGATTTAAGTTTTTTGAAATAGATTCAAATTTTTTGAACCCAAAAGAAGGAATCCAAAGTTTGTGTTGTGTGCGGGACCTACACTCTTTGCTTTTTGGGTGACGGGTGGGGCCCAATTTTTTTTTTAATTTTGACCGGTTGTGGGAGGGGGGGACCAGAGGAGGGGGAGTTTTTTAATGGAATCGTTGTCTTGGGGAAGAAAAAGGGGCCCTATATTTTATTAAAGGAAAACACAGTACAATACTGCATTTTCCTTAAACGCAGTATTGTACTGCGTTTTTCTTTAATTAAATATAGGCATTTATGGCAGAGTTATAAGGTGGGCCCAATTTTAATAGGGAAACGCAGTATTGTACTGTGTTTAAGGAAAACACAGTATTGTACTGCGTTTTCCTTAAAAATAATTTTTTTTTTTAATAAATCGCAGTATAGTTATGCGTATAACTTTAACGGCTAACCTTCCGTTAAAGTAAAACGCAGTATTATATTGCGTTTTATGTACTTATGTAATTTTTTTTTAATAGTAGAAAGATATTTTTTGCCCAAAATGGCACTATTTAAGTTTCGGACTCCTCCGCAAGATAGGCGTTTTCGTCGTCTTTTGTTCTGTGGGACAGTCCGATCGAGAACTGAGGAGGGACATCCTTTTGTTTTGGTTTTACATAAGACTGATAATGGCAGCTATAATGTACAAAAACATTGTCTTCGACCTCAAAATAAACACATAAATTGTTTGATACTTTTTCTGTGGCTGACCGTTGTTTGGCGGTTGATTAAAATGAAAATCTTACTGTACCAGTCTACTAATATGACATGTCATGTGTGCAGATATTACATCTTCTTAGTTGGCTGGTTACTCTTGAATTGTTACTATTCTGGATTTCACATCATGTCTCCTCTATTCTGGCTTCTACGTTCCTGGATTGATGCAACTTTTCTCTATTAGTTCACATGCATGCTTTCTTTTCTTGGATGTCCCTCTCCACTGTGGCAACTTTAGGTGTGGTGACCTAGCCTGAAGGATATAGCGATAGCCTTCTAATGCTAGCTTGGTTGGTGGGCTTGTATTTTGGGACTTTCTTTTCTTTTATAGTGTCCGGCCAGCTGGCGCACCTCGACTATTTTTTCGAGCACTTGCCACCTCGCGCCAACACAAATACTCGAGTAACTATGGTCATTGATGTTCAGGCAGATGAGAGTATCACCTAGAATTTTTGGTCTATGCTGAGGCTTGAACGAAATCTCCCATGATTTCCACCCGCTTCATTGACGGCTAGTTCACTTTTATTGGTCTCATTCCACACCTTCACGTAAAAATGAGGATAAGGTCCTCTTGGGTACCAAATAGTATTGACTTAATCTAATATCTTGATTTCTCTCCTGTGTGGACTATGGATTTTGTATTCTTCATAGAAGTTGACCACTTGGTGCTAATGCCAGGTCAGGATTTTATACAAATAAAGGTGGGCCTTTAAGATGTGGCAAAGTCTATACCTACAGTCATCATCTGACTTGCACATTTGGTGGCAAACAAAAACACTTAAATCTGTGAAGATGAAAAAAATGCTACTATCCTTTTCCTTGAATCCTTGCCTCACTTAATGCAGATAATAAACAGATTCTATGGTTCTCATAACTCTGCTTTTTAGAATTCTTTTTTCCTCTTCATTTATATAATTCCGTTGTTGTTACTGATCTACTGTCTCTTTTCGTCTTCTTGAATTCGAGGGTTTATCGGAAACAACCTCTCTATTCCAGTGGCGAAACTAAGAATTACCCCAAGGGTGTTCAAATTTAAAAGAAGTAAAAAAAAAAAACCGACAAAGGGTGTTCAATATATATTATATACCTCTAAAACGTAATATCGTAGCTATTCCTCAAGCTAAGAATTACCCCAAGCTTCACCCCTGCTCTATTCCTCCGGAACAGGGTTTAGGTCTGCCGTCAGCGTACACACTACCCTCTCTAGACCCACTTATAAAATTTTATTGGATTCTTTTGTTGTCGTCGTTGTCTTTCATTTATACAATAAGCCCTTTGTATGAAATAATATTAAGGTTCATTTGACAATGTTACAACTATTGCATCAGATAAGCACTACAATGACCCCTGACAATTTGAGGTGAAATTTTAATAAATACTGATGCACAAGGACTAGACATGAATGGTTGTGATAAAAATGTTAACTACAATGCTTTTTCTTTACACTTATTATTTTGGACTGGACTTGCTAATTTTTGACAAGTGGGCTTTTGTGAATAAAAGCAAAGTCATGAAAAAGCACCTAAATGACTTCCTACCTGGAAAGCAGTAAAGAAGAAGATTGTACTTACTAAAAACTTTCCTTTTTTTAATGCCATGACCAATCATTGGTTGTGTTACTTTGTTGAATATTGAATTTTTTTAATCACATGGTATTTGAAATTCACTGATACAACTAATCGGGATTTGTGTGGCTTACGAGCCACTTAAGGGGAACTTCCCACCACGAATATCTCCACTCTTACAGTTCTAACTCGCAATTTCTATTTTAGTTTGAAAAGCTCAAACCCTTCCCACCACATCTCTCAGTGATGTTGTTATATCATTAACTACCAGTCTTCCCAAAAGCTACAATCTCAGGTATTTGCTAATGAACAAGCGTGTCACCATTTCCATTAGTGTATAGTTAGAAAATTTGTTAATGGACTAATTTAGTAGAACTTTTTCTGTCTTTATTAGTGCTATTTGTTAAAGTAAGATTGACAATCTTACTTTACCAAAAAATTATAAAAAGATTGCCAATCTTAGTAAATGGTGAATATGCAAGCACTTTTAAGTTGCAATAGAAAAAGGGCATATTTAAGCTACAAAACTTGTTGTATATTTACAGACAATACTGTAAGTCCAAACCAAAAGAAAAAAATGGAAAAAGAGAGTGTTGTATATTTATTTTTCTTTTCTCATGTTGGGCACAAGCAAATGTCTTTATCCAACTAAAAATGTCTAACCTCTTTTCTTAGTTCTTTTGTTGGATTCAAATAATCAACAAGTTCCTAACTATTTGAACTTTAAATTGGTATCTTGCTGGTACTACTTCTGGTTGTTATTGCTTTTTCTTTTTTATCTTTTCATAAGTCGATGGTCTATTGAAAACAATCTCTTTACCTTCTAAAGGTAGGGTAAGTTCTGCTTACATACTACCATTTCCAAATTTACTTAGAATTACACTGAATTTATTGTTGATGTTGTACTATAACTATAACCTCGAGAGAGTAGAGATTTATCCAAAATTTAAGTCAAAATGTGCGGAGTATTAGGAATAATGTTGTCATATATGTGGATCATAGGAAACAATTTGGGATTATTTTTTACTATATCTTGGAAGGCATTATTGGTCATGTCCTGCCAAATTTGCATCTAAGGAACAGCCAAACAGCTTACAATTATGAGCACACACTTGAGTACCTTAGAACTTGACCTCATGTTTATCAGATTGTAGCATAATTGCCAATAGTAGTTTTTATATTTACACATTATTGTTACATGAGATAAGGACAAATCAAAGAAAGGAACCTTGGAACAACAATAAATTATTTCCTTGCAATTTATAGGTCACGGGCTTAAGTAGTGGAAACAGCCATTAATGCTTGCATTAAGGTAAGCTATCTACATCACATCCCTTAGGCAGAGGCGGAGCAACAATGCCGGCTACGGTTCGGCCGAACCCACTAGCTTTTGTTCAAATATTGTATTTATCTTTTAATAATTCATTAATTATGTACAAGTATTACTTTAGAACCCAATAACTTAAAAGAATTAGAATTCTGAACCCATAAGCTTTAAATTCTAACTCCACTTCTACCCTTAGGATACGACCCTTCCCCAAATTCTACGTGAATGCGAGATACTTTATTTATCGCACTGTCATTTTTAGGACAAGTCAAGGAATCATATGAAATAGCTTAGATAACAAGCCTTATTCTTCCCCACAAGAGACTCTATATATGGGATTCACGTTCTCCTTGGATAATGATGTAAATGTATTCTTTAAATGTTTGGAGAAAAAAAAAATATCAATCCCATTTAAGATAAGTAAAGTTTCTTCAACTTTTGATGATTTAATATGTTGCAAATCATGTGAAAAGGGTAGAGATGTCACTGCAAAATAAATAATTATAAAAAAGATTAAACCCATTCACATCACAATTAATTAAAATAAAATGTAAATAGTTGATTTTTAGGAATAAGGATCCCCGTTGCTGTAGCTTTCGCAGAAACCAGACTTCACCTAGTGGAATATCTGTGAATAATTATTAAATAAATTAGCGGAAACAATCAGGAGAATCAATTAAAATAACATATGATTTAATATGTGTCATAATCAGAGCCAGCCAGATGGTGCAAATAATTCAAGTCGAAGAAGATTTCACGTGAAAGCGTTAAAGAACTGACACTTTCAAAAGAAACAATTAGTTGGAAGCTCCCCAATTTACTAAGGTCCAAGTATATATTAGTTTGTGTCAAATTTGTCAATTGTGTACTGATCTTTAACACTTTTTAGGCAGAAGAGAAGATATTCCCGAACTTGATTACATTTATTTAGTTTATACCTGAAACTTACGTTAGCCTAATTAGTAATTACCATCTAAACTTAGCAATTTGATAAGCCCCAACTCCTCGATTCTGATGTGGCAAAGAGCATGAATATACTTTCTTTTAAGCATATAAGAAGGAAAAAATTCAAAAAGTAAGTTTCTAAATGTGATATTTAATTATTAATTACAACATGATCGAATTCAATGTTTATTTTCAACTATATTTCTTCTTGTTTCATCTTAATATACATTACATATTTTATCTCAATTATATTTCTTCTGTCTTAGATACGACGGCTATTAGTTTCAATTGTGTATTCCTTTTTTTTTTTTTTTTTAATTCCACATCTGCAAAATTTAGTTGAAACTCCATTATTTTAGTCAAATAAAAAGAAAGATTTAGCCGAATGGAGTTTAAACGATGCATTTTTAGAGAAAGAGAAAAAACTTCAACCGTGTATTTATTCTTTTTGGGGTCAAATGTGTAAATTATTTGATTGTAATTTTCTTATTTTAGCCGAAAAAAGCCAATTAATGGTATTCCAGCTATCGTATTAATTTTTAATTTGATTGTAAATTATTTATGCTTTTTCTTTTGTACTTTATAAGAATATCTATTAAGTATTTGCTTCCGATTCATACCTAACTTATAAAATTATCTTAGGAAGCGGGTATGAACATATAACGCAAGTTAAGAGTAGAGTGACATAAAATGTCCTTTAATGAAAAGATTAGAAGTCATAAGCTTAATGAAGTGCATCACTAATACTAGCTTTTTAGTGATGAAGAGGACATATATAATCATATTCTTAATGATAATGAAGTGCATCACTAATATATACAACTAATTTTTTAGCTCGCGACTATTTTAAAGGGCGAATTTCCGACGAAATTTATCCCAAATTGGCACGCGACGTTTTCAATGGATTCTTCTTTTAATATCACTTTATCATGAGCCAATTTTTCTTTTTGGCCTAGCTTTCTCCTTATAATCATTATATTGCTTTCATATTTGCCTCTCATGTAAATGAATTTTCTCATCTGTTAATTTTATATATTGCTTTGGGCATACAATATTATAGACTTTCTGATCAGATTAATTTGAAGTCACGCCGAATTATAAATTCACTAAAATAGATAAAAATTCTTATCAAAATATTTTTTCTTCTTGGAAATGAGAAAAAGAAAGTGCAATCCATCAATTAAAAGTTAAAATATCTCATTAACTGAGCAAAGTTTTGTTGTCGCACTCAATATGCTTTGAATTATTCAACTGAGTGCTTTTGTCCATTTATATAAATGGTGGGTCTTACATTGTACCTTACATTCCCAAAGTGAAGGAGCATCTTTGTTCCCAAAAGCCAAATGAAAAGCAAAAAAGGACATCAGAAATGCCAATGCATACATTGTTTAAAAGAAAACTTTCTTTAACATTTTAGCTGGAAACTTTTGGTACGCTTTTAAAAAGAAGTGAAGAGTTTTTTTTTTTTTATAGTTTTTTATCTGACGTTTGATATTTATTTTAGGGTTTCGACTAATTCTGATTCACATCATGTAAGGCTCGTTAAAGGGAAAAGCGCTCCCTACCGTGATTCTTTTTAATTCCCAAGGCTCGAATCTGAAATCTCTGGTTAAAGATAGAACAATTTTATCCATCTCGCTACAACTCTTGATGGTGGAAGCTAGTAAAGCAAATCTTGAACGATGATACATCAGACAACAAAAGAGAAATATACTAAATAAGACACAAATATTTAACGTGGTTCGGTCAATTGACCGACGTCCACAGGCGGAGATGAGCAATCCATTATATAAAAGAGAATACAAAGTATCGATCACGATAACAACCTCACAAAAAAGACACACACAAGCGGCAGACTAACAGTTGTCTCTACCCCCCCCCCCCCGAATAAAACTCTCAAATCCTTTATGACTACATTATGGATGCTACTAAATGAGAAAAAAGTGTCACGACCCGAAAATCCCACCCTCGGAACCGTGATGGCGCCTAACATTTCACTTGCTAGATAAGCCAACGTTAGAATAATTTATTCATTTTTACCAGTTCAGATAAAATAATAATAAAGAAACTGAAATAACCAAAATAAATTCTGAAGTAAAGTGCGGACAACCATGACATCTGAAATATCTAATACAGCCTGAATCTGGTGTCACAAGTGCACGGGCTACTAGAATACTACAATTAGAGTCTAAAATAAATACAATTATTTCGAATGAATTGAATAGTAAGAGAGGAAAGAGGAAGGGGACTTCAAGGTCTGCGAACGTCAACAGATCTACCTCAAGTCTCCGAATGTGAAATTCTGAGCTAGTGCACCTCGCGTATAGCTGAGACCAGTACCAAGATCTGCACATGAAGTGCAGAGTGTAGTATGAGTAAAAACGATCCAATATACTCCGTAAGTGTCGAGCGTAACCTCGACGAGATAGCGACGAGGCTATGATAGGACACTCACGTAATTAAGCCTGTACAAACATAGATATATGTACCAAATAGCAACAAATAGAGATTTAATATGTACAATTGGGAGGGGACATGCAAAAGGGGGACAAGATACGATAACCACAACAAGAATGACAACACAAGGCAGTCAAAGAAATCATCAGCCAATAAAGACGAATAAACATACGGGATAAAGATGACACGACATCACCCTTCGTGCTTTTACTCTCAACCTTACCATGTAATGATGTCATAAGTAGAATGAAATGGCACGGCATCACCCTTTATGCTTTTACTCTCGATTTGACCATGTAACAATAAATAACTGATATAGATGGCGTGACATCACCCTTCGTGCTTTATCTCTCTTCCTTACTATGTATTAATCAATAAATAAAGTAATAAAATGGCACGACATCACCATTCATGCTTTAACACTCTCCCTTACCATATAGTAATTAATATAAAAATTCGGGAGATAAATTATGCAAAGAATGTACTTTACGTCGATAATGATTCCAAGATACCAAACCTCAACTTACAAAATACTCAACTATCACAATTAATCCATAAATATGGAAGGAACGATCAAATAAGTAATAATCTAATCTAAGCATGGATGTCATCAATTAAGAGGCAATAAATCACAAAGAAACAAGTTCTACCGGATGCTTTAACCCAACAACAATGCATAAGTACTCGTCACCTCACATATACGTTGTACCCATACATTAAACACGTAGCAAATAGGCAAACAAGTCATAATCCCTCAAGTCAAGGTTAACCACGATACTTATCTCGCTCCGCAACCAATTCAAAGTTCAACTACGGACTTGCCTTTCGAACAAGCCTCCGAACCAACTAAATCTAGCAATTTATCAACCACACGATTCAAAATAAGCCTTAGAAACTATCCACGAATAAAAGAGGTTTAATTTAGATCATTATTGAAAAAGTCTGATAGTTTATATGAGTCCACCAAACTATAGAGAGACCAGGTCCTCTTATGAGTTCCCACTGAGAATGTTAATGAAATAGTAAGTAAATAAAATAGGGAGTTCTATGTGAAAAAATCCCTTCTCAAGGGGATAAAAAATCACGATCTACACTGCTAGGATTTCAACTTCACTATGAGCAACTTTTAGATTACAACCTATGAAATCTAGGAATTAAACTCTTAATCCCTCACTAACTTGTAATACACCTATTACAAGCCACTTTGCAATACACCTATTACAAAGACATCAACTCATGACTAGCTCTAGTCACGACACAAACACTAAGGGTTTATGATTTTACAAGAGGGTTCTTAAGCAACGCTTCTAGCTAAGTAAATTAGAAATTACAATGAAGAACAATTACAAATTTACAACTCAACTAAGGACAACAAAATACTAGATTTAGGAACTGGTTCGTAGTAGTGTTAAACTTTGTTCTTGATGCACTTGAGAATTAAAAGCTCGAATATCAGATGGCTTGAATGCTTGAAATGAATTCTCAAAATGTTCAAGTGATGTTTTTTTGTAATACTCTTGTTAATACAACTTGGATGACATCACTTGAATGATGTAATCACTTGGTTGGTCAAAGGATAAGTGACTGCAGAACTGTGCTGCACTGTTTTTGTATACAGTGCAGGCAGTCACATCACTTTCCAGCTATACACAGTTGACTTTGTACTGCTGTCAAGGAAACACAAGGGTATCAGGTCCTTGTGTTGGTTCTCTATCTTCTAAAGTTGTAGCAGTTCACATTAGCTGGAGTCTGTTGATTTTCGATGTGTACCAAGTGTGTCAGGTTCCTTATCTGATTCTTTGATAGTAAGTTTGTTAGATCATCAAAACATAAAGCTAAGACATTGTGAACCCATCAATTCCTCTCTTTTTGATGATGACAAACTTAGAAATTGATAATCCATGTTTAGAGCAAAATTAACCAGATGAAGCAACAGGAACTTCACAAGTTCCCCCTGACTCTATGCTTCTCCCTTAATCAGAGAACTTCACAAGTTCCCCCTGACTCTATTCTTCCCCCTTAATCAGATCCCTATTTCAATTATACTTCCCCTTTTCAGCATCATTAAAAATACACAAGCAAGCAATCAACATAAAGAAGTCTAGCCTAGCTAACTCATGTCACATATGTGCATACAACATGATAGAAAAGAGAAATAGAGAAACATAAGCATTAGATAGCAAAAGAGGATAATTTTTATACATAGAAAACATATGCCTTTGCTATACAACAAAGGCACTGGGAGGGAGCAATACAAGTACATCCCATCCATATCACAAAAGGAAACAAAAACAACTGCCAAGTTATCAGAACAAGAACATAAAATCCAGAAACTGGTCACTGAAAGAGCTGCCTAAGGGACACTAGGAGGAGATTTTGAAGCTGCAGTAAGGGTTTGGAGAATAAGATCTATTCGGGCATTCGCCAATGTTTGCTCGGTGAGCAGTTTCTCCTTCAGGTTCTTCACTTGGGCCCTGAGATCAACATTTTCTTTGGTCAAACGAGCTATCTCCTCATTTGACCCTAAGGCACCTTGGGCCTGCTGACCTTCCAGGATAGCGTTCCGCGCCTTCAACTTTCGAATCTCCTCAGTTGCACTATTTTGAGTATTGATGAGCTGAGAGATTGTCGAAGTACTGCCTACCCCTCCATTCTTTTCGATACACTCACATTCCTTCAAAGTTGTTTGAGAGAAGGTCTGCTTCTTGGTCCCTGCTTTGCACTGTCCTAGTGGCACTTTGAAGAACTTAAAAACATTCGTGAGAAGAAACCCATATGGAAGACCATGGTTTCCATCCTTGAAAGTCACCACCTTCCGTATATGCTCAATCATGATGGCAGGCAAGTTCACAGGTGTAAATCTATCCAGTGCCTCCATCAGATACAAGTCGGACCTGGAAGTCATGGACCTTCTCTGTTACACCCTATGTTTTCGTATGTTAGAGTATCCGTAAGTCAATTGATGTAAGCTCAGAAATGAGATCAACTTTGAAAGTACGTAAAGTAAGTTAATACTTTTAGAAGGGAGGTTACATATCTTTATGATCATGAATAACGAGTACCAAAAGGGTTGGAAAGCTTAGGCGCTAAATGAATTAAAGAAAATAAGTTTCGTCGAATGTCGACAAGTTTGGAATGTTATAACCTATACTTTTGGGGTGAGACAAGGGTGATTAACATGATGATGAGGTTATGTTATGAGTTAGTTTATTCGTATGATAGTCATGTGTTATGTTTTTAAGTCAAGCAAGTTGTGGAACAAAAGTTGGAAAAGGTCATCACAAGTTACATTCAAAAATGAGCTGAAATCTAGGTTAAATGTAGCTGAGCTTTTCTCCCAACATACTTTGAATCAAGGGATGATCTACATATTAAATTTAATATCTATGCATCTAGTTTTCAACTCATTAAACCGTTTATCAATACGATCTCGGAGTATAGATATATTTGCATTTTCGCGAGACCGCGCAACTAGTAGGTGACAAGTAGGTGCATCACCTACTTGCCAAAAAGAGAGGCCTCAACTAAGTCGGTCAAGAGGGGACTTTTAAGGTTTTATAAACTTAGTTATTTCACCTATCTTTCAGACCAAGAAAACCTAATTGAAACCCTGTAACCCCTCCGCAAAAATCCCACACAAACCCTAGGGTATTCCGGGTGTTACGACGCGATTCTAGTGCTGAAAAGTCCGGACAGCTTGCTAGTTTCTCTATCTCCTTCTTGTAGCCGTGTTTAGGAACTTATTTTTGATGAAAAAGGACCAGGTTTCGTGGGTTATACTCAGTACAAGGTAAGTTTATGCTTCTCCTTCCATTATCTATGCGTTTGCGAGTTGTAACTCGATCGTAAAGAATAGACCTAGCTAGTTTCGAAAGAATGGTATGTTGTTTGTTCTTGTGTAATGGTTGGCTGGTTGTAAACTTATTTTTAAGTTGAATTCATGGCTGGTTTATTGGATAAGAGGTATAATGATGTACTTTTGGTTGTATTTCCCAATTTGAAAGAAAAGACAAGTCGAAACGTGTTTAAGTAAACTGAAAAATTATTTTTGAGTTGATGAACTTGTGGGAATATTTTTGGGCTGTTTCGTATTGGTATTGGGTTGTCTCTTTTACTACTATTTTTATGGAGTTTAGAGGAGGAAGGTTGTGGATAAACACCACATAATGGCAAGGTTGTTTGTTGGTCGTTCGTCGTAACATTTTTGGGTTGGTTGACACTATTATGGTTGTCGTGTTGTGTATGAAGTAATAGGGGTATGTTGGGCTGTTTGTGATTGTTTTTACTAGTGTGAAGTCATATATATAGGGGAGGTTCTGTCCGTTTCATTGTAAAATAGGTTGTGGTCGATACATAATAGTTACGACGCTTAAACGATAACGAGAGTGTCATTTCTCTTATTGTAGACTAAGGAGCCGTGAAATTGCATAGCTTGAGGTTGGGAAGAATATACAAGGTATGTTAAGGCACTTACTTCTTTCTTTTGGCATGATCTAAAGTGACATGAACATAAACGGTACGCTAATTCATAACGGATCTACTCCTAGAAACTAAGGTTGTCCATGTTGTTCTTTCCTTATAAAGTTATTCTAAACAAGTGTGTATGATTATTTAATCCCACTAAGGTTCATATTGATGGTAGGGATGTCCATAATGTTAATCGAAGGTACACTGACCTTACATCACTCAGAAAGGGTTAGAACGTGATTCCATGAGTCGAGCATGCATTATATATATGTATCTATTTTACTCTACCTAGCCGCGCTATAGTCGGCCGGGTATGGCACCTATTGTGCAACCGCTGATCAGTTGGGTTTATCGAGCTCCACGTGGCCGGGTACGATTCTACCGAGCCTTATGATGGCCGGGTACGTTTTTACCGAGTCCTCTTTGAGGCCGGGTACGATATGATGATGATGATGCACACAGAGGAGAACATTTATAAAAAGTTCATGTATAAATATGTATTATGCATTTCATGTCAGTAGCCCCCAGAGGCACTCAGATGCTACAGGTTGTATCTCCTCTATCTCTCTTTACATTACTGTTCTTGTTTATGCTTTTCTACCTTACATACTCGGTACTTTATTCGTACTGACATCCCTTTTACCTGGGGATGCTGCGTGTCATGCCCGTAGGTCCCGATTGATAGGTTGATAGTCCTCCTAATAGGCTATCAGCTCAGCGAAGGTGTTGGTGCACTCCACTTGCTCCGGAGTTGCCTAGTTGGTCAGTATGCTTTGGATATGTATTGATTGGTATGGCGGGGCCCTTTCCCGATCTTTATGAATTTATGTACTCTTAGAGGCTTGTAGACAGATGTCAAGTGTAAGGACACTTGTATGGCCTTGTCGGCCTATGTTTTGAGTTTACAATTGGTCATGTCGGCCTTATAGGCCCGTATGTCACATATATAAGTTTGTATATCATTTTGGCTCTTCATACATTGAGTATTCCCTTATGTTTTATTCTTGTTATCTCATGACCAATTTTCTGGCTCATTTACTCATGATAGTATGATAAGAAAGATATGTTACATTGGTACTCGGTTAAGTAAAGCACCGGGTGCCCATCGCGTCCCTCTGATTCGGGTCATGACATTCTCTCAGCATGGGGTAGAAGAACCTGGTTCACTAGCTTGAAAAGTAACTGATAAACAGGGAGAAAAGCTTTTTTGTGAACCCGTTCCCCTTTATGGTTTTCATTATCCTTCACGATAACATTTCTGAAGTTTGACCCACACACATCCTTCAAAGAAGGCATACCAACAGTAGGGACTTTCAGAAAATCTCCAAGCAGAGCAACATCAAACACAATATCTACCCCATTAACTAAAGCACAAATATGGTCAGTGTCAACAGGAAAGAGGTCGACATAGAAGCTTTGGACCTCATCCTCATACACCTTGGGCGCATCCATTTGGAATAGATGCCCCCACCGTTGAAACTCAGCCATCTCAATTACTTGTCTCATGCCAGCTATATCAGAAATTGTTGGGTCAAGAGTACGACCCAACAAGACCTTTTGGTGACTCAATCGATCTGTAGCAGGCCTAGTCTCACATTTTACTCTCTTTGCAGAAACAGGTTCCCTCACAGGTTCCAACTTCCTTTTGCCAGACTTCACACTTGATTTTGCTTTTCCACTAGACTTGTTCAACATATCCTCATGAGAAAAAGGTTGTTCACTCACAACATGTTTCAACTTTCCTCCTTTCACAACACCTTTCACCTTTGAATTAGGGGTAGTAACATCGTCCACTGAAGCAAATTACTTCTTCTTCTAAGATCTGTTAACTAAGGAATTGGGTTCCTCTGTTGTTTCCTCATTGACTTCCACCACAGGAATGTCCTTGTCACATACCACTTCTCCATTTTTCACCAACCTCTTCTTTTTCTTCTTACTACTTCTTTTGCTCTTTTGTAGGGCAGACTCATAAGCCTCTTTAGCTTTCAACCTAGTAGTAGGCAGTGGCGGAGGGAGGGCTTTTGCTAAGGGGGTTCAAAAAAGGATTAAGTTAAAAAATTTAATGAGATTGTAGCTAGTGGGAATTGAACCAATGACTTCATAATGGTTTTGAACCCCCTTGACCACTAAGCCATGCTTTTTGGCCATGTGAAGGGGATTCAAAACATAATATATAGAGGTAAAAATTAGATTTTGCGTTATATACAGAGTGTAATATTTCGGCGAAAAGGGTTCAGATGAACACCCTTGCGCCTCCTAAATCCGCCACTGGTAGTAGGTCGCTTAGTAGAAGGCTCAGGAGTGATTACTGCCCTTCTCTTGACAATGAAAGCATCCATAGCAATGTTATCTTGGTCTTACTCATCACTAAACCTCATCTCAGGAACCAAAATCTCCAAGGGCTCAACAACAAAGTGTGGAAAGGGTGCTGGAGAAGAACTAACCTGGGAGGAGGATCCTTGACCTGTTTCCTTTGGAGCGGGGTCAAGTCTTTCACGAGAAGTCCCAGAAGTTTCTGCTGGTGTAGAGCTTTCAAAGAGCACCACAGCTGCTTCTTCCACAAATCCTTGTGTCTCATTTCTTTGAGACTTAGGCACACCAGAGATTACCTCATGCACTATTCCATCTGCAGATACAACAAGTATGCTTGTGATGGTTTCCTCCTCGAGAGACTCCATGGGCACCACAAACTCAGGAGCAAGAACAACTAAAGATTGATCAACACTAACCCCTGAGACCTCTATAATCTTTGGGACTTCACCTAGTTCTCCACCCTTGTTTTGGTCGGTGAGAATTTTAGTCGATAGAGATGAAGGATTATCGAATTTTGGGGTTTCTGGGGTCTCATCATTTGGAGAAGTAGAGAGGTTTGAGATAGTCGTATGAGAACTGGAAGGTGTACATAGAACTGGGTTGGAGGTGTTTTCAGTTGTTGAGACTGGAATGGTGACAAAGGGTTCATCAGGGACGGAAGGCTCAAGGGTTTTCTCTGGAGTGATCTCTACTAAAAGGGGAATTATCGGGTGATTTTCAACCATTGTAGATATACAATTGAGATTATTTTTGGATAAGGTCTGATGAGTGGAGTATGATCGTTCAAGAAGAGAGGGTTTTAATAAGAGAAGATAATTATGAGGGAGAGAGAGAGAGAGAAAATGGTTCTAAAATGATGGTAGTGTGTGGGAAGTCGCAACATTTCAGAGGGAGATGGAAGGGATTTAAAATGAAAAGACGTGACAACAGATTCTGAAAAGGTGGATGCCATGACACTTGATTTTCGCACCTTTTTAAGATATGTATGAAAAATGTATAGGACTACTAACCTGTGGTACAAGAACCAGGTTCTTGACCTGTCTTTGAAAATTTCAATCCTCTTTACCACCCATGCAGTGAATCTACAACTTCTATAATCATCATGCGTGTCTACCTATAACTGTATTGAAGTGAGTTAGACTTAGCCGAAAAATACTTTAGCTAATTTTACCTGAAGGTGACTTTCATAGCCAACTGATGGGAATCAGGTTCTCAATTAGGCTTTATTAACCCTAGCTCCAGCCTATTTCTTTCAAAATGTTCTCTGCTCAAAGCTTTGGTGAAGATATCTGCAATTTGGTCTTCTGTACTGCAGAACTTCATGTAGATAAGTCCTTTCTCCACGTTGTCCCTCAGAAAATGATGTCTCACATCAACGTGCTTGGTTCTTTTGTGTTGAACTGGATTCTTGGCCATGTTGAGTGCATTGGTGTTATCACATAAAAGAGGCACACAGTCAATATACACACAAAAATCTTCCAATTGTTGTTTGATCCATAAGAGCTGAGCACAGCAGGAAGCTGCAGCTACATATTCTGCTTTAGTTGTTGAAAGAGCCATTGCATTTTGCTTCCTTGTGCCCCATGAGATGAGACATGATCCTAGAAAGTGAGCCATTCGAGAAGCACTTTTCCTGTCCACAAGATTACCTGCATAGTCAGCATCAGCATACCCAATAAGAGTTAAAATTGTCACCTGAGGGGTAGTACAGGACCAGGTCCTGTGTTCCCTTAAGATATCTCAAAATTCTTTTGGCAGCCTTCAGATGAGATTCCTTGGGATTTGATTGAAACCTTGCACATAGCCCCATGCTGAAGACAATATCAGGTCTGCTGGCAGTGAGGTAGAGAAGGGACCCAATAATGCCTCTATACATGGTTTGATTCATAGAAGAGCCAGATTCATCCATGTCCAGTCGAGTGGCAGTGACAATGAGAGTGTCTATCACTTTTGATGCTTCCATATCAAGCCTCTTCAGGAGCTCTTTGATGTATTTCTGCTGGCATATGTATGTACCCTTTGTGGACTGCTTCACTTGAAGACCCAAGAAGAAATTTAGGTCACCCATCATACTCATTTCAAACCCATTTCCCATGAGTTTTGCAAATTCTTCACATAGTGAATTAGTTGTTGCCCCAAAAATGATATCATCAACATATACCTGAACGATGAACAGGTTTCTCCCCCGTTTCTTCAGGAACAAGGTGTTGTCTATTTTCCTTCTTGTAAAACCATTTTGTAAGAGGAACTTTGACAGCCTTTCATACCAAGCTCAAGGAGCCTGCTTCAACCCATACAATGCCTTATCTAGTTTAACCACATATTCAGGGTGTTCATGACATTCAAACATGGAGGTTGCTTTACATAGACTTCTTCATTAAGAAATCTATTCAGAAATGTACTTTTGACTTCCATTTGGAATAGAGTGAATTCCAAAAATCTATTAAGATTCTAATAGATTCCATGCGAGCAACCAAAGCAAACGTCTCATCATAATCAATTCCTTCATCCTAATTGTAACCTTGAACCACTAGCCTACCCTTCTTCCTTGTAGTGTTTTCATGTTCATCAAACTTACTCCTGAATACCCACCTGGTTCCTATGATGGTTCGATCTGAGGGTCGAGGTACCAGGTGCCATACATTATTCCTTTCTAACTGATGTAACTCATCTTGCATGGCTGTAATCCAGTCTGCATCCTTTAAGGCCTCCTTGATGTTTTTGGATTCTATTTGGGAAAGAAAGGCTGAGAAGACAAGTGAATATTTTTTTGATCAGGTTTGCACACCTGAATCTAGAGGGGTAATTATATTATCAAGAGGATGAGAGCTTTTGTGTTTCCAGTTGGGCACTTTAATTTTATTTGTAGAGGAGCTGGGTAAGTCTGACTGGTTCCCTTGCATTCTTCTCTCAGCTACCTGTGGAGTACTCTTAACTGCATCAACCACTCTTTCTTCAACTTTAGTGGTTGTATTTATGGTACCCGGTTCCTCTCCAACTGGTGAGGAGGATACTGCATTGTCTTTACTTGGCTCTTTCACCTGACTCATCATGTCTGCCTTTCCGTTTGTCATGTCAATGACTTCACCTGGAACTAGCAGAGGCTCTCCATCTTGATCATCCTTGTTTCTTTTCTCGTAGGAGGGATAAGACTCGTCAAAAATTACATGAACATTTTTCTCAACACACTGAGTCCGCTTGTTATATATCTTTTAGGCTTTCCTTTGAGAAGAGTAACCTAAAAAGATTCCTTCATCACTTTTAGCATCAATATTTTCTAAGCTGATCCTTTCTATTGTTAAGAACATAACATTTGCACCCAAATGTTCTTAGGTGAGTAAGCTTGGGATTCCTTCCATTCAGCAACTCATAGGGGGTTTTGTTCAAGAGAGACCTAATCATGAACCTATTTACCAAGTAACATGCAGTGTTAACAGCTTCAGCCCAGAAGTTCTTAGCAATCCCACTATCGATCAACATTGTTCTTGCCATTTCCTCAAGGGTTCTGATATTCTTTTCCACAACTCCATTTTGCTGGGAAGTCCTTGGGGCTGAGAAGTTGTGAGTAATGCCATTCTCGTTATAGAATTCATCAAACTTAGCATTGTCAAACTCTGTTCCATGATCTGATCAAATGCATGCTACTCTTGATTCCATCTTCACTTAGATCTTCTTCACAAAGGCTACAAACACTTCAAAGGTTTCATCTTTTGTTATAAGGAACAGAGTCCAAGTGAATCTAGAGTAGTCATCCACTATTACAAATATGTACCTTTTTCTTCCCCTGCTTTGCACTCTTATAGGGCCACATAGATCCATATGGAGGAGATCTAGTGGTTTTGAGGTGCTGACATCCTTCTTTGGCTTGAATGAGGATTTCACGTGCTTTCCTCTAGTGCATGCATCACAAACTTTGTGTTCTTTGAACTTTGACATGGGCAGACCATGAACCAGGTCCTTCTGAATTAGTTTATTCAGCAGAGAAAAGCTTGCATGCCCCAGTCTTCTATGCCATAGTTCAGCATCATCATCAACTGCTTTCAAGCAACTCAGATCACCACTTTGTAGAGACTCAAAATCAGCAACATAGATATTCTTGTATCTTTTGGCCACCAGTACTACTTCACCAGTTACTAGACTTGTAACTGTGCATATCTTGGACAAGAATTCCACCTTGTTTCCTTTATCACATATCTAGGAGACACTCAAGATATTGTACTTGAGGCCATTGACATAGTACACATTCTCAATTGAGTGAGTGAGTAACTTTCCAATTTTTCCAACATGAAGAATGTACCCTTTTTTCCCATTTCCAAAGGATACACTCCCTCTTTGCAGGGCTTTTAGTGAAAGAAAGTCCATGGTGTTTCCAGTCATGTGCTTTGAGCATCCACTGTCCATGTACTATTGTTGCCTACTTCCTTTCACTGTTCCTTGCACACGGAGATCACGGGTTAGATTTAGGAACCCAAGTAAGTTTGGGTCCCTTGTAGTAAGCAAGAGGATGAATAAGTGCTCTTTTAGTCCATACAAGTAACATGTGTTTTTTATGAGTGACACCTGGTCCCCTTTTAGTAGTTACTTTCTCAACAAAAGCTTTGTTTTTCTGCAGAGACTGAACCCTGGCTTGGAAATTTTCCTTGAAGTGCCTATTGTTCCCACAGTGGATACACAACCAATTATCGGGTATAGTAACATATTTGCTCTGAGGGTTGTAAGGAGTTCTCTCCATTTGAAACCCCATCCCTACCTTTTACCACCATTATTAACATATATGGCAGTGACACCCTCCGAGGACCAGGTCCACTTAACAGACTTCTCAAGATCATTTTTTACTCTTTCCAGTTCAGCTTGGAGCTGCCAAGTTTTTCAAGTTCGCACACAAACTAGTTTTCACAGCTTTTAACTCATTTTCAAGCTTAATGTGTGCCTCACTAGCTACCTCTTTCCCTTTTTCCGACTTTCCAGGCCTACCCTTAGCTCTAAGTTCCTCTATTGTTTGCCTTAAGTCTGCAATCACTATTAAGAGGTCATCTCTCTCCTGCTCAACAACAGTCACTTTCTCCAGTAAGGCATCCTTTTCTTTACTAAATTTCTCAATGGTTTCTTTCAAGTCAACTACTACTACCACTAGATCATCTCTTTCATGTTCTACACTAGTGATTTTCTCAGTTAAAGCCTTGTTTTCATTTTCTAGATTATCTATAGTTTCCTTTTAATCAACCACACAAACTACCAAGTCATATCTGGTTTGCTCAGCATCTCCTAATTCTATTGTCAAGGCATCCTTATCATCTACAAGACTATGATAGGCATCTATTAATATATTTGCTAATGACATGAGTTTTTTAGGAGGATAGGATTTCAGATTTCTCTGAACATCCCTGAAATTTACCTCATCATTGTCATTATCTTCATCATCACCTGATTGGGCCATCAAAGCAAATATTGAATCATATTCATTTGCTTTACTTTCAACTTCCATCATAGAACTATCACTTGCATTAGTTTCTTCCTCAAACTCACTGGAGGAATATCCCTATGCTGCAAGAGCTTGCTTCACAACATTATCAATGGCATTCTTTCTTTTAAAGCGTTTGTCAGGAACCGGGTTCCTCTTGGCTGCTTTATCAGGGTTGTATTTGAAGTGTTCTTGCTTTAGGAGAGGACATTCTCTGATAAAGTGCCCCGACTTTCCATATTTATGATAGAGGTCATAATTCTTTGGTCTGCTGGAACTGCCCCTCTTTGGTATCCCACCATTCCTTCTGACCATTTTCTAAAATCTTTTGGTTAGGTAAGCCATGTCAAAGTCTTCCTCACTTGAATCATTGCCTTCAGCGTTGAGTACCAGGTTCTTTTCCTTCTTTGGTGCTCTTCTTTCACTTTCTATCTTCCTCTTCATTTCGTAGGTTTTTAGATTTCCAACTAGCTCGTCTATGGTCAGCTCCTGCAAGTCCTTTGCTTCAGTAATAGCATTTACTTTACTCTCCCATGAACTAGGTAGGATACTAAGAATTTTCTTCACGAGCTTGTTCCTGGGAATGACTTCACCAAGTGAGTGTAACTCATTTATGATGGAAGTGAATCTTGTGTGCATGTCTTGAATAGATTTATCGTCTTTCATCCTAAAGAGCTCATACTCAGTGGTTAGCATATCAATCTTATATTGTTTTACTTGAGTGGTTCCCTCATGTGCTGTTTTCAAAGCTTCCCATATCTCCTTGGTGGATTGACAAGCTGAGATCCTGTTGTATTCATCAGGTCCTATGCCGCACACCAAAATATTTTTGGCACGAAAAGTTTTCTCCACAACTTTCCTATCTGCATCGATGTATTCTTTCCTAGTCTTTGGCATCGTCAATGGAAGATCTCCGACATTCTTTGTTGGGATAAAAGGACCATCACATATAATATCCCACAATTGAACCTGGGTGGTCTATACGTAGACTGACCTTCTTCAAAATTTGGTGGAGCAGCCATAAGGATCCTTCCTAGGTGTTAGCCTGATAGGAGGAATCCGCTCTGATACCAATTGATAGTTTATATGAGTCCACCAAACTATAGAGAGACCAGCTCCTCTTATGAGTTCCACTGTGAATGCTAATGAAACAGTAAATAAATAAGATAGAGAGTTTTACGTGGAAAATCTCTGCTCAAGGGTATAAAAAACTATGACCTATATTGGTAGGATTTCAACTTCACTATGAGAAACATTTATTACAACCTATGCAATCTAAGAATTAAACTCTTAATCCCTCACTAACTTGTAATACACCTATTACAAGCCACTTTGCAATACACCTATTACAAAGACTTCAATTCATGACTAACTTTAGTCACGACACAAACACTAAGGGTTTATGATTTTACAAGAGGGTTCCTAAGCAGCGCTTCTAGCTAAGCAAATTAGGAATTACAATGAAGAACAATTACAAAGTTACAATTCAACTAAGGACAACAAAATACTAGATTTAGGAATTGGTCTATAGTTGTGTTAAACTTTGTTCATAATGCACTTGAGAATTGAATGCTCGAATATCAGATGGCTTGAATACTTGAAGTGAATTCTCAAAATGTTCAAGTGATGTTTTGTTGTTATACTCTTGTTAATACAACTTGGATGACATCACTTGAATGATGTAATCATTTGGTTGGTCAAAGGACAAGTGACTGCAGAACTGTACTGCACTGTTTCTGTGTATAGTACAGGCAGTCACGTCACTTTCCAGCTATACATAGTTGACTTCATACTGCTGTCAGGGAAACACAAAGGTATCAGATCCTTGTGTTGGTTCTCTATCTTCTGAAGTTGTAGCAGTTCATATTAGCTAGAGTCCGTTGATTTTCAATGTGTACCAAGTGTGTCAGGTTCCTTATCTGATTCTTTGACAGTAAGTTTGTTAGATCATCAAAACATAAGGCTAAGACATTGTGAACCCATCAAAGTCAACAAAAGTCAAATCCCGTGTCCGCTTGATCAAAACTTGAGGTTCGGACCAAAATCCGATCATCCATTCACCCCCGAGCCTGGTTATGTAATTTGTTTCGAAATACGACCTCAATTCGAGGTCTAAATTCTATTTTATAAAAATTCCTAATTCTACCCAAATCCCTAATTTTCACCATGAAAATCCTAGGTTTAATGATGAAAACTTATGAAATTTAATGCGTAAATGAAAAAAAATGGATTAAGGTCACTTACCAATGAATTGAGGAAGAAAAGCTCTTGAAAGATCGCCTCTAAGGTGTTTAGTATTGAAAATTTGAAAGAATAAGCTAAAATCCTGTTTTCCCTTCTTATGTCCAGGCGCAGATGTCACAATTGCGAATCCCGCAAATGCAAAAAAATCTTTCGGCAAATGCGAAGATTTTACACTTCTGCTGCCATCGCAATTGCGATGGTTTGTTCGCAAATGCAAACTTGGACTTCTCGCAAATGCGAACTCTATTGACCGAGACCCACTTTGCAATTGCGAAGTAATTGTTCGCAAATGCGAACCTGATAGAGGCACTGTAACACCGCAAATATGAAACCAGACCTTGCAATTGCGAGGTCTGAGGCCTGCACCAGAAATAGGTTTCACCAGCTATGCTTCTAAGTCCAAAACTGCTCCGAAGCATATCTGAAATTCACCCGAGCCCTCAGGGCTCTAAATCAAACATGCACACAAGTCCAAAAAGATCATACGAACTCACTCGCGTGATCAAAATACCAAAATAATACCTAGAACTATGAATCAGACACCAAAACGAATGAATTATTCAAAGAAACTTAAAAACTTTTAATTTTTTAACCGGACGTCCGAATCACGTACCTGGTAGCAGCAAAGTGAAACTTCGGTCAAACTTATTAATTTTTTAAACCTTTATGCCTCTAGTTTTCAATAAATTGCAATAATTCGAGCTAGGGATTTTCGAATTCAAATCCGGACATACGCCTAAGTCCCAAATAACGATACGAATCCACTAGAATCGTCAAACACTGATCTGGGTCCATTTTCTTAAAATGTTGACCGAAGTCAACCAAAATAAGTTTTAGGGCACGATTTCACATTTTTATCAAATTTTCACATAAAAATCTTCTGGAAAATAACACGAACCATGCATGCAAATCGAGGAAGACTCAACGGAGCTAATCGAGGTTTCGAAACACAGAACTTAAGGTTAAAACTGTAAATGATCTATCAGATCATCATAGGAAGGATCCTCAATATATAGAAGTCCAAAACCTTTTTCCTCTAAGAAAAAGGACTAGTCAAATATTGAAGAATTATATTTTACTTTACGTAATAGGAACTATCAATTATGAAAAATATGTTTGTTTTTCATTCAAGAGACAGGAAAACTAGATACGTTAAGACAATCAGGACAAATACCTAATAAGTAGGCGTAGGGTATGTTAGCTGATGATCGAAAATAACACAAAAAGAAAAACAACAAATCTAAGCCCTTGGCTTTTGTTTTAGGGTACAACTAGCTCTCACCAGTTGGAAGACAGTTCAAATCTCACACACAAAATAATGCAAAACCCCACTTTTTTTCTATAAATACCTAATCCCTCTCTTTGAAACAATGAGCTCATAATCTCACCTTCCTCGTTAAATACCTCCATATCCAAACAAAAGATGGAGGAAAGAAAAAGTTGTGAGATGTACAGTTTGTACTTCCAATGGAAAGTGACAAAGGCATCTCTTAGTAAGGTTGATCATTAATCAACAATGGTTGGTAAAAAGTTTTTCTTCATATATAAGCAAATAATATTATTCGAAAACAATACGTATAATAACCATTTGAAAATGATAGAATGTAAATATCAGTTCCGTACAAAAAATAAAGCCTTTAAAATTGCCAAAATCACAAATCCAATTTCTTGATTAAGTACAAGTGCCAAACTGCCAATATAATTAATGCCTCTAACCTATTCGATCAGTCTAGAAGCTTTAAGTCACTCTCAGGTTAAACATTGCTGTTAATCAATAGCACACTTAGGATTTTAAGTTTATAAATTTTGAATTTTAGGATACAATAACACACTATGGCCCCCGACCCCAAATCATTCAATAGTTTATTAATAGTTGTGTATGCGAGCTACCCAATAATTATTAAGATTTTTCTTACTCATATGGTAAAGAGCATGAATGATAAAGTTATAATGCAATTGAAAGCTAAGAAGATAAATCCTGCGGCAGTAAAAAAAATATTAGGTTTATAATCGAAGTATCTCTGTTCGACTTTAAAGCAAGACTATGCGTATGTGAGTCAATTAATATAATTATACTGTACTTTACTTATCTATTATACTACTAGAATAGCAGTAGAAGAGTACAATAGAGAGGGACATAGCTTGGATGAATTTGGATTGCATATGTGGCCAAAATTGACCCACTGAAATTAGACGACGACAAAAACTTTGGCACATTCCCATTTATGAGATTTAGGTGTATTGGAAAAAATTGAGTTTATATATTAAAGTGGTGTAAAGATGACGTGTCATGACATATAGACTGGTCAAAGAGTTACAACTGGCAAATAGGCACGAGTTGCAACAGATACGAGCAGAGGCAAAGGAAGAGGCACGAGCGGTTATTCAAAAGACTCAACGCTCGTACTTATTTAAGTCCAAGAATCAAGGGGAATGAATCTAACACTACATGGGAGTACATATACAATATTTAATGAGCCTTAAATACTAAAAATGTTAGAGAATCTGTATTAAATATAATGATTATGTAACGTAGCATTTAATGTCTTTAATTGTCTATAATGTCTTTATTATGACAAAGGCAAAACACATATCTCCAAAATAGCTATAAAAGGGAGAGAACAGATCAATTGTAGGGGAACACAATATTATTTGAATATACCGATTTGCTTGTTTTTCTTCTGATTATCTTATTGCTAGCCAAATTATTTTCTTTCATATATTCTTTTGATTATCAGTAACCCGAGTTCTTCTAAATTAAAGCTTTGACCAAAATCCCATTTTTTTGGTTAAACAAATTGGTTTCGTTACCGGAAATCTGATAATCTATCCTCTTTTAGCTTAACTTTTCTTGTTGCATCAACCATGTCGAACAACAATGACAACATTCAAGGAAACCAATGAAACCAACAACTTCAGGGAAATCCACAGGGTAATCAAACCTCGGTCCCTTCTCCACGAGGCTCTCCTCGGCGGTCTCGTGAAGGCTCTCCTGATAGATCTCATACAAATGGAAACGCTCAATGTTGAAGCTATCGATGAAGCTTTGCAGAAACTAATTGATGCACAGGTCAATAAAGCTCTTGAGGCTTTTGCTAGCCAGTTACCTGCTGCACAACCCACACCCACTCCAAATAACAACACTTTGGAGAACCATCATTTCGGGCTTGTTAATTCAGGCAGTGGTGGAACCCCCAGCGAATCACAAGAGGGAGAACCATGTAACTTAGTCAATTCTGATTTACAAAATTTAGTACTAACATTGCAGAAATAGCTCAAGGAGCAAAGTGACCGCATAGAGCAGATACCTGGGGTGCCGCCCGTAATCAAAGGGATCGATACGAATAAATACTCGCAACAACCCTGGAAGCCAAGTGCTGCTCCCCTCCCAATTCCAAAGAAATTCAAAATGCCTGATATTCCAAGATACTATGGAACAACAGACCCACTAGACCATGTGACTGCATTCACAACAGGCGTAAAAGGCAATGACTTGACCAAGTAGGAAATTGAATCAGTATTAGTCAAAATATTTGGCGAAACATCACCAAGGGTGCATTAACATGGTATTCTATTTTACCCGAAAATTCTATAAATTCTTTTGCTGAGCTTGCAGATTCTTTCATCAAAGCACACTCGGGAGCTCAAAAAGTCGAAAAAGGAATGGAAGATATTTTCAAGATCAAGCAAGGGGACTCAGAATTGCTTAGGGAGTTCGTGGACAGATTCTAACGTGAAAGAATGACATTACCACGTGTACCTGATAATTGGGCAGCTATAGCTTTCACAAGTAATTTGAATGAAAAGAGCTCAGAAGCTACGGGTTGACTCAAGGAAAGTCTTTGTGAATTCCCAGCTACAACATGTAATGACGTTTACAACAGGTATAGCAAAAAGCTAAGGATAGAAAAAGATACTGTTCCACTATTCCAAAAAGAAGAAAAAAGTAAGTTCGAGACGGTCGGAAACCTAAAAAGGTCCGGTAAAAACAGGTACGAGCCATACATGAGACCTGCAGGAAAAGATTCATAGTCAAAACAAGACAATCAAAGGTATGATCACAGATCAAGGAATAGAGAGTCAGGTTCTTCATCAAGATTTAGGAATGATCGAAACACCCATGAGTCACGAGATGATGATAGAAATTTGAAGGCGAGATTTGGCGGTTACAATTTCAATGTGAGCACTTCCGAGCTTGTAGCTGTTTTTAGAAGCATAGGTGACAAGGTACGGTGGCCAAAAGAGATAAGATCAAATCCAAACAGGCACAACCCTGATCATTGGTGTGAGTTTCATAATGATCAGGAGCATAAAACAATAGACTGTAGATTTTACAAAGTGAAATTGATCATTTATTAAAACAAGGGTATCTCACCGAGTTATTTAGTGAGAAAGGTAAGCAAGCTTACATGAAGAATAGGCAGGAACCCCCTAAACCACCTTCTCCCAAAATGACCGTCAACGTTATAAGCGGGGGTGAAGACATCAATGGCATAACGTACACTGCAGCTAATAAAATTTCCAAAGTCACAATTACCCAAGGGAAACGGGTGTGACATGTATTAGAGGAAGGCATCATTACATTTGATGATGCTAATGCGGATGATGTATTATTTCCTCATAACAATTCCCTAGTAATATCTTTAATTGTACATAATACTAATGTGAAAGAGTGTTGATTGATCCAGGTAGTTCCGCAAACATTATTTTGCTAAGAGTATTACGTGAGATGCAAGCTGAGGATAAATTATTACCAAAGGCGCATACTTTATCTAGATTTGACAATTCTAGTGTTGTGACGAAATGAGAGGTAACACTCACCACATTCGCAGAAGGAGTTGTCAAAGATACAAAGTTTCAAGTAGTAGATATGGAGATGGCTTACAATATGATCCTTGGGAGACCATGGATCCATGAAATGGATGTCGTTCCTTCAACCTTGCATCAAGTTGTTAAATTTCCATCACCATGGGGAATATGTCAAATCCGCGGGGATCAACATACATCCAGGAGCATCAACTCTGTAGCAGATTCAAGTACGAAAAAAGAAGAAAATAGCAATCACAGAAGACAGTTGAGGGCTCCACAACACAAACCTCAACTGAACACGGGCGGACAGATATGGATTCAAGTCCTGATACCATCCAAGAACCAGAAGAAAACAAAATATCAAAACAACAATTGAAGGACTGGAGGCTATGGTGTTATTTGCACAATGGCCTGATAAGAAAGTCTACGTATGGGGCCAATCTAAGCCAAGGCATGAGAGGTAAGTTAATTGAATTTTTGAAAACTAACGTGGACTGTTTTGCCTGGTCCTACTCTGACATGACAGGAATACCACCGGAGGTAAAGACTCACAAATTGAATGAAGACCCAACGCACCCTCTTGTCAAACAAAAGAAAAGAAAGCAAGGAACTTTTAAGAATCAGGTGATTCAAGAAGAGGTTCAAAAATTGCTAAAGATTGGATCCATCCGCGAGGTAAAGTATCCTAATTGGTTAGCCAATACTGTTGTAGTTCCAAAGAAGAATGGTAAGTGGTGAGTTTGTGTGGATTACACAGACCTTAATAAAACTTGTCCTAAAGATTCTTTTCCATTACCATATATAGATCAACTAATTGATGCTACTGCAGGGCATGAACTATTAAGTTTTTTAGATGCATATTCAGGGTACAATTAGATCAAAATGGATCCGGTAGATGAGGAAAAAACTTCATTCATAACAGACAAGGGGACTTACTGTTATAAAGTAATGCCTTTTGGTCTCAAAAATGCTAGTGCAACATATCAAAGGCTGGTTACTAAAATATTTCAAGAACATCTGGGAAAAACCATGGAGGTTTATATAGACGATATGCTCGTTAAAACTCAGCATTCGAGAGATCATATATCACACTTGTCTGATACATTTCAGATTTTGCGCAAATTTAATATGAAATTAAATCCGGAGAAATGTGCATTTGGTGTCGCGTCAGGTAAGTTTTTGGGTTTTCTTGTTTCCAACCGTGGTATTGAAGTGAATCCCATACAGATTAAGGACATTGAAGAAATTCCTGATATGCTTTCAAGCAAAAAAGAAGTGCAGAGGTTACAGGAAGAATTGCAGCCTTGAGAAGATTCATTTCTAAAATCATTAGAAAAGTGCTTTAAATTCTTTTCAGCTCTTAAAAAGCAAGATCACTTTGAATGGAACGAGGAATGTCAGCAAACACTCAAAAATTTGAAGACATACTTATCAAATCCACCATTGCTCGCAAAACCAAAGGCTGGGGAAAGACTGCTCATTTACCTTGCTGTTTCAGAAGTAGCGGTAAGTGCTGTTTTAGTCCGTGAGGACTAAGGTAAACAATCTCCGATCTATTATGTTAGCAAATCTTTGTTAGATACGGAGACACGGTACCCTCAATTAGAAAAGCTTGCACTTGCATTAATCATGGCATCTAGAAAATTAAGGCTTTATTTTCAATGTCATCCTATTACTGTAGTAACTGCTTATCCATTACGCAATATATTACATAAGCATGAATTGTCAGGTAGGTTAGCTAAATGGGCTATAGAATTAAGTGAATATGATATCACCTACCAACCTAGAACTGCTATAAAATCTCAAGTGTTAGCTGATTTCGTGGCTGATTTTAGCCAAGGGATGCAATTAGAAGCAAAAAAGAGTTACAGGTGTTCAACGGAGCTAACCCAGGAACTTGGACCTTGTTTACTGATGGTTCATCTAACGTAAAGGGTGATGGTTTAGGGATTGTTTTGGTACCACCTATGGGTGAAACCATTCGACAAGCCATAAAATGTCATTCTATAACTAACAATGAGGCAGAGTATGAAGCTGTGATTGCAGGCTTAGAACTAGCACGAGAACTTGGCATAAATCAGATTATAATAAAAAACGATTCACATCTCGTAGTTAATCAAATGCTGGAGACTTATACAGCCAGGGAAACAAGGATGCAGCAATACTTAGAGAAGGTACGAGATTTGATAAAGCAATTTCAAACCTAGAAAGTAACACAAATACCAAGGGACGAAAATGTTGAAGCCGACGCCCTAGCTAATCTTGCATCTGCGGCAGAAGTGGCAAGCAATGAAAATGCTTCAGTTATTCATTTGTTTCATTCAGTTCTCGACCTCGATAAGAATGAGGTAAATTTTAATAACTTAACTTAGTATTGGAGGAAAGAGATTGCTGCTTTTTTTGCAGTATGGTACCGTCCTTGAAGATAAGAAAAAAGCTCATGCGCTTCAAAAAAGGTTGCTCGGTATTGCTTAAAGCAAGGCAATCTTTACCGAAAAATGTTTGGTGGTCCCTTAGCAAGATGCCTCGGACCTTCTCAGATGGAATACGTAATGAGAGAAATACACGAGGTGCATTGTGGGAATCACGCAGGAGGAATGTCATTGGTAAGAACCTTAATTAGGGCAGGTTATTATTGGCCCAAAATAGAAGAAGAAGCGGAAAGTTTCGTGGATAAATGTGATAAATGCCAAAGGTACGGTAATAATATGCATAGGCCCGCAGAGTTATTACATCCGGTCATTGCACAGTGGCCATTTATGAAATGAGGGATGGATATCATGGGTCCAATACCGCAAGCAAAAGGACAGGTAAAATTTTTGCTCGTACTTACTGATTATTTTACTAAATGGGTAGAGACAGGAGCATTTAAACAGGTGCGAGAAAAGAAAGTTAAAGATTTCATTTGGCGGAATATCATATGCCGATTCAGTGTGCCAAAGGAGATCGTGTGTGATAATGGTCCTCAGTTTATAGGCACTCAAATTACAGAATTCTTTCAAAGTTAGCAGATTAAAAGGATTACGTCTACACCTTATCATTCAGTGGGTAATGGGCAAGTTGAGTCAACAAACAAAGTCACTATCAACAATTTAAAGAAGCGTTTAGAGGAATCCAAAGGTAATTGGCCAGAAGTGTTACCTGGTGTTTTATGGGCATATCGCACAACAGCAAAAACAAGTACAGGAGAAACACTATTTTCATTGGTTTATAGAGCTGAAGCTTTAATTCCAGTTGAGATAGGAGAGCCGAGTACACGATTCACACAGGTGACAGATGAATCCAATGACGAGGAAATGCGCGTAAATATTGATTTACTTGAAGGAAGAAGAGAAGCTGCACTAATAAGAATGGCAACACAGAAGCAGGTCATAGAACGAAACTACAACCGAAAAGCACACCTCAGATTCTTCAAAATTGGGGACTTCGTGCTTAAAAAGGTTTTTCAATCTACGAAGGCAGCTAACTCGGGGAAATTAAGTCCAATATGGGAAGGACCCTATAGAATTCATGATATTACAGGTAAAGGAGCATACGAGCTGGAAATAATGGATGACAAGATACTACCGTCACATTGGAATGTTGTTCATCTGAAAAGATGATAGGCAAAACGCTAACCCGTACTAAATAATGAGTCACGACCTCCAAGGCACGTGGAATAAATTAAACTTCCTGGCCTAGGGTTACAATTATTCTAATAGAAATTCAAACGGGTTAAGTAGTCTTCATCTATAATCGTACCTCCGAGTCCCGTATGTTTTTCCTTTACAAGGAAAAGACATAATGAGAAGAACAATCAAGTGCTCGAGGCTTCATACTTCAACGCTCAAACACTTGGGGGACTACATAATATAACGGGCATGTGTATAAGGAAGTCAAAGAAGATCAAGCCCTAAAAAGTTCACTCATTTAATGAGTCAAGTGCAGAGCAAAGTCACGAGCTAAGGCCAAAGAAAAACCTTACCATAGTTATGGTAAAGGCTATGTACTGAAACGGGTTATAGATAAAAACCTCGTGTTTATTTTTCTTTTTTAAATCTGTTACAAGAAAAACAGTTACGAGAAAGTTATAGATGTAATTCAAATACGTGTAAAGTGTTATTCAAAACTAGACAAAGTTCAAAGAAAAACTTGTCAAAGTTATTTCAAAGAAACATGTGTATTCCTATTTCTTTTATCGTATGTTAACACCATTATGAAGTTGAGACGTCTTCTTCATTAAGTGTCGAATATAAAAGGGCCCTCTTTTATAAAATTCATGATTAATGTAAATATTCATGAAGTTAATAGAAGTATTTTTAAAGAATAAAAATGCAAATTATTCTATATGTCCTTAGAAATAAAGACAAGAATAAACTAAATGGAAGTTCAAGATAGTAGCGAAAAAACTTCTTAATATTAAAAAACTTAAGACTAAGTATGAACTTAGTCATAAACTGCGAATTATTTATACAAATTGCCCCATGACAGGTCCGGGGACTTGAATTTCCAAAACAAACCCTCAAAGGAGACCAAGGGTTTTACCACAATTTTCCCCAAAAACAAAACAACACAAAGAAATTCAAATGACTTAAACTTATCACTAAGAAGATATAGGAACTGAAATAGGTGTATCAACAGCAGCGGGCTCAACTTGGTTTACAGCAGCGGGCTTAACTGGGCTTGAAGGAGTTGCGATACCCGTATCAACTTCAACATTCACGGAAGCTTAGGCCACGTGAGAAGGAAAATCTTGAGTTTGTTGAGCATTCTCAATAGTTTCATTGATTTTAGCTAACTCAGATTCCAAGTTAAAAGTCTCTTGGCTAGCTTCAACTAGGGTATCACGGCGAGAATTCAAAAACGCCCAACTCACTTCAATGGCAGATTTATCCTCAAGGATTTCATAATCCCTTTCCCAGTCAACAATTTCATTCTTTAATTTCTCATTTTCAGCCAAGGTAGAAGTGTAAGAAGCTTGAAGAGAGGCATGAGAACTTTCCAAGGCACAAACCTTATCAGAAGAAGCTCGGAGGTCTTCTTGTGTTTGAGTCAAATTCTGCACGAGCTCTCCAGCATAAGCCTCTTTCTCACCCAAGAGAGCCTTCAACTCTCTAATCTCTTCACTTGCCTTGGACAGATGCTCGGAGAAAGAGGTTTCAAGACGAGCCTTTTCTTTATCTGCTTGACTTGAGGAAGCCTTTTCAACTGCCAACTCTAAAGTCAAGGCCCATACCTGTTGCTCCAAAGTACTCTTACTTTCTTCTAAATACTCCACATCAATCTGAAGGCTTTCATACTATTCCTTCCAATTGCACGCCTCTAATTGAGAATCACACTCTAATTGCTCTGAGAGGGCAACCCTTTTTATTATCTCCGTGCCGATAAAATTGGCCTATAAAAAAAGAAAAGGAAGGGAAATGAGAATCTCAAAGATAGAAAATTTTTAAAGCACAAAAAAGGAAAAAAGAGAAGGGGAATACCTTTAAAGAAGCATGCACAATATCATTCATCAAAGTCAAGGAACTATGGCTCTCTATCTTGGCTCTTTCAATTGGTCCAATTAAGAGCTTTAGCCATACATTTGCTTGACCCGATTTTCTTAAGAGATTGCCCTCAGCAGGGACTTCAATGATCACTTGCCTCATAGTACCACTCCTACTTGAGGAGCCAACTTTAGCACGGTGAATGATCGGGGGAGGAATTGTTGAATGAGGAATGGTAGTAGTAGTAAAGACAGGTTGAGGAGGAACGAAAACAACCGAGATTGGCAAAGAAGGAGTCACAAACACGGGTGTAGAAAAAGAAGCCAGAGGTGCTTCATCCAAAACTGGGCCTAAGCCTTTACCACCAAACCCGCTGATAAAAAGCTGCTCAACAGAGTCATGAGTAGCAGTGGGAGCAACATCATCGTCAGAAATCACTGCCGGGGCCTCAACAAACTCGGTAAGGGGAATAGAACGGTGGGGGGATGCTTCTTCTTCATCATCATAAATGATGCGTCTTCGAGCCCATGGCCGTATTACCGAAGAGCCTCCATCTTCCTCTTCTTCAATCTTGTTCATCAATGGCTTTTCTCTTCGATGAAGAACTCAAGATTATTTCTTGGGCCCTTTCCAAAGAGATACGAGAAGCCGCAACCGCCTCGGCAGTAACTTCTCGAATAGCAAATCCTGATAGAAAGAAGGATTGAAATCAGTTCAGAGAAATAAAAAATATATGTAAGATAAAATAAAATAAAATAAAAGCTCTTACCATGAGTTTTTACTTTCCAACCAAATCGTTGGGAAAAGGGTCTTCCAAGATCTACCATCCATTGGAGCAATCTTCAATAGCTTGTCTATCCTATCACGGACATTGGGAACATTTTCCACAACTCTCATGGTTGCTGAAAAAGAAAAGCAAAATTAGAAGAAAAATCAACAAACTTGAATAAAAAGGTACGAGAAAGTCAGAAAACTCACGTGCAAAATTCCACTTCTCAGGGAAGGGAACGTTCTCATCACCCACTAAACCAATAGTAGGGGTAGCAACAAACTTGGCATACCAGCCACGGTCTTTGTTATCTTCAGGGCTCACCAAAACTCATTTGCTCCTGGCTACTAGTGTAAAAATACCATTGCGAAAGAGTCTAGAAGAGTAAAGGTGGATTAGATGTGGGAAAGTAAAAGGCACACTGGCTGTGTTGGCCAAATGCCTCAAACAGGCAACAACCCTCCATATTATTGGGTCAATTTGACCCAAGCAAACATCAAAGAAACGACAGAACTCAAGGATAACAGGGTCAATAGCTGGTTTAAATCTTAAAGTGAAAGGGTATGTATAAACAAAGGAAAATCCGGTTAAGTAGGAAGTAATTCTTTGATTTGGATTGGGAATGATAATAGAAAAATCATGACTCCAATGGCAGTCTCTACGAACTATAGAAATCAAACCTTCAGTAATTTGAGTGGGATAGATATCAGCACGATCTAAAGAAGATACTTGGTTTCTAAGAGACTCTCTGTCATGATAAAAAGACATTTCCGCAGGAACTATCTCTTCTACTGAAGGCTCACGAAGAGGTTCAGAAGGTTCTTTACCCCTAGAAGAAGATCTTTGTGAAAGAGAACCTCTAGTTCTAGAAGAAGGACCAAAACTAGGTGAAGGAATAGAAGAACCACGTGCAGATCCTAAACTACGGAGCCTACCTCCTCTTCTGCTCCTACTGGGGGCATTAGAGAAGGTATCAATAATGGGAACCCTTCTAGGGTTAGGGTTTGATGAAGACATGATGATACGATGAAGAAGCAAACAGAGATTTGAGAAAATTGGATGTTCAGAAAACTTTATGTGGTAAAGACAAAGAAGGAAGTTATATTTATACTGATAAGCAACCGCCAAAGGAAAAGGTGCAATGATGGAAGGACCATAATAATGATAACAGACGCTTCGTGAATAGTGAAGCCATGAAAAAGCCTTAAAAAGTGCTGCAAAACTGCGGAACTAATGAAAAGGTGACACGTGTGAAGAGCATTAAATGGAAGTGACAATTGAGGCATCGATTCTGTCATAGCATTAACGGTGACAAAAATCCTCATTTTAATGAAATCCACTTCCCAAATATTCAATCGATGAATAAATGGCAAGTGGGGGGACTATCTGAATTGGAAAAAATTGAGTTTACATATTAAAGTGGTGTAAAGATGACATGTCATGACACATAAACTGGTCAAAGAGTTACAACTGGCAAAGAGGCATGAGTTGCAACAGATACGAGCAGAGGCAAAGAAAGAGGCACGAGCGGTTATTCAAAAGACTCAGCGTTCGTACTTATTTAAGTCCAAGAATCAAAGGGAATGAATCTGACACTACATGGGAGTACAAATACAATATTTAATGAGCCTTAAATACTAAAAACGTTAGAGAATCTGTATTAAATATAATGATTATGTAACGTAGCATTTAATGTCTTTAATTGTCCATAATGGCCTTATTATGACAAAAGCAAAACGCATATCTCCAAAATAGCTATAAAAGGGAGAGAACAGATCAATTGTAGGGACACGAAATATTATCTGAATATACCGATTTACTTGTTTTTCTTCTGATTATCTTATTGCTAGCCAAATTACTTTCTTTCATATATTCTTTTGATTATCAGTAACCCGAGTTCTTCTAAATTAAAGCTTTGACCGAAATCCCATTTTTTAGTTAAACATTAGGGAAGGTAATGTGTACACAATACTTATCCCTACCTTGACAAAATAGAAAGGTTATTTTTTGTAGACATTCCGCTCGGAAAAGATACAAAGTACAACGGATAAAAAGGCTCAGAAAATACCAATAAGCACTAATACCGGCAAGGCAATCAGAAAACCAAAGCACAAGAATCAACAAGTAATAACAGAAATATGAGAACCCATTGAAATTGAATTATCAAAAAAAGATTTTTTTTTTGGGTTTGATTTGTTTGTTATAGTCATGAAAATTAAAGAAACCAATTATATTAGTTTGATTTGGCAATTACATATATATCATAAAAAAAAACTTAGAAAATAATTTTAAGTAGGACGAATTAGATTATAGCGTATTGTTTAGCTAAATTTATCAACCTAGCTTGACCCAAACAAACCAGGGCAAAAAACAAAAATGATCGGTCAGCTGAAATTACTTGCATTAATTTACTAGCCGAAAGTGCATGAAAATATATATTTTGTCGGCTATTATTTTTAAAAAACAAATAAAAATATGCATTTCTCAATAAAACAATAGGCTAATTATGACCCAACCCATTTAACTTTTTGCTAAGTTTTCTCCAATGTGTATTTGTACGACAAAGGAGAGGATAAGGTTCTGTTGGATGCCATGAGTTTGGCTCAATATGAGGGCCATGAGTTCTGTTATAAAAATAGAGATGACCTGGCATTGTCTATTTGACGAGACATCTTATCTGCCCTGCACATTAATTAGTGGCTAATAATAAGTCTTAAAATATGTGAGGATATGAAAATGATTTTTAAACTTTTTATACGTTGAAAAAGAATTTTGAGACCATCAAATTAACTATGTAACAAATAGCTACAAGTAATTGTCCATAAAATAAAATTAATTACATGGAAAAGAAGAGAGGCGACTGGAAGAACACGTTAAATTATATTAATAGTGTAAAAAAATTATTAAATTAAATCTTGTAAAATGTGACATGTATTCAAGCAGATTAAACTAAAGCTTGTATCAATCTCGTTATACATTAAAGGTGAAGATATCGTGATACATTTTAAGGTGAAAGATATCTTTTCTCTTTACACTGTTACTCACTTAATGCTGATAATAAGCAGATTCTAGCGTTTGGTTCCAAAAACTCTCCTCATCTGCAATATGCCTTCCTGTGAGGTGGTAAAGAAGTTCTTTTACAAAAGGGATGTTTACATAAATGGTCGTTCGAATTCATTGGTTACTCTTTTTATTCGGTATACATAAATTATATAATAATTATATTACATAATTCTCTATATATATATATATTATGTATAATTTGTACATATATTATACATTTGATAGCTTTTTTTTCAATTTAAATGATAGAATGAGCGACAATTTGAGTCAATTCTTCTTTACAAAAAGTGCTAGAGCCAGTGCATCAATAAGTAATAAATTATATGGGATGTATATATTTCGTCAATATTGGTCTTCCCGTCCAATCACGTGGCCAAAAATTATGGTACGCACTCCAATTTAATTCATATGACTCACTTTTTTTATTAGGCCGTTTAAAAAAATGATATTTATATTTTGAAAATAATTTAACTTTAAACTTTTTATTTTATCTATTTTAACTTTAATGAGACGTTTTTATATCCACACACATGTCATTTTCCTACAAAACTTTTACCCTTAAACTTTTAGGACCATAAGTTTTAAAAATCTTTTTTTTTCGTAAACTTCTTGCCGCGTCAAGCTATATCATATAAATTAAAACGGAGGAAGTACTAATTAAAGAACGAAGGACCTATCAATTTCAGGTGAAATTAAACTTGATAAGTATTGATGGTATAGAACTAATTGTTTAACCAAAAGGTGGAATTTCAGTCAAAGCTTTAATTTAGAAGAACACGGGTTACTACTAATCAAAACTGAATAAAGGAAAGTGATTTTACTAACAATAAGATAGACAGAAGAAAACAAAGTAAACCAGTTTATTCAGATGATCTTTTGTGTCCTTACAAATGATCCATTCTCTCCTTTTTATAGCTATCTTAAAGATATACGTTTTGCCTTTGTTATAATTAGGCCACTATAGACAATTAAAGGCATTAAATGCTACGTTACATAATCATTGTAATTTAATACAGATTCTATAACATTTTTAGTATTTACTGCTTATTAAATACTGTATCTGTACTCTCTTATGCTGTCAGATTCATTCTCCTTGACTTTTGAGTATAAATAGGTACGAGCGTTGAGTCTTTTGAATAACTGCTCGTGCCTCTACTTGCACCTTCTGCTCGTATCTATTGCAACTCGTGCCTCTTTGCCAATCATCACTCTTTGACCAGCCTTCGTGTCATGACACGTCATCTTCCAATCACTTTAATATGTAAACTCGATTTCCCAATACGGATAGTCCCCCCACTTACCATTTATTCATTAATTGAATATTTGGGAAGTGGATTTTATTAAAGCAGGAATGTTGCCGCTATTAATGCCACGGTCAAATCGACGCTTCAATTGTCACTTCCATTTAATGTTTATCACACGTGGCACCCTTTTATTGGCTCTGCAACTTTGCAGCACTTTTTAGGGCTTTTTTACGGCTTCACTAATCACGAAGCGACAGTTCTCATTATGACCTTTCCATCATTGCACCTTTTCCTTTGACGATTGCTTCCTTGTATAAACATAGTTTTCGTCTTTATCCTTATCACACAAAGTTCTCTGAGTATTCAATTCTTGAATTTTTATTTGCTTCTTCCTCGTACTATCATGTCTTCACCAAACTCTAACCCTAGAAGAGTCCCCATAGTTGATAACTTGCCTCTTGCCCCTTGAAGGAGTAGAAGAGGAGGCAGACTTCGCAATTTAGGGTCTTCTTCTGTACGTGGTTCTTTTCTTCCTTCATCTAATTCCAGTCCTTCCTTTAGAACCAGAGGTTCTTTCTCACAAAGATCTTCTTATGGGGGTAAAGAACCCGCTGAACCTGTTTGTGAACCTACAGTAGAAGAAATAGTTCCTGTGGAACTATCTTTCTACAATGACAGGGAGTCCCTTAGAAATCAAGTATCCTCTTTAGATCGTGTTGATATCTATCCAACTCAGATTACAGAGGGTCTGATTTCTTTAGTTCGTAAAGACTGTTATTGGAGTCATGACTTCCCTATCATAATTCCCAACGCGAATCAAAGAATCACCTCTTATTTAATTGGATTTTCCTTTGTTTATACATACCCTTTCACATTAGGATTCAAACCTGCTATTGGTCCTGTTATTCTCGAATTCTATCGTTTTTTCGACGTTTGCTTAAGTCAAATTGGCCCTATAGTGTGGAGGGTTGTTTCCTGTTTAAGGCATTTGACAAACATGGCCGATGTGCCTTTCACTTTTGCTCATTTAATTCATCTTTACTCTCCCAGACTTTTCCGCCAAGGCATTTTTACTTTAGTATCTAGGAGCAAAAGAGTTCTGGTTAGTCCAGAAGATGACAGAAACCGTGGCTGGTATGCCAGGTTTGTTGCTGCCCCCACTGTGGGTTTAGTGGGTGATGAAAATGTCCCATTCCCCGAGAAGTGGAATTTTGCATGTGAGTTTTATTTTTTAATAACTTTCTCGTACCTTTTTCTTCAATTTTGATGATCTCTATTCTCATTTTTCCTTTTTCTTTTTAGCAACCATAGGAATTGTTGAAGAAATTTCCAATTTTCGTGGTTGGGTGGGAAGGTTACTGAATACAGCCCCAATAGAGGGTGGATCTTGGAAGCATCTTTCACAACGATTTGGTTGGAAAGGGAAAACTCATGGTAAGAGTTTTTTTTAAAACTTTTTATTGTTTTTCCTAGAACTTATTTTAATCCTTCTTTTTATCAGGATTTGTTGTTCGAGGGATTAGTGTCGAGGCTGTCGTGGCTTCCGCATTTCTTTGGAAAGAGCCCAAGAGATAATCTTGGGTTCTTCATCGAAAAGGAAAGCTGCTAGAGACCAAGATTCTAAAGAAGAGGAAGATGGGGGTTCCTTAGTAAAAAGGCCACGAGCTCGTAGGCGAATCATTTCTGATGATGAAGCATCCCCCCTCGTTCTATTCCTCTTACCGAGTTTATTGAAGCCCCGGTGATGATTCCTGATGATGAAGCCCCCGTTGCTGCTCATGATTGAGTTGAGCAACTTCTTAACCGCGGGTTTGATGGTGAAAATTTAGGTCCGATTTCTGATGAAGCACCTCTTGCTTCTTGTTCTACTCTCGTTCCTGTGATTCCTTATTTGCAGGTCGTGGCTGTTACCGTTCCTCCCCAGGATATTATGACTGCTTCCACAGTTCCTCCCTCGACTACTCCTCCTTCAACTGCTCCTTACACAGAGGTTGGTTCTTCAAGTAGGAATAATGCTATGAGGCGAGTTACCATTGAAGTCCCCGCTGAGGGTAACCTTTTAAGGAAATCAGGTCAAGCTGACATATGGCTAAAGCCTTTGATTGGTCCAGTTGAGAGAGCTAAGCTTGATAGCCATAGTTCTGTGACCTTGATGAATGATATAGTGCATACTTCTTTAAAAGTATTCCTTTTTCAAGATTTACTTTGTCATTTTTCTATCTTCAGGATTCTTTTTTTTCTCTTTTTTTTCTAGGTCAATCTAATTGGCACGAAGATGATGAAAAGGGTTACCCTCTCAGAGCAATTAGTGCGTGACTACCAAGTGGAGGCGGATAATTAGAAGGAACGGTGTGAAAGTCTTCAGATCGACATGAAAACTTTAGAAGAAAGTAAAAGTACCTTAGAGCAGCAGGTATGGGCTTTGACTTCAGAATTGGCAGTCGAAAAAGCTTCTTCAAATCAAGCAAGTAAGAAAAAGGCTCGTCTGGAAACCTCTTTTTCCGAGCAATTGTCCAAGGCAAGTGAAGAAATTAGAGAGTCGAGAGCTCTCTTGAGTGAAAAAGAAGCATATGCTGGTGAACTCGTGCATAATTTGACTCAAACTCAAGAAGACCTCCGGGTATCTTCTGATAAGGTTTGCTCTTTAAAGAGTTCCCACGCTTCTCTTCAAAGTTCTTATGAATCTGCCTTGGCTGAAAATGAAAAGTTAAGAAATGAAATTGCTGATTGGGAAAGAGATTACGAGATCCTTGAAGATAAAACTGTCATTGAAGTGAGTTGGGTGTTTTTAAATTCTCGCCATGATACCCTCGTTGAAGTTAGCCAGGAGAATTTTAACTTGGAATCTGAGTTAGCCAAGATCAAAGAGACTATTGAGAAGACACAGCAGAACCAAGATTTTTCTTCTCCCTTGGATGATGTTTTTGAAAATGTTGAAGATAATACTGGTATCCCGACTCATTCAAGTCAAGTTGATCCCGCTGCTGCTGATGACCCTGCTTCAGTCCCTTCATCTTCTCAGTGAAAAGTTTATGTTGTTTGAATTCTTTTTTTTCTTTTTGGGGGTATGTGATTGTGACCCTTGATCTTTTTAAGGGTTTGTTGAAAATTTTATGTCCCAGTCCTTTTATGGGGCACTTTGTATAAACAACTTTTGGTTTATGACTAAGTTCATACTTAGTCTAAACTTTTTAATATTAAGAAGTTCCCCCCGCTGTTTGAACTTCTGCTTTGTTTATTCTTGTCTTTATTTTTAAGGACTTACTGAATATCTTGCATTTTTATTCTTTAAAAATGCTTCTGTTAACTTCATGAATATCTGAATTAATCATGAATTTTATAAAAGAGGGACCTTTTATATTCGACACTTAATGAAAAAGACGTCTCAACTTCATAATGATGTTAATATACGATAAAAGAAATAGGAATACACATGTTTTTTGGAATAACTTCGACAAGTTTTTATTTGAACTTTGTCAAGTTTTAAATAACACTTTACATGCATTTGAATTACTTCTATAACTTTCTCGCAACTGTTTTCCTTATAACAGATTTCAAAAAAGAAAATGAATAAAAGGTTTTTGCTCTATGAGAATTACTCCCAAAAAATTCAAAATAAAATGGTTTGGGGTTGTTTGTGATTTATTTGTATTTTTTGTCTGTGCATGTTTATTTCTACTTTAATTAAGAAAAATACAAAAAATATGTGTTGCATGTGCATTTAGGAATTAATTTTACAATTTAGGAATTAATTAAACAAACAAGTTTGTTTTACAAAATGGAAAATCACAAAAAAATATGTACTTTGCATTTTTGCGTTTAATGTCCGAATTGTGTGATTTTATCTTTATTTGGTGTTTAATTGCATGTGATAGCTATTATTAAGAGTTAATGTTTTAAGTTAATTGTCAATGTTATAATTCAATTAGGATTTTAGTTGAAAAGGAACTAAAAGAAAATGAAAGAAAAACAAAAGAGTGAAAATTGGGCGGATTTCAGTGCAAAAATCAGGCCCAAATCACCCATGAACCAGGTCCAGTTTGGCCTGGCCAGAGACGTCTTAAAACGACGTCGTTTGGTCACTCTTAATCAAAGCCGTTGATACGACTTGATCCAACAGTCACAGATCAATCCCCCTTAACCATTCCCTGGCCCGACCCGTTCCCCAGTTCAAACCGCCCCAATACTACTCCAAAACGACACCGTGCCTATATAACTCTGATTCCTTACCCCCATGCCCCCTAAACCAAACCCCCCCTCACCTCTTCGTCTCTGAGTTTCAGAGACTAAACAAATCCCCCGCCTTTTGCCACCGTGCACCGCCCACCGGAAATCGCCTCACGGCGGTTCAGTGGTCCAAACGACCCCATCTTTTCACCACTGAATCCCCTCGACCTCCCCATTACGAATCCCTAACTCTTATCCCTCGAATCCCAGCCGTGTGCTTCAAATCTTAGATCGAAAATCAGGTCGGAACCTTATCTCGTCCAATAGCCTCCAATTTCACACCACAGCTTCCCCAAGACTTCCCCGCTCCAGTCCCACGCTCAGTTTCCTTCGAATCACCCCGAGCTCCTCAAATCTTAGGTCAAAGGAATCGACCCAAACCCTAATCCATTCATATACCACTAAACTCACACCCTGCCACCCCCGATCTCCCTCGTTCCTAAACCACCCTTAGTCTGTGTCGAATCACCCCGGAAAGTCTCGAATCAAGGATTTTAGAATGGCGATCTGAAGCTAGTTCAGAGACTGAGGTCAAAACGGACCTTAGTCGAATGTGTTCTCGTTCAAGAACACTCGACTAGGGTCCGTCTTAGCCCCAAGTCCAAAAGGCATCGGAGGTTCGAACTCAGGCCCCGTTTAATTGGTAGGTTTTCATTTTTACCTTCCTTTTCTATTAGTTTTGGTTCAGTAAATTCATCCTCTACTCCTTTCCGATTTTTGTTTAAATTCGAATGTTTTGTGCATACTCTGTATGTTGTTTCTTCTTTGTTTTCCTGAATGATTCGAATCAGTCAGTACTAGTAAGTTTTGTATAAACTGTAGCTATTCCCGTAATTGCTCGCTATTACTGTAAGTTCAAAGTATGTCATCTGTGATTGCCCATCACTTTGTATATGAATTCAGTGTTTTCATTTAATGTATTTACAGTGTTGTCCGCATTTAGGATTAACATGGAATTATGTTTAGTTTATTCCCTGAATCACCATGTCCTTCATCTTGTTGCAATGTTATTTTGATCTGGTTTGAATTCAATTGTTGTTTGAGTTTGCTGAGTCAAATAACAATGTTTGGGGTCTGATATGAATTGAACTGGAGTTCACCTTGGAGCTTTAGTTTAGTCAATTGTTAGGTTTCCTAACTTAGTTGAATTGGTTATAGCTGACAGATTGGGTACAGATTGAAAGGGATTGGGTAGGATAGTAATTTCAGGGGTTTAGGAGGGTATTTTGGAAATGAAAAGGTTTGAAAAAGGTTTAAGATGAATGGGCTGACAGTAGGGTACTAAAGTACCATTAAACTAATGAATGGTTTAAGTGCTAATGGGGAACAAAACATAATGGTAGGGGAAGGTTTAGAGGAAATGGATTAAGAAATAGGTGCCCATACCTGTTTGAATTTAAATAAAGAAAAGACAAGGGTAGTGGGGAACAAGGGAATTAAAAAAGAAAGCAAAACATGTAGTAGTGGAGGAGGAATATCATGGGCAGAAAATATTTTCTTAATTATCCAAGTGCTCTTTAGAGTTGGAAAGGGGTTGAAGTTTGGCTATAAAAGAAGAGGGGCTGGAACCTGTTAGGGTTTTTTTTCTACAGAGTAGAGGGCTGGTTTTTGGGAGCAGAAAATCAGTTCTCTTCAGGTTTTTTTTGGAGGAGAAAATCAGTTCTTTTTCAAGCTTTGAGTCTGGTCTGGGTTTCTTCTTTTGGGGTCAGACTTTAAGGCAGAAAGAGAGAAGTATTCCGGGAGGTTTAGGAGTTCGAAAAGAATCTAATTTTGGTTCTTAGTTGAATTTGGAATCCTAAACACTGATTCATGCTCTCATTTGCCTGCTGAATTTACTCTTGAAGTCTATTGGTCTACTTTCTGGTTTAAACTCAAGTTCTGTTAGGCTTACTTTGGGTGTTTGTGTTGCTGTTGGGATTGCTGGAATTCTGCTGTTTCCTTTTAAATCTGTTACTGGGTTATTTTACTGGTTGGTGCTGGTTATTTGATGTTGTTGCTGGGTTACATACTACTCTGTTGATCTTCTTCTTGTATTCCAATTTCAGGTACACAGCTGTAACCCTGGTCATTTGTAAGCTGAAAACATGAAGTATGAATATACATGAAGATTTAAAGCTTTAAGTTTGATTTAGCTTTTCCATTGATTTGTATATTAGGATATCTCACTCATTAATATCATGTAAATGCCTGCGGGATATATAACTGGACAGTTCCTGCAATGATTTTATGTGTGAACTTCTGAACGGAATTTATATCTGCTCTTGGTTAAAGGGGGATGCTGTAGTCAATAATATTTGGTTTGTTTTAGCTTGATTATTAGGTAGTGTATTTCGAAAGCATGTCCGTTAGAATCCGTCCTAATAGACTATTCAACTAATACAACAATCTAATTTTGGTATCAATGGGTTGAGTTTAGGATTAGGAATAGACATCTAAATTACCCCTTTCTAGCTATTACCCTTCTAAAAACCTGTAGTGATATACTTAATTAGATATAATCCCTTCACATTTCTGCGTGGCAAATTATTGAATATATGTAGAATAACTTAAGAAAGTTTCATTAAGTGTTTAGTTTGTTTAAAATCGGAAGAGTGATGTGTTTTGTCGAAAAGAGATCGATAGCCCGTATTTAGGCGGATTGGGCCTCAGCATTTGAATAAGATGGCCCAGGTCCTGTTTTTTAACACTACGTTCGTTTGGACCTGGGCCCAGGTTGGTAAATATCCATGACCGTCTGTGTACTTAGGTTCTGATTTTAAACGGGTGGTGTACATGACCCAATTATAAAAGCTTTTAAACCATATAATTAACCAGGACTCCTCCTTTTATTTTAGAAACGAACTAAGTAGAACACTATAGATTACTTTCGGTTTGCCCTTTTAAAATAAACGAGATGAGCCTCGCCTAGTAAAACTCATAGATTGTGGGGCCCTCACGATTGTATATATTAGTTACTTAGAACTCGGGATCAGCCGCCTAGCGAATTTCACGGCCTTTTTCCCAAAATAACAACACGTTAGTCTTTTTAGGCGCGCACTTTAAATAATATTACCTTCTTAAACCCGGGTGCACATTTATGTGACCCAAATCCAAATCTCAACGGAGTCGAAATGTGTCGATAACCACGGGTACATTGATGTGACGTGGTTTGAGATACGCTTCCACAATGTTGCAATTCTTTGTTAAAATAATAATGGTAATAATAAAAGCGGTTAAAAGTTAAAATTTGCACATAGGTTCATAATCGTATAAAAGTCAGATAATTAAGCTGAATATGACAGTTGAGCGACCGTGCTAGAACCACGGAAATCGGGAATGCCTAACACCTTCTCCCGGGTTAACAGAATTCCTTATCCAGATTTCTGGCGCGCAGACTGTTAAATAGAGTTAATCTTTTTCTCGATTCGAGATTCAACAGGTGACTTGGGACACCATAAATCTCCCAAGTGGCGACTCTGAATTAAATAATAAATCCCGTTTCGATTGTCCTTTAATTGGAAAAACCCTTTACGTCCCTTAACGGGGGTGTAGGGGAAAAAGAGGTGTGACAGCTCTGGCGACTCTGCTAGGGATCAGACCTAGAATCTCTGATTCAGGGTTCAGAATTCGAGCTTAGATAAATTGTTATATTTGGCTTTATCTGATTTTTTTGCATGTTTGGGCCTAATGTGCTAAGTGCTGCTTTTACCGCATTGATATTATCTGAACTGTATATAAACTGTGCCGAAACCCTTCTCTTCTTACCTCCAGGGATGTTGCTTACTGGTTAAGACTCCCTATTCTGTTAGTGTTATACCCTGAAATAAGAAAGAGGCCGGACAAGTTACAAAGCCGGACGATCCCGCGGGTCCCCGGTACGTAGCCCCCTCCTCGACTCGAGTTGTCCGCTCGGGTACACAGTCTAAAACAAATACCCAGGTTATAAACCTAGAATAACTCAGCTTCATGCCGGATCCCTAGTAGGAACGTTTGTTTGTATCACGTGCATTTGACTTTGGAGGCTCAACACAGGGGTTGGGTCTGTCTAGGACAGGTGTACCAAAATGACAAAAGACCATCCTGATGCATCCTACTTGCTACCTATGCATTTGTTTGCTTCGGACTTGCATGCTGACCGTCTTTTGAATACTTTGAGGAAAGAGAGATAGAGGTAGTTAATCGCCTGTTTTGAAAAAAATAAATAAAAATCAATGTCCAAATAGCGTCGAAACTCTGTCGAATTTTTGAGAAAATGAAATAAAAGGGTTTTGTTTATGAAAAATGGTTTTTCATTGAAAAGAGTCTTGTTTTCAAAAGAAGTTTGTTTTATCTACCCGAACTACGCCGGTTTATTCTCACCGGATGTAAGATACGTAGGCAACCCTCATCGGGTCCAACTTCCCTTTTTGCAAAATACCCAGAAAATGTCAAAAATTTTAAGTTTCGTCATAAATAAGTCGGGTGACGTCGTTTTTGGCAAGAATAGCCGAATGTTCCCGAAAGGGACGCCGGAAGGCTGACTTTGCATAAATGGCCACATTTAGTCATTTTTGGATTTTTGACCGGTTAACTCACCCAACTTTAAAATCTTCGTTCCTGAAGTGCTGAAAAGCCGTGTGCGGAACCGGATTTTCCTTTTAATCTGTGAAAAATTAAAAATAGTCAATTTGCTGAGTCAAATAAATTTTATTTCTTAATCACCTTAATAAATGTGCAGGATGAACATGATGCAAAATGAACCTTTTTCAATAATGACTAAAATCCCTTTCAAGTTACGGCTATGGTGGGATGATTTAGGTGGTGAAGGGCAAGATGAGGTCAAGAAATATCTAAAAGGTCTTACGGGTTTATTGGAAATCCAACCTCGGGGGGATATCATAAGAGCTTTGGTCACCTGCTGGGACCCGGCACACAATGTCTTCCATTTCTCTGATTTTGAACTCACCCCGACTTTGGAGGAAATAGCAGGGTACATCGGAAATGCTGAAGTTCCGTTGAGGCAAAAATACCTGGTTGCTCTAAGAGCTGTCACTGTGCATCGGTTTTTAGATTTGTTAAAGATACCTAGGACGGTCCATAACCCAAATTTGGCCGCATGTTTTTGTAATCCGCGCTTCATATACGACAGAGACAGTCATGTCGGAGGATTCAACAACTCGGGTAACAAGTTATGCAGCAAAAGTAACCGTCAGAAATGGGATGAGCATAGACGAGTGGCTTTTATGATAACCTTTTTGGGCCTTTTGGTATTTCCAAGGAAAGACGGAAACATTGATCTGAAAATAGCAGGGGTCGTCAGTACCTTGCTCGTTCAAGCCGAAAGCACTCTTGCGCCTATGATAGTATCTGATATCTTCCGAGCTCTCACAGCCTGCAAATCCAGAGGGAACTTTTTCGAGGGGTGTAACTTATTGCTTCAAATATGGATGACTGAGCATCTCTGCCACCGTTCCTAGCTCTTGAGTTATGGTTCCTCGAAGAAAACTTGCATAGAAAAGTTCTACACAAGAATCAAGGGGGTCAGTCTACCCGAGGGAGTTACGACGTGGACATCATTCTTTCGGACCCTCACCGCCAGCCAAATACAGTGGACACTAGGATGGTTGCCTGTTGAAGAGGTCATCCATATGCCGGCAGCTAGAACCCACTTTCTATTGATGGGGCTTAAGAGCATTCAGCCTTACGCGCCATATCGGGTTTTGAGACAGCTCGGGAGATGCCAAACAGTGCCACAAGAGGAAGATCTTAGTGCTCAAGTAATTGAGATTAGCCCTGACGGACAGTTCCCTGAAGCAAGAGTTTGTCAGATCTGGAGTGAAGGCCAATATTTAAAAGCAGATACTTGCGTGCGGGATCGGGCCAAAAGCGAAGTGGCACCAGGATACCTTGCTTGGTACAGGAGAGAACTTGAGCACGAAAGGCTGGCTAAAAAACCCCATCTCCAGTAGTTCGTCAAGGCGTCGCAAGAACAGTGGGATTGGTTGGCTAAAGAAGAGAGTTACAGGGCAGAAATAGGCCAGCTAAAGCTACAGATTAAAAACCTGGGATTTGAAAATAGTCTGCAAGTTGACGCCGATCCGGGAGAAAAGAACAAATTGTCCAAGAAAATGAGGCGCTGAAAGCCCAAATCCGACAAATGAGGATAGATGCTGACAACCAACAAAGGAGTTGATCGGATGATCAATTAATAAAAGGGTTGAAAAAAGAAATCAGTGAGTGCCGAAATGATTTGAAGCAATCTGAGGGTACCATAGCACAACTCCAGGCGCAATGGGCAAGAAGAACCAAAGAGCGTACCCAGTACTTACAGCAGGCGAGGAAGGATTATGAAAAGATCATTGCCGGTCTAAAAAGAAAGGTAACCACCCTAGAGAGCAAGGGGTCTAAACAAGCCAAGGCTTTTGAAACCGAAAGTAAACACTGCTATAATCTAATGGCCTCGATGGAAGATGAAATACAGCAGTTACAGAAACAACATCTGCATGACTCTCGGGTTTTGAAGGCTAGAGGGGATCAGGTAGAACGCCTACTCCTAGAGAAAGACCGAACCAGGAACAAGATTCTGACTATTGCTCATGCCATTACCAGGAAATGCCGGGTGTGTGAAAACATGACCCGCACTACTTTCTTCTCAGCAGTAATGATATTTGTGAAGCAAATCATGTATGAATTGGAACAGCTGGAAAAGGACCTTACACCTAAACCCACGGCGAGGCCGAATGACGCCCCGCGGGCGCCCAAATTCAAAACTCTAATGTGTTCATAGTTCGAATCTGCATTTTTCTTGTTCCTTAGAGTCTGTTGTCTGTTAGAGTCTGTTTTTCTTTCGCATCAGAGTCTGTCAGAAGTTATTGAGTTCGTACTTGGTCTGGTTTCGAGTCTGTTATTTTCCTTTCCAAAAGCGTCTGGTTTGTAATAGAATGTTTATTAATAAAAGATCGAAAATTTCCGAAAAATTATCTCTTTGCTTTTCGCACTTATAGGGCAGAACTACGCCCGGTCTAATTTATGCGGGGACATGATACGTAGGCAATGTCTATAGGATTCAACCACCACTAAAAAGAAAAAAGAAGGGAAAATGAAAAATAAATAAAGAAGGATAGAATAAAGGAAGCTTAAAAAAGGGGGCGCAATTATGAGAGGTCGGAATGACGCACGCAACCGAAGCAAATGCATGATAGAAATGGTTAATTGCCTAGGTGCATTGCATCCCAACGTGTAATTGCATATATGTTGAACTCTAAAAACCAGCAAGTTTGTTGATTTCCAGAGAATTCAAGCAGTTAGTTTATTTAGAGGATACTGGCACATTACCATTACCAAACCAGATCGAAGGGACCAATACCGGAAATCATGTCTATTCCAGATGTCGACACTAGTGTTGAGGTAGAAGAGTTGGACGTCTACAAAATGAAAGAGGAGATGCTCAAGCTTAAGCAACAGACGGATGAAATGTACCAAGCTTGGTCCAAAGGGCAATCCCTGCCAGCTTACCCTGCTAACCCTGCTTTTACCCCACCGTTAGCTCAGTCTTAGGATCATCCCGCCACTGATCCAGGCTTTCCCATTTATCAACACTACCATGGCACTACTTCTCATACGCCACAAGCTCCACCACCAAAATCAATTACATACCCTCCTCCGCCAATCACCCTTGTCTTTGTGGCATCTCTACCAGCTGCACTCCATAAATCCCCGAGTGAACCTGTGTGCCAAGCTCAGGACAACCAGTATTATCCCCCGGAGCTCACCTTCAAATCACCCGAAGCCTGTCCATATGATCCACATCCTGACCTACCGGAGAAAGCAGAAAAACCTGCCAGAAATCCTGAACAGGAAGAGATGTTCAGAAAAATGAAAAGCATAGAGCAATCCTTCAGGGATATGAGAGGGCTAGGAGGTCAGGTAAGTGTGGCTTACAAAGATCTGTGTTTATTCCCGAATGTACAATTATCGGCAGGGTTCAAAATGCCCAAGTTCGACCTATACAACAGACACGGTGATCCGGTGGCTCATCTGAGAGGTTTTTGTAGCAAGATGAGGGGAGCGGGCGGAAGAGATGAATTACTGATGGCATATTTCAGCCAAAGTTTGAGTGGATCGGTACTAGAATGGTACACCAGGAAAGATCATAACAGGTGGTACACATGGGACGATTTGGCCCAAGCATTAGCTTGTCACTTTCAATATAATCTTGAGATCATTCCGGACCGACTTTCCCTGACCAAACTGGAAAAGAAGCACAGTGAAAGCTTTAGAGAGTATGGTTTCCGGTGGAGGGAGCAAGCAGCAAGGGTAGATCCCCCAATGAAAGAGAGCGAGATGGTTGATTACTTTTTGCAGGCTCTGGAGCCAACTTACTTTGGTCATTTGGTATCCGCAATTGGCAAGTCTTTTAACGAGATTGTAAAAATGGGAGGCATGGTCGAGGAGGGGCTTAAGTCCAACAAAATCATGAGTTATTCAGCGATCAAGGCAACCACTCAGGCTATCCAAATCGGCACTGGGGGTGTACTTGGGAAGAAGAAGAAAGAAGATGTTACGATTGTTGAGTCCAGAGCCTGGTTTGGATCTAGAGGCCCGTCACCCTACTATATCCAACCATGACCCTACCACCAAGGTTACCCCCATATTCCTCCACAACATTACTATCCACCGCCAGATCCCCATTTTTCCGTCCATCATGCACAAACCTATACCCAAACTCTGGCACACGCACCATGGCGTACGCCGGCTCCACAGAATCCATACCCAGCTCCACAAAACACATATCCACCCCCAAGGGCCTGCAGAAACCCCCCCGGGACAGGTTTCCTACCAAACCCAGCCCTCAAGAATGAGAGGTCACAAAAGCAAAAGACTTTCACTCCACTGGGGGAATCATATACCAGTCTTTTCCACAGATTGAGGCAGTTGGCCATGTTGAATACAATTGAGCCTAAAATGCCAAATCCTCCCCCTAGAAATCTTGACCATTCGGTGAGTTGTGAGTACTGTTCAGGGGCCCCAGGGCATGATACAGAGAAATGTTGGAAGCTGAAAACAATTGTGCAAGAGCTTATCGATACTCATCGGATCAAGGTTCAAGCACCAGAAGCACCAAATATTAATCAGAATCCACTATCATCTCACCATGAGACACACATGATTGAGTTGATACACAAAGAGGGGGAGCCCAGGAAGCCCTCACAGATGGTAATGATGATCCGTTCCAGCGAAACTAGCTCAAAGGAAAAATTAACCAGTGGGAAGTCCGTGGTCTGGTTGAGAGGGGTAGATGATAAGCCAGCTGTGGTAGCCGAGAGAGGGTCATCAAGCATTGTTGCAGTGAAACCAGAGAAAGCTAAAGTGGTAGTGCCAAGGGTTGCAAGTAAACCTGTTGTGCTTGTGAAGGGTGCTTGCATAGAGCCTGTCATTATAAAACCGATAACTCAGCTTCCAGTGATCAACAACAAAGTTGTTCCTTGGAATTATGAATGAGCGACGGTGATATACAAAGGGAAAGAAGTCAAAGGAGAAGTGTGTGAAGCCCAAGGTCTAACTCGTTCGAGGAGGTGTTTTGCTCCCGCAGAGTTATAAGGTCTAACTCATTCGAGAAGGGCCAATCCAGTAGCAACAAAGAATCCAGTTACCGAGGAAGAGGCGGAAGAATTTTTAAAGAAAATGAAGGCACAAGATTACTCCATTGTGGAGCAGTTAAGGAAGACCACGACACAGATCTCATTGTTATCCTTGTTAATCCATTCAGATGAGCATTGCCAGGTATTGATGAAAATTCTGAACGAAGCCCACGTTCCGGATAAGATCTCTATGAACCATCTAGAGAAAATAGCAAACAAGATTTTTGAGGTCAACATGGTCACTTTTTCAGACGATGAGCTGCCCGTGGAGGGTACAGAACATAATAGGGCCCTCTATTTGACTGTGAAGTGTGAAGACTTGGTAGTCACTCGAGTACTGATTGATAATGGTTCCAGTGTCAATATCTGTCCGTTGACCACCTTGAACAAACTGAAGGTCGATGGTGACAGAATTCACAAGAACAACATCTATGTTCGAGGGTTTGATGGTGGTGGTACAGACACAGTGGGTGACATCGTGCTTGAATTAACACAATTGGTCCGGTCGAGTTCACCATGGAGTTTCAAGTGTTAGACGTGGCAGTGTCATATAATCTTCTGTTGGGGTGACCCTGGATCTACGCCGCCAAAGCAGTGCCTTCTACATTACATCAGATGGTCAAATTAGAATGGGATAGGCAAGAGATTGTAGTACATGGGGAAGACAATACAAGCGCCGTGAGTGATGCCATCGTACCCTTCATAGAGACTGACGATGACAAGGGGCAGTGGGTCTATCAGGTTTTCGATACGATTTTAGTGGACAAAGTTCTCGAGGGTGAAAGCATCCCACTTCCCAAAATAGCAGTTGCAACTGTCATGGTAGCCTCGGAGATGTTGAAAAACGGGTTTGTGCCAGGTAAAGATTTAGGGGCTGATCTTCAGGGTATTGTCCAACCGGTCTCTTTGCCCAAAAATCTAGATACCTTTGGTTCGGGGTTCAAGCCTATAGTGGCGAATGTGAGACGGTCCCACAAATTGAAGAAAAGAGTCTGGGTCCTTCCCAAGCCAATCCCGCGCCTGTTCAGATCTTTTGTCAGGCCAAGCATCAAAAGGCAATTGCTATCCAAAGTTACAGGGCCTTGGATTGGTGCAGATGGAGACTTAAATGAAGGCTTTGAAAGATTATTCACTGAAATCAACATGGTAGAAGCTGGGGAGGGGTCCAGCAAGGCGGATGTGCAGTTTGTGGGGCCAAAAGGCAAGCATCAACAATTGGATGGCTACTCTTTTTCCCATTTGGAGGGAGTCTTGGTAGTTGGCTCTGATTTTCCTTCCTGTTGTCTGGATTATTCCAGGGTTGTAGTCCAGATTTCTTTTATTTTGTTGTGTTCATCAAAGTGTGAAACCTTGTTATCCCGTAAGTCAATAAAATAAAAAAGTTTCTTCTTCATTCCTTATTTTATTTTAATTTTATTTTCTTCTTTTCTTTTTCTGTACAGTTCTCTTTATACTGGTCTTAATGACATGACGTGCATAAGGAATTCTCAGCCCAATCTTAAAAATCAATTTGATTCCAAAATGATAGTTCAAGAAGTAGATTGCGATTACGAATCAGCGTATGATGATGAGGATGAAGCCTTCGAAGAAATTAGTAAGAAGTTAATTCACTTCGAAGAAAAAACCAAACCCAATTTGAATGACACAGAAGCCGTCAATTTAGGGGACACAGACAACGTCCGAGAGACTAAAATAAGTGTCTACCTCGAGCCAAAAATCCGAGAGAAGTTAATTAAAGCACTCATTGAGTACAAAGATGTTTTTGCGTGGTCATATGATGACATGCCAGGGTTAAGCACTGATTTAGTGGTCCACAAATTGCCCACTGATCCAGCGTTCCCACCCGTCAAGAAAAAGTTGAGGAAATTCAAAACTGATATGAGTGTGAAGATTAAAGAAGAAGTTACCAAACAGTTGGATGCAAAGGTTATTCGGGTCACCTGATATCCTGATTGGTTGGCTAATGTAGTGCCACTGCCGAAGAAAGATGGGAAGATCAGGGTGTGTGTCAATTACCGCAATCTGAACAGGGCAAGCCCAAAGGATAACTTTCCATTATCCAACATCCATATCTTGATTGATAACTGTGCCGGATGTGAGATCGGGTCTTTTGTAGATTGCTATGCTGGGTATCATCAGATTCTGATGGATGAAGAAGATGCGGAAAAGACGACATTCATTATGCCGTGGGGGACTTATTGCTACCGGGTAATGCCTTTTGGCTTGAAGAACACTGGGGCAACGTATATGAGAGCAATGACTATTGTGTTTCATGACATGATACACAAAGAGATTGAGGTATACGTGGACGATGTGATCATAAAATCCAAGCATCAGGAGGACCACGTAGCAGACTTAAGGAAGTTTTTCCAAAGACTTCGAAGGTACGATATTAAGCTCAACCCGGCCAAATGTGCATTTGGTGTTCCATCAGGAAAGCTGTTAGGATTCATAGTCAGTCGGTGAGGCATCGAGTTTGACCCATCAAAGATCAAAGCCATACAAGATTTTCCCCCTCCGAGGAACAAGACTGAAGTGATGAGTCTGTTAGGAAGGCTGAACTACATCAGCAGGTTTATTGCTCAGCTCACGACAACTTGTGAGCCTATTTTCAAGTTGTTGAGGAAGGACGCTGCGATCAAGTGGACTGATGAGTGTCAAGAAGCGTTTGACAAGATAAAAGGTTACTTGACAAACCCACCTGTGCTGGTTCCGCCAGAACCGGGGAGACCTTTGATTCTTTACTTGATAGTCTTGGAAAATTCATTTGGATGTGTACTGGGGCAGCATGACGTCACCGGCAGGAAGGAGCAAACCATCTATTATCTTAGCAAGAAGTTCACAGCTTATGAGGTTAAGTACACTCACCTAGAAAGGACATGTTGCGCCTTAACTTAGGTGGCACAGAAGTTGAAACATTATTTGTCATCCTACACTACTTACCTTATTTCATGCTTGGATCCATTGAAGTATATCTTTCAAAAGCCTGTGCCGACAGGAAGACTAGCAAAATGACAGATTTTGCTCACAGAGTTTGACATAATCTATGTGACT